>NC_085140.1:124760488-125118565 GCF_024139115.2 Armigeres subalbatus
AATTCTAAAAAAATCCCGTCGCTCTACGATGGAATTTACGAATTGACCATTTTTACGGATGTTCTGGAACTTCCAGGGGATCACCCAGTGAACTCAACGGTCCGTATGCAGGTCAAAGCATCAATTCCATACTCAGGGTTCATCAAAAAATAATTCTAAAAAAATCCCGTCACTGTTCGATGGAATTTACGAATTGACCATTTTTACGGATGTTCCGAATCTTCCAGGGGACCACCCAGTGGGCACAATGGTCTGTATGAAGGTCGAAGTATCAATTCCATACTCAGTTCGTCAAAAAATAATTCTAAAAAAAATCCCGTCGCTGTATGATGGAATTTACGAATTGACCATTTTTACGGATGTTTTGGATCTTCCAGGGGACCACCTAGTGGACACAATGGTCCGTATGCAGGTTGAAGCATCAATTCCATACTCAGGGTTGGGCAAAAAATAATTCAAAAACCCAGATTAATCCACCTAGCGTTGGTGGTGCCTTTCTCGCATTTAGTTGAGACACCAACCTTATATGGAGTATATATGGTCCGATGTACCATTTTCTTCATAACTTTCAAACGCAATGACCGATCGTTATCAAATTCAATAGTGATCAACAAGGCTTTGTCCCCTGTCGAATGAAACTTGTTGCGAGAAAATCGGTTAAGGATTACTATACGAAAAGTTGTCTAATGTTTTTCATAGCTTTTGTGCACACACATACGCACACACATACACACACACACACATACACACATACATACACACGGACAGAAAGACATGTGCTCAGCTCGTCGAACTGAGTCGATTGGTATATAATACTATGGGTCTCAGAGGCTTCTATCAAAAGTTCGTTTTCGGAGTGAAATGATAGCCTTTCGGTACAACTTAGTTGTACGAGAAAGGCAAAAAAATCCCGTCACTCTACGATGGAATTTACGAATTGACCATTTTCACGGATGTTCCGGATCTTCCAGGGGACCACCCAGTGGACACAATGGTCCGTATGTAGGTCGAAGCATCAATTCCATACTCAGGGTTCAGCAAAAAAACCTTTTAAAAAAGTCCCGTCGCTCTACGATGGAATTTACGAATTGACCATTTTTACGGATGTCCCGGATCTTCCAGGGGACCACCCAGTGGACACAAAGGCCGGAAGTGGGTCAAAGCATCAATTTCCTACTCAGGGTTCAGCAAAAAATAATTCTAAAAAAATCCCGTCGCTGTACGATGGAATTTACGAATTGACCATTTTTACGGATGTTCCGGATCTTCCAGGAGACCACCCAGTGGACACAATGGTCCGTATGCAGGTCGAGGCATCAATTCCATACTCAGGGTTGGGCAAAAAAACAATCCTAAAAAAATCCCGTCGCTCTACGATGGAATTTACGAATTGACCATTTTTACGGATGTTCCGGATCTTCCAGGAGACCACCCAGTGGACACAATGGTCCGTATGTAGGTCAAAGCATCGATTCCATACTCAGGGTTCAGCAGAAAATTGTTCTAAAAAAATCCCGTCGCTTTACGATGGAATTTACGAATTGACCATTTTTACGGGTGTTCCGGATCTTCCAGGGGACCACCCGGTGGCCTCTGAATTCAACCTGTTTTTTGAAACCACACTCACACACAAGCGCATACATAGACACAGCGATGCACACCAACATACACACATACAAACACCCACAGACACATAAATGCCCATTGTAAGGCGGTTGGGTACCCGGGTACCCCGTCACCCGTTTACGGTGGGAAAAATCGTCACTCACATAAGGGTTAATCAGGTAACCGATTGAGTGTCGAAGCCGGTACAAAGTATCCAATCCGATTTCACGATCTACTCGGTCTTGTGCCCGGTGATGGATCTAGCCTACCTAGCCACCTAGAAGATATCCGAGCGGCGGAAACTACCAAAACTTAGCTTCCAATTTGATTGCAAGTCTTCTCGCTTTCTTCTCATGCCGTAACAAAACACTTTATCGTTGAGCCATTTATCTCCCGGATTTATCTTGGGATACTTAGAAGATCCCCGACAGCGGACAGGACTTCGACAGGAAGTTCCGCAGCGGTAGAATTTTCCTTGTAACCGTCCATTTACTTTCGTGGAATGCTGTTACGTAACCTTTACCACTCTTAACATCTCTTAGGTGTTTTCCAGATCAACTGAATCAATGGTGCTCCGATAACCCGAAACCAGTACTACTCCACGACACGATCTACTTTGCCGTGTCCCAGGACCTAGTCTACTCCGACAAAAAATTCTATGGTGGCGGAATTTCCTCCATAACGTATCGTGTCGTAATACTTTTTCTATGGTCGCTGTGTAAAGTAAGTGTGTAATGACCGCTGGTCTATGAATCATTTTTCGCTACAGCGAAAATATGATCTATGTTACCGCTCTGCCCACCTATTTTCATGTATGCTGTTTTTTGCACATTTTCTGTACGAAGTTACGAGCGCTGCCCTATAAAATCCTATCTCGTGCTATTCTATCCATGGCGGACAGTATAATATGCCGTGTTCCGGTGTCTCCGGCTTTGTTCGGAAAGGTAGGGTAAAGTGGAGACTGGAGACTCTGCGTGTACTACTATGTCCAGATACTTTCTGCAGCATTCTTGGCCTGAATGGAATAGTGTCAGGTAGAGGTTAATGGGATTTTTGTTCTACCTCGAAGACAGGTTCGAAATAAGCCGGTATGTGCTGCCTTCCTTCGCACTACTGCCTCAAATCAGCTGCTTCTTCCTTATCAAATCGGCTCTCGCAATCTTGCAAGCATTAATCGCTACTCGTAGTCAACAGCAGCGGTTTCCAACCTTTTTCATAAAAGTTACCCCTTAAAAGTTTAACATTCATTGAGGTACTCCCTATTTTTTTCGCTGTGGATGAAAATAAGAATAACTCATGAAATATATGCAAAATGGACCTGAAAACTAACAAGATATTAGCTCTCCAAAAAGTTGTCTGAGATTCATGTTATTCCGTGAAACTATGTCATTCAAATTTAGTTTATACTTCAATATTTTTTTTAATATTGAACGAGAAAGGCACCATTACCGCTAGGGTGATAATTCAGGGTTTTTTTTAATGCAATAAACGCAAATCAATGGAAAAAATGAAATCCATTTACCTGAAGTACAATGTTAAACTTTTCTTATGTGATTGTTTTCAATATTCTCCCTAATGCGCGAGAAAGGCTTGATAACTGCTATGTGGATTGATCTGAGTTTTTTAGTACCTTCTCTCTACTAGGATAATCAAATTATTCCTTTTCTTTAAATTAGGTGGTTTTCATTCCTCCTTCTTTATTTTCAGCCAAGTTTTCAAGGGTGCCCACAACCGAATCACAAAATGAAAAGTCCAAAAATGTCGAATTTGCGAAACTGTCAATAAAATTTCCCAAATTGACGAAATTAATATAATTTCTTGGCTAATAGTAGGGTCATTCGTCTAGCTTTCCATTGCAATACAAATGCCAGCATAAGATCACCTAGAAAGAAAGTTATAGAAAATTATAAAAGAAATTTTCATTGGAATTGTAATACATCCGTCATTAAGCATTTTTGTCCGAGGTACTTCCTGGCCATCGAAAGTACCCCCAGGGGTACATGTACCCCCAGGGGTACATGTACCCCAGGTTGAGAACCGCTGGTTTACAGTAATCAGTCTTTCTCCAAAAGATTTTTTCTGGGAATCATACATTCCATGGCCCAAACCGCTTATGAGACGTGTCAGGTTTTTCCTAGTGATTAACCCAGGAACCGTTCAAATGGGGACTTCATATGTTCTGACGTAGATACGCTGGCCAAGAGTATCCTCTTACTGCTACTAATGGTCCAATGCACCGAATGAACACAATGACGTTTGAGACGGGCGATGTTTACTAAAAATGAACACTTGCATGAACTCGATGAATGAAAAAGTATTCATTCTTAGTAAACAGCGCACCGCTCAAACGTCAATGATGAACTCGGTGCATTGGACCAGTGTTGTAAAATGTCATTTGCATTCGTTTGTATAATTTTCCCAGAACTTTTTTCAGAAGGTAGCTGTCAATTCATGTTGTATGACGAACTTATAGCGGTTAAATGGGCCTACAACTTTGTCTAACGAGACTTTGTTGTAAATATGTAATCTGGGGCGTGGGAGGCAAAATGTCATTCAAATGACATTATGTCAAATGACACGTGACATTTTGGAGAGTTTTCACTCTCCAGCCTTTGATGTTATACTTAGAGCAATGTACCCTTGGACAAAAATATAACCCTACTCAAACGTTATGAGTACATTCAAAATTATGGAAGAAATTTTGCTTCTAAAGAAAGTTATGAACAAATTAGTCAAATGACATGCAGATGACATTTTACAAGCCAATTTGGACCATAGCAGAACTATTTGAAATGAACTGAATTTGAAATGCCTTCTCGCAAGCTTAATTGACGTGGCGATTGAAATTAAGTTAACTGATGAAATTCTAAGAAATGAACATAGAAAACAGACAACCAACCTAATTCACCATGTTAGTAGGTAAGTTTTTTTTCTATTTTGAAATTCCGACGAATTTTTTTTTTTGATAAATAAAAAGAAAACGAGACTTTTAATTTCTTAGAGGTTTTCATGGGAGACATTCAATAAGATTTTTTTATGGAATTGGAATAATTATAATAATTATGTGTCTCCAGCTCCACTTTCCAGAGAGTAAAATAATGTTAAAACTATAGGAAAGCCCAGCTTGAATATGCATCCTCATTTTTGTTGGATTGAGTTCCATTGAAGAAGTAATTATTGTTGACCCATCGGTACCATCCAACATTCCAAAACATCTAAGTTATTTAGATATCATGGTATGTGCACAATGAACTTTTATAATAAAGATAAGTACGAGTAATAACTAATAAGTAAATCTATATGCCAAAGTTTGATAGCAGCTGAATAGTGACGTGTCATATATTTCTTAAAAATTATAAAGAAAATGATTACTTCTTCCGAGGCCGCTTTTTTTATGAATTTGGAATCAGAGTATGCTAAAGCTAAGCTAAAGCTAAGCTAAAGCTAAGCTAAAGCTAAGCTAAAGCTTGTTAAAGCTAAGCTTAAAGCTTAAGAGTTGTTAAAGCTGTTAAAGCTGTTAAAGCTTGCTTAAGCTAAGCCCCAGCTGTTTAAAGCTAAGCTGTTAAAGTTAAGCTAAAGTTGTTAAAGCCCAAAGCTGTAAGCTTAAAGCCTGTTAAAGTTAAGCTAGTTGTTAAAGCCCAGCTAAAGTTCAGCTGTTGTCAGCCTGGGCTGTTGCCCAGTGCTAAAGCCTTGCTTAAAGCCTGTTGCCTGCTAAAGCTGTTAAAGCCTGGCTCAGCCTGCTCAGCTCAGCTCCAGCCTAAAGCTGTTCCTGCCCATGAAGCTCAGCCCGCTTAAAGTCAAAGCCAGCTGGCCTCAGCTAAAGCAGCTCAAGCCTGCTCAAAGCCCCTCAGCCTGCCAGCCCAGCTCAGCTGCTCAAAGCCCCAGCCCGCTCAGCCTGCCTGCCCCAGCCCCAGCCCCTGCCCCCTCAGCCAGCCGCTCAGCCTGCCCCAGCCTGCCCGCCGTCAGCCTGCCGCCCCAGCCTGTGCCAGCCCTCAGTCCCAGCCTGCCCAGCCCGCCGCCAGCCTGCCCAGCTCAGCCTGCCAGTCCAGCCTGCCCCAGCCTCCAGCTCCGCCCAGCTCCAGCCTGGCTCAGCCCGCCCAGCCCGCCCCAGCCTGCCCAGCCTGCTCAGCCTGCCCAGCCTGGGCTCAGCCTGCCTGCCTGCCTGTGCCTGCCCAGCCCGCCCAAAGCCTGCTCAGCCTGGCTCAGTCTCAGCCTGCTCAGCTCAGCCTGCTCAAAGCAGCTCAGCCTGTCAAAGCCTTGCTCAGCCCAGCCCAGCCTGCTCAAAGCCTGCTCAGCTTGCCTGAAAGCCTGCTGCTCAGCCTGCCTGTTGCTCAGCCTGTCAAAGCTAAGCTAAAGCCTGTTTAAAGCCTGCTCAGCTAAAGCTGTTTAAAGCTTAAAGCTTGTTAAGCTCAGCTAAGCTTTAAAGCTTGCCAGTTGTTTGCTTAAAGCTAAGCTAGTTAAAGCTTGTTTAAAGTTGTTTAAAGCTAAGCTAAAGCTAAGCTAAAGCTAAGCTAAAGCTAAGCTAAAGCTAAGCTAAAGCTAAGCTAAAGCAGAGAAACAGCTTGTGGGTGGTCAATCAGCAGCCGATGGCACCTCCATCGATTTTGTTTTGTGTTTGACGTTTGCGCACTACCGCCAACGTGGCTGGTTTCTTGGTGCGTGATAACAAGCCGAAGACTTATTGTGAAAAATGAACTGATATTTTTTTTCAATAACAAATAGTTTAAATTCCTCTTTGAATAGAATCCAAGTAGAAAGGGAACGCAAAAATATATGATATTATCCAAACTCTAGTACTAAAGTACCCAATTTGGCGAACTTTCGAAAAGCTTTGGAATAAATTAAAAAATCCCCTTTACTAATTTATCTTTGAGATAGCTTTGTGATTTTTTTTTATAATGAAAACTAATTTCTGGAAATATATTCATTAGAGTGGAGCGTCATGGTCATTTTTCTCAAATCAATGGTTTTTTGAAACTATGTTGGGTCCCAAACAACTGTGCAGAAATTTGGCCCGATTTATTTTTTCTTCGCTTTCCGCTAAACTAAGTGGCACAATGCGTTAAAGTGTAACCCTAAGGATGCCGAAAAGCTTTGCTGTAAAAAGGTACGTTGCTGGAGCGTGCAC
This sequence comes from Armigeres subalbatus, assembly GCF_024139115.2. Taxonomy (NCBI): domain Eukaryota; kingdom Metazoa; phylum Arthropoda; class Insecta; order Diptera; family Culicidae; genus Armigeres; species Armigeres subalbatus. The sequence goes on from NC_085140.1 coordinate 124,767,222, forward strand.
GAAAAAAGTTATAACGCTTCGAAGATTGATTGTTCAAACCATATGCAAAAATTTTTTCATTCTGCCAGCACTGCCGAACTACGTGGACTAATAATTTAACTGAGTGTTATTTCAAATTTTTTTATCTTATACGGCTTTTCATTTCACGAAGTAAAATTCCGACAAAAAGGAAGAAGGGTTTTGCATTCTAACAACTATTGGCTGCCCAGTAGTCCTGGCAGAAGCATTGATTTCTTGCGTATGGTTTGAACAATAAGTTTTCGAAGCGTAATAACATTTTTTGTAGACCTTACACCTACGCACCTCCTTCGGCAAAGTCTTTCGGCATCCTTCAGACCATATGCCAACGAATTGAGTCACGTGATTGACGATAAATTGAAGCTGCTAAGAGCAAAAATGTAAAAAAAAACTACGCTTTCCCATACTAATCTCCATATTAATTTAAAACGCGATGCGGGAAGCGAGGACGCAACCAATCGAGCCCATGTTTTGCACAGTTGATTGGGGTCCCAAAACGTTTCAGAAAAACCTTGATCTCACTTGATTGGATGAAGTTTGCGTTTTTCCATACAGCTGCGCCTCACTCTAATATTCACTTCCAAGACGGTTTTGTGATAGAAGGTCCGAAGACCCATAGTGTTATATACAAATCGACGAGTTCAACGAGCTCGACGAGTTGAGATGATGTCTGTCTGTGTGTATGTATGTGCATTGTGCGTGTGTGTATGTATGTGCGCAAAATAAAACTCACTCATCTTTTAGAAACTTATCTTGATCCGATTTGTTTGCAATAAGTCGGGGAATCCCATCCCATTGTTTCCCATTGAAAATTGGCCAGATCGGACTGTGGGATCAAAAGTTATGGCCAAAATACGATTTATATACAAAAAAAAACACGCTAAGAAATTCTCACTTTTTTTTTTAGTATATGTACGAGAAAGGCACAAACACTGCTAGGTGGATCAATCAGGGTTTTTTTGAATGTAGTCCTATACGTAAGCACTTATAGATAGCTTATTCTTCGATTTTGCAGTGTTTCTGGTTTACTCCTGTTTTCCACACTTGAGGTCCTTCTAAGTGGTGCCCACAACTTCCTGTAATGCGAGAACGAAAAATTTGTTGGGAAGAATCCACGTGCTAACGCCCAGCGACTGTTCCTACGTTGACAATGAATATTACGTCATTCGTATGATTTAGATATACTGTATTGAGTTTATATAGTCAAACATAACACTAAATAAATACATCTTGCCAATTCATAATGTTCTCACTTTCCCAATCCCCAGCAACGAGAACGACGTCCAGGAAATCTTCATGTACGACATCGCCACCAAGGGTGTCACACATCTGAACGGTGAACTGTCGCAGGCCTTCGTCAAGGTAGCCGAAGAAAACGCCCAAACGCAAAACCTGGAAGAGCTGCCCGTCGTCGACAGTGGAATTGTGGAGCAGATGGAAGCCTCCGAGAAGGACCTACGGGGTGGGGAGGAATCATCCTACGAAGACCAGGACGTTGACCAGGAGGCCGAGTCGGACGAACAGGCGGACGCTTCGGAGCATAAGCCCATCTACGTGTATCCGATCAACAGCAAGCACCGAAGAATACAGATCAACTCCGGGTACAGCAGTATCAAGAACTAGGCGGCCCAACACGTGCCAAATGAGATTGTTGATGCGTGGAAGCGTTGGATAACATGGATGCGTGAGAGAGTGAATGCGAGAGCCAAACAAACTTTATAAATAGTTCAAATTTCTTCTTCTTTAGAGCTAATCGCTAGCAAGTAGAGAGAAACAAGTTGCATAATACCGCTGACCGTTGAATGCTAGAGCGTATGAAAGCTGTTTAGGATATTGTAGTATTTTTCAAAAACACATGAAATACAATCAATGATTTCGACACCGCTAGAAGAAGTTGCAACCGCAGAAAACATCTTTGCTTGAAGTGAGCAAATTGTTTTTTTTTCTGTTGGTTAGCACATCTATTGTAAATAGTGCCTATGATAAGATACAGGTTTTCCTTGAGGGAAGCCAAACAGTTCGAAAGTTGCCACACATAGAAAATTAGACAAATAGAGCCCTTATCTGGGAACCCGGGTATTTTGCCCAATAAAGTGTATGGCTAGGACGTAGTTTTACTCTTTGTTAAGCCTCAATCACCATAGAAGCAATAGAAGGAGAGTTTCAAACTCGAGCTGTTAGCTAGGGACCGCAAAATGACATTGACAGTCAGTAGGATTAGTGAAGTTTTCTTTTGGTCAACAAAGAAAAAGCTCAGCTGTAAAGTTACAAATTTCGGGAATGAAATCAAAATTGTTATGAGTGAGAGAACGTATTTAATTAAATTATGGCATGTTTTGTAAAAAGTACTAACACAAATATCTACAGGAATTCCATATTTCATTCTAGGAAAGAACTTCAAATTGAATTCGGTTACCACAGTATTCCATTAAGGTTTCAAGCTGTTCAAACTTGCTTGCAATGATGCTACACGAGATACAAAATGACACATATACTCTAAGCTCTTTACCAAGATGCCCTGTAACTGCTGAAACTATTCTTAATAAATATATGAATACAAATATGATGTTTTTATTAGGTGTAGGTAATCTGTAGAACTATCACAACGATCCTATTTTGAATAATGACTATCATTGTTTCGACAACAGATTTTGCACAGATTTGTCACTATAATGATAACTTCTTCGTGCAAAAAAGTCATCTCTATTCAGCTCTGTCCGTCGCCAACCACGCAGTCTACGAAGGGTCAGCAAATTGACGTCTGTACTGTATCGATTGACTTTTCTCGCTGCGCACCTCGAATCTTGTACCCATCGCTATCTAGAATCGTTTTCACCGATTTATTGTACAACATTATGACACCGTAGTCGACCGATTTTGGAGACTTTTCTTTCGATAAGTCCAAGTGTGCGTTGGTCCTCCACGAGCATCGTCCAGCTATCGTGTTCGTAGAGGACTACCCCGGTCTAATGAGCGTTTTATAGATAGTCAGGTTGGTACGGCGGCGAATTCTATTTGATCGGAGTGTCCGGCGAAGTCTAAAGTACGGCCTGTCTTCGAATTTCTCTGCTGGCATCGTTTTTGGCGGTCACAAGAGAGCCAAAAGTACACGAATTCTTCAACCACCGTGATTTCGTCACCACCTATACAAACTTATGGTGAGTGGCCTACCTTGTCTTCTCTCAAGCATCTGCTTATCATGTACTTCGTCTTTGTCTGCTGATGCGTGCCATAATATCTAGTTTGTCGGCTGTCCCTTTCATGTTTATTTCATTTATTTAGTTTTCATCTAAACAGATAAAACTGAATCAACAATTTGACGCCACAATACACGGATCGAGGCCGCATCTCTCCATCTTCGAATGCGCCCTACGCTCGCCAAGTCGTTTTGCATCTGCCCACCTCGCTCGCTGCGCTCTACGCCGTCTCGTACCTGCCGGATCGGAAGCGAACACCATTTTTGCAGAGTTGCTGTCCGCATTCTTGCCCTGCCCATCGTACGCTTTCGGCTTTAGTTACCTTCTGGATACTGGGTTTGCCTTAGAGCTGGGCGAGCTCGTGGCTCATTCTTCGCCGCCACACACCGTCTTCTTACATACCGCCAAAGATGGTCCTAAGCACCCGTCTCTCGAATACTCCAAGTGCTTGCAAGTCCTCCATGTCCATGTTTAATGTCCGTAGAGGACAACCGCACAGTGGCTAAAACCGTGTTTTAAGCGCGTTTAATTAATATCACCTTTATTATGCAATTTAGCGTAACGGTCTCTTTGAGACATTTGATCAGTAAGTAAATGCGCTTCTTTGAAGGTATTTAGCTTACTGATCAATCCCCCTATAAGTGAGATAAAAAATTTGTTTTTTCTTCTTTACAATGGACAAGGTTAATGTTTTCACAAAAGTTGTAGTAAAAGTTCTCCTGAAAAACTTTGTCGAAGACACCGAGTTCGTAATTTCATTACTTTTGAAGATTTGTTACGTTTTATTCCGACAACCCCCTAAAAATGGTTTTTCCATCATAGCTTTTTTATTTTCAATTCTACATTTTTTGCATGTTCTAGAAAGTTATAGATAATAACAAAATACGTCGTTTGGTGGTAATTGCACCTTAAAAACTTGAAAATTAAAAATTTATAACAGTTTTAATGGATTTTTTAGTCATATTTGATGTAGTTGTAACTAAGTATAGGGCAAATTGTGGCAAACAATCTCATACGCATATCAAAGTACAAGTAATGGACTTTAATTTAATACTTAAATTGTCGAGTTGTAAGCGAATGTAAGACATGTTTGAACAAATAATTTTTATTGTAATATTAGAAGTGTATTAATGAAAATGCATTCAAGAAGTTGCTTTGCTTATTTAAGATACTGCACAAAATCATTTTAAAGCATTCAATTCGCTAATTGCTGTCGCTATTTCCACTGCCACTGTTGTCACTGTTTATGCTGCTATTTGAAAAGTTCTTCAGAAGAGTTTTTGCGTCCTCCGAAAACGAATATTTCGCTTTTTTGGGCCATCCGCGAATACTACTTATTAACGGATCAGATGAAACGAGTAGCATATTCAAAACATGATGGTTCGTTGCTTGTCTGTTGCTTGTTGAGTTCTCGATATCTGCTTACCGGATGAACTATGTAAATAATATGCTCATATCGAAGAAATTGTAAGAAAATTACCTTTTCCAATCTTTGTTTCTGGCTTCCTGCACTTCTTCAGACAGCTGACCAATCGGCACCAAACAATGGCTGATTATGGCATATTATTTACATATTTTATCCGGTAAGCAGATATCGAGAACTCAGCACCAGAAAAATTTCAAGACAAGCAATGGACCGTGATGTTTTGGATATGCTACTCGTTTCATCTTAACCGTTTATAAATAGAACTCGTGGATGGCCCATAAAAAAGCGATATATTCGTTTTCAGAGGACGCAAAAACTCTTCTGAAAAGGAGAACTTTTCATATAGCAGCATAAACAAAGACAATAGTGACAGTGAAAATAGCTACATCGATTAGCGAATTTAATGCTTTAAAATTATTTTGTGTAGTATCTTAAAAAAGCAAAGCAACTTCTTGAATGCATTTTCATTAATACACTTCTAATAAAGCAATAAAAGTTATTTGATCAAACATGTCTTACATTCGCTTACAACTCGACAATTTAAGTATTAAATTAAAGTCCATTACTTGTACTTTGATATGCGTATGAGATTGTTTGCCACAATTTGCCCTATACTTAGTTACAACTACATCAAATATGACTAAAAAATCCATTAAAACTGTTATAACTTTTTTATTTTTCAAGTTCTTAAGGTGCAATTACCACCAAACGACGTATTTTGTTATTATCTATAACTTTCTAGAACATGCAAAAAATGTAGAATTGAAAATAAAAAAGCTATGATGGAAAAACCATTTTTAGGGGGTTGTCGGAATAAAACGTAACAAATCTTCAAAAGTAATGAAATTACGAACTCGGTGTCTTCGACAAAGTTTTTCAGGAGAACTTTTACTACAACTTTTGTGAGGACATTAACCTTGTTCATTGTAAAGCAGAAAAAAGAAAATTTTTATCTCACTTTTAGGGGGATTGATCAGTAAGCTAAATACCTTCAAAGAAGCGCATTTACTTACTAATCAAATGTCTCGAAGAGTTAATGGTCTCTTACATAATAAAGGTAATATTAATTAAACGCGCTTAAAACACGGTTTTAGCCACTGTGAACCGGTCTTATAAGCGTCTTGTACATGACACATTTGGTACGGTGGCGAATCTTTTTTGACCGCAGTTTCTGCTGTAGGCCGTAGTAGGCCCGACTTCCACAGATGATGCGTCTTCGTATTTCACGACCAACATTGTTATCAGCCGTTAGCAAGGATCCGAGGTAGACGAATTCTTCGACCACCTCGGAGGTATCCCCGTCTATCGTAACACTGCTTCCCAGGTGGGCCCTGTTGAGCTCGGTTCCGTCCAAAAGCATGTACTTTGTCTTCGATGCATTTACAACCAGTCTAACTTTTGCTGCTTCACGTTTCAGACGGGTGTGCAGTTCTGCCACCTTTGCAAATGTTCGGCCGACAATGTTCATGCCATCCGCGAAACAAATAAATTGAATGGATCTGTAGAAAATCGTACCCCGGCTGTTACACCCGGCTCTCCGCATGACACCTTCTAGCGCAATGTTGAACAACAGGCACGAAAGTCCATCACCTTGTCTTATAGTCCCCGACGCGATTCGAACGAACTGGAGTGTTCGCCCGAAAACACAGCTTTGCACACCATCCACCGTTGCTTTGATCAGTCTGGTAAGCTTCCCAGGGAAGCTCTTCTTGTCTATAATTTTCCATAGCTGTACGCGATCTATACTGTCGAATGCCACCTTGGAATCAACGAACAGATGGTGCGTTGGGACCTGGTATTCACGGCATTTTTGAAGGACTTGCCGTACAGTAAAGATCTGGTCCGTTGTCAACGAAGTTCTCAAGCTTCAGCTTGTCGCCTTTCTTTAGATGGGGCATATAAGTGTGTTTCTTCCACTCCTTCGGTAGCTGTTCAGTTTCCCAGATTCTGACTATCAATGTGTGCAGGCAAGTGGCTAGCTTTTCCGGGCCCATCTTGATGAGCTCAGCTCCGAAACCATCCTTACCAGTAGCTTTATGGCTTTACACCAGTAGCTATGGATGGCATCCTTAACTTCCCTCAAGGTGGGGGCTGGTTAGCTTCCATTGTCCACTGAACTGACGTAGTCATCTCCTCCGCTGCCTTGACTTTCGCTGCCTTGACTTTCGCTGCCTGTACTCTCAGCGCCATTCAAATGTTCCTCGTAGTGCTGCTTCCACCTTTCGATCACTACACGTTCGTCCGTCAAGATGCTCCATCCGAACGAGCCATGGTCACCTTGATCAAACTTCTCAGTTTATCCGGAAATCCATGTTCGTGTACTAGACAGGAAGCATGACACTTTCCATTCACTCCTGCGGCATGTGGCCTTCTCATTGAACTTTCGTGCGTTATTTGCGGGGTACTGTAGCTTTGTCTCTTATCAGTCTTAATCTCCCTGCTGGCGCTTTTCTTCCGGAAAGTCGAGTTTTATTTGTTCCGCTCCCGCTTGTATCATGCTTTGTTCGCCCTCGTGCGATGTTCCAGCAATCTTGCTAATTCTGCATTCCTCTCCACTAGCTGCCGTCATACCAATCGTTTCTCTGATCCGCGGAAACCATGTCTAGTGCAGTGGTTGCGATGCTACCAATGGCGGATCGAATTTCCAAGAGCTATTTCCAAAAGAAGCTGCGCCAGGCTGGTCTTCCGTTAGGACTGCCACTTCCAGCTGCTGGGCGCAGTTTTGGGCTAGTCTACCGTCTTGTAGCCGCCCAATAGTTTGCGGCGTTTGACTTCCACGCCTGTTGTTCACCGTCGAGAGATTTGAACGCAGGCATACGACACCGAGGTAGTGGTTGGATTCTATATTTGCTCTTTTGCCATATTGGTTGGTGCGGACGTTCGTGATGTCGGATGAAGTTACCATCGATTCATACCTGTGTGGGGAATAAAGTGAGTCTGAAAAAACCAGTTGCATTTGTTGATTACATTGATAGTGGAACGTTTTATGATAAAAATAATGAAATAAACAAAAATATTTTAAAATGACAATAATAGAAAAAATGATAACGAATTTGAAATTCAATCGTAGTAGGCAATGTCAGGAAATGTCAGAATACTGAAATTCAATATCAGTAGGCTGATAGGGAATTCTAGATTATTCGAACGGTGAAAATAAACGATCATCATTCAGTGTTCTGTTTTTGAGGCGTGAACATGCGAATTATCCTTCGGTGTTCTGCGCTTGTTTTCGTTGGTAAAAGGCAAATCGGAAGACGGATTTGCTTGGCTACGACAATGACGTAGTCCTACAAGGTAATGGGCCAAACACAATTGATACGTTTGCGTGCGTTTTGACAGTTTTCTCATGGGAAAACTGTCAAAACGCACGCAAACGTATCAATTGTGTTTGGCCCATAAGAAAGTTCAGCAGTAGAAGAAAAGCTGAATGAGGCAAACAAATATGGTAAGCTTCCGATGTGAAAAATATGGTGAAGGGTAAAAAAAAGGTAAACCCCAGACGAGATATGGCAAAAAAAAAATGGTAAGCCTCAGTCTGAAAAAATGGCAAAAACAATAATGGTAAGCCATGCTATATGAAAGGCAAAAAAAATAGTAAGCCTAAGTTGGAAAAGAGAACGGCAAAAAAATAAAGATAAGCCATCATATGCTAAGGGCAATTAAAAAGGTAAGCCGCACACGAGAAAATAATATGGCAAAAAAATAAGAAAAGCCATGTAAAAAAATACACACACATATAAAAAAAAGGAGTGACAATAGGCCAGAGAAAAAAACGAGAATTTTGATAGAATAGTGATACAAGAAAAAAAAAATAGATTGTGTTTCAATGAGCAAAATAAGCAATATTGAGAAATATAAAATAAAACAAAGGTGGTCTACCATTTCAAGATCAGTTATCAGTTATGTTTGGAACTCATCCGCTAGGCGGCGCGTTAGATTGACAGTTACATTGGCAGTACGATTGAATATCTTGACATCTTTGAGATTTGGAAAGTTGTCTTCTACAGAGTGGTTGAGAAAACCAAAATCAATGCGAAGAATATTTGTTAAGCCTTACATTCATCTGATTGGCGGAGCTTTTCGTCGGTGAGATTTGGAAAGTTTTCGAAATCTAAAAAGTTGTGGAAAAAAAAATCAAAAAACAAAAAAAGAAGAATTAAAGATGATTTTGTTTGCAATTCATTTGCTTGGAGGCATCAAATTGCATAAGTTTGCCAATTCGGTTTAGTATTTCAAAATCTTGGATTCGGATCTGGATTGGATTTAGATTTTATTTGGATTAGATTTTATTTGGATTGGATTTAGATTAGATTTGAATTGAATTTGGATTGGATTCGGATTGGATTGGATATTAATTGGATTTGGATATGATTTTGATTGGATTTGAATTTGATTTGGATTGGGTTTGGATTGGATTTGGATTAGATTTGGAATGGATTTGGATTGGATTTGGATTGGATTTGGATTGGATTTGGATTGGATTTGAATTGGATTTGGATTGGATTTGATTTGGATTGAATTTGGATTGGATTTGGATTGGATTTGGATTGAATTTGGATTGGATTTGGATTGGATTTGGATTGGATTTAGATTGATTTGGATTGATTTGGATTGATTTGATTGATTTGGATTGGATTTGATTGATTTGGATTGGTTTGGATTGGTTTGGATTGGTTTGGATTGGTTTGGATTGGTTTGATTGGTTTGGATTGATTTGGATTGGTTTGGATTGATTTGATTGGATTTGGATTGGTTTGGATTGATTTGGATTGATTTGGATTGGTTTGGATTGGATTGGTTTGGATTGATTTGGATTGATTTGGATTGATTTGGATTGGTTTGGATTGATTTGGATTGATTTGGATTGGTTTGGATTGGATTTGGATTGATTTGGATTGGTTTGGATTGGTTTGGATTGGATTTGGATTGGTTTGGATTGGTTTGGATTGGTTTGGATTGGATTTGGATTGATTTGGATTGGATTTGGGTTGGATTGGATTGATTGGATTTGGAATGGATTTGGATTGGTTTGGATTGGATCTGGATTGATTTGGATTGATTTGGATTGGATCTGGATTGGATTTGGATTGGATCTGGATTGATTTGGATTGGTTTGGATTGGATTGGTTTGGATTGGTTTGGATTGATTTGGATTGGTTTGGATTGGTTTGGATTGGTTTGGATTGGTTTGGATTGGTTTGGATTGATTTGGATTGATTTGGATTGGTTGGTTTGGATTGGATTTGGATTGGTTGGATTGGATTGAATTGGATTGGTTTGGATTGGTTTGGATTGGTTTGGATTGGTTTGGATTGGTTTGGATTGGTTTGGATTGGTTTGGATTGGTTTGGATTGGTTTGGATTGGTTTGGATTGATTTGATTGGTTTGGATTGATTTGGATTGGTTTGGATTGATTTGGATTGGATTTGGATTGATTTGGATTGGTTTGGATTGGATTTGGATTGATTTGGATTGGTTTGGATTGGATTTGGATTGGTTTGGATTGATTTGGATTGGTTTGGATTGATTTGGATTGGTTTGGATTGGTTTGGATTGGATTTGGATTGGTTTGGATTGATTTGGATTGGTTTGGATTGGTTTGGATTGATTTGGATTGGTTTGGATTGGTTTGGATTGGTTTGGATTGGATTTGGATTGATTTGGATTGGTTTGGATTGGTTTGGATTGGTTTGGATTGATTTGGATTGGTTTGGATTGGTTTGGATTGGATTTGGATTGATTTGGATTGGTTTGGATTGGTTTGGATTGATTTGGATTGATTTGGATTGGTTTGGATTGATTTGGATTGGTTTGGATTGGTTTGGATTGGTTTGGATTGGTTTGGATTGATTTGGATTGGTTTGGATTGATTTGGATTGGATTTGGATTGATTGGATTGGATTTGGATTGATTGGATTGGATTTGGATTGGATTTGGATTGGATTTGGATTGGATTTGGATTGGATTTGGATTGGATTTGGATTGGATTTGGATTGGATTTGGATTGGATTTGGATTGGATTTGGATTGGATTTAGATTGCACTTGGATTATATTCAAATTGGATTCGGATTGAATTCGGATAGGATTGGATTTTAATTGGATTTGGATTATATTTGGATTTGATTTGGATTGGATTTGGATTGTTTTCGGATTGGATTGGATTTAGATTGGAATTGGATTAGATTCGGATTGGATTGGATTTTAATTGAATTGGATATGATTTTGATTGGATTTGGAGTGGATTTGAATTTGATTTGGATTGGATTTGGACTGAATTTGGATTGGATTTGAGTTGGATTTGGATTGGATTGGATTTGGATTTAAATTTGGATTGGATTTGGATTGGATTTAGATTGGATTTGGATTGAATTTGGATTTTATTTGGATTGGATTTGGATTGAGCGCCCTCAGGTTCTCTTCAATTGCAAAAAGCCATCGTGTACGCGGCCTTCCACGAAGCCTGCGGCCTCTTCCAGGTTCTCTTCTAAATATTAATATTGTCAGATTTTCTGGATATGATACACTGCGCGGCGTTTGTAATGTTCCCAAATGGGTACTTGCACAAAACTTCACGCGGCGAATGACTGTCGAAAGGTACGGCCGCGCCAAACGATACACCGCAATGCTATTCACCCATAAGAATCAAGTAAACGGCGTGCAGGAAGTGCGGTGGTACCTTTCATGAAGGGTTCGCCGCGTGCAATTTTGAGAAAATCAGGCAATATAAGCCCTATTTGCAGATGCAATACGCCTTTTCACCTCGCGGATAACATCATTATCTCACGTCACTAATGTTCCAAGATACACAAATTCTTTAGAACTACAAATAATAAATTCATAGCTCTATTATTGATCAACTGCGCCGGTATGAAATAAAGAATATAATTAAAGTCATGTTTTCATATAAACAGCTCCAAATAATTTGCTAAAAGGGAAAAAAAGAAAGTAGAGACGGTGAATATTGTGGAGAATAAAGTGAGTCTGAAAAAAGCAGTTGCATTTGTTGGTTACATTGGTGGATAAAGTGGAACGTTTTATGATAAAAATAATGAAATAAACTAAAATATTTAAAAATGACAATAATAGAAAAAAAATAATAACGAATTTGAAATTAAATCGAAGTAGGCATTTGAAATGTCAGAATACTGAGAAGCTTGAAATTTGAAATTCAATCTCAGTAGGCTGACATTTTCGTATATTGATTAGGTGATCTTCATGGAGTCTTGTGTATATTTTTGCGGTGGAAGAAAGCGCCTCGCCTAGGGTGACCATATGGTATCCTAAAGGAGGACATGTCCTCCTTTTTCATTAAAAATCAGATGTCCTCCTTTTGCACAAAAATGTCCTCCTTTTTAGATATTTTGAGAAAACAGTTGCATGAATAACCTTTTCTGAAGAAATTCTAGTTTAATATTATTAAATTAATAAACAATACTACAACAGAGATCCATCCGGAGCAAAAAAACGTTGCACACGTTTATGCTTCTTTGGTTTCTAATCAGACATATTTTCCCTCATAAGTTTTCGAATAAATTTAATGTAAATATCCTAAATAAATCAGTGATTTACTGTAATACAGGTATCGCAGATATAGAAAAGAATCGGAATTGTAAAAAAAGGATTAGGAAAAAATGCATAATATGTATAGTATATTATACTTCTCACCCATCGAATTTCCCTTTGAACGCATCGCACGGTATGTTTCTTGAATATGTGACGCAAAGGGCAGTCACTAAATTATGCCTAGAATGAAATGGAAATCTGAACTTATCAAAACAGTTTGGGTTTCTTCTGTTTAAATGCAAACAGTTTTTAATTTATTTAGTTGAGATGTTTGTGGAATGGTCGTACAGTTAACGGTATCATACCCATTCACATACCTTAAATTGGTCGGGGTTCTGCCAAATCGCACCAAGCGCCAACGAAAAATTTTCAATTTTTTGGCCAAAGATTGCGCGTAACAGATTCAATTATTCACGAACCGCATCGGACAACGCTCAACGCCAGAACAAAAAATGTACGCATGAATTGACATGACGTACTTTCCGTTTTCCATTTGCGAACAAAATATCACAAGTCAGTCAAAAAGCCGCTTGGTGCGGTTTGGCTGAACCCCGACCAATTGTGATTCTCAATGGCTTGAGCTTGAGCTTGAGCTTGATTGACTGCTCGTAGTTGCTACTCCATTATGACCAGATCAGCTGTTCTTGCACACTTGGGACTAGCACACATCTTCAATGTACAAGTACTGGTGATCTCAGAAGCTGCCAATGTGATAGCTGCCAATGTGATAGATAGGAGAAAGCAACTGATGGAATTTCTAATTGGATGTAGGAACGAGCTCTATAGTTCATTTCCAATTCTAGCAGATTACTGTTAGAATACTCAAGTTGAAGGTATAGGAATAATAATGGAAACGGTATAGAAGTCCATTTCCAGTTCTAGTGATTGCTAGAACATGAGAAATATAGAGAAAGATACAAAGTAGGAGAATGGAATGGACCTGGGATTGAAACCTTAAATTGTGATTCTCAATGGCATTGAAAAAAAATCTTTACTGGTCTACTAGACATCTTGTGTTTGTTTCTATTATAACCTAATGTTGACATGTTATCTATTGCTGAATGTTCACAATGCGATGAGCTTTTCCTGTTAAAATTCTGTGTAATATCGCCGAAAAGGCCAGCATAAGGATATTCAACATTTGTTCATTGTTGATCTTAAAATTAGTTGAAGCTACCATTTTCCTATTATAAAGATGGTGGTTGCAGTTTATAATTGGAAAGCACTTGAGTAATGAGGGTTGGAAATGTTCCATCTGGAGATGTAATGTTAAGTAGAAGAAGGTGCCGTATTTGCCTCGACTTACAAAAACTACTTCCAATAAACTTTAATGTGCATAAGTCTAACAAATCATATTAAAAACAAAAACCGATCGATGTTTTTTATGTCCTCCTTTTTGATCAAATGTCCTCCTTTTTCGCTACGATTCGGGTGAATTGTCCTCCTTTGGGAAAATTTCATATGGTCACCCTAGCCTCGCCGATCTGTATTTTTTTTTTCTTTTTACCTAAGCGCTCATGCCGCCGATGACGTCCCGTAGTGGGCATCCTTCGTATGTCTGCTCTAATTGTGCATGGAATTGTTCTTTCTCGTCGTCCGGTTACTCATTGTGTGAGCAGTGCACGCTAACAATGATGCTACAGTTGAAGAAATGGCCTTTTATCATCAGTTTGCAAATCTTTGCGTTAATTGTCCGCCACCCAATCACGCATTGGCGCATCTTGCCCAGCACTATGAAGACGGTTCCAAGCTCGTTGGTGGTGCCACAACAGCACCAAAAAAAAACAAAAACTAAAAAAAAGAGTTTTGTCCGGATTTTCGCCACTGTGCGACGTCAGAGCTTCAGGGATATAAATACTGTAACCAACGGATTTTTTTTAATTCGATTAACGTTAGTTTTTGTGTATGAAGTCCATGGGGAATTGAACAAAAATCTGTTACATCGATCAATCGTTTGTGAGTTAAATCGTGACAAAGGAGACGATAACTCATTTTTATTTATATTCTTTTTTACAACAGTTAAATTCTTTTAATAATTAATTAAGTTAAATTCTAATAAATAATCATTGATACACTATTCGATCGTCTCGTTCCACTTGTAGCAAACGCATGATTCGTTTATTCATCACACCACAGGCTACATCTAGGCGTGTGTCCTCCAACAGAATGCGTTCGTTTCCTTTCATGCCGAACAGCACTTTGACTCATCTCACCTTCGAAGTTCATCCACCGCTAACTGCAGCGGTGGGACTCCTCCGGTCGGTTATCGTTTTCGTGATTGGCTCGAAGTAGACATAACTGGTCAGCGTGGGTGTAACGGAGACAATTTTGGTGACCAACTGGTCGTACTGAATTACCGATTTTGTTCGGGTGAGCGATTTTGTCACCGTTTTCACGTTCTGTATGGCGGTTTTGGTGCTGGTTCTGGCAAAGATGGCATCTGTGCTCGGTTGGATGAAGATGGTCCTCGTTGTAGTTGGCACCTGGGTACCGTGGGTAATTGTAACAGTACTGGGACGTGGGCACTCAGCGGTGGGTGACGTTGCATCAACGGTAGAGGGCGCGAGAGGCGGTAGAATGTCCACTGCTAGATTTAAATTAGTTGGTGGAGGCGCGAATGGTGGAAGAACATCCACTGGTAGATATAAACTGGCTGGTGGAGGAACGCTCGTTGGATCATTTTCCGCGGGCAGGTAAGCGTTGTTCAGGGTGCACACGGTAGTCGTTACAGTTTCCGCTGGTAAAGTTTTCACAAGCGTGCTGATCAAAGTTTGGAAATCGGTTCGGTAGCTGGTAGCGGTTTCTATCTCTGTGGTTGTTGTTGGAACTATTGAGGTGACTGTTATCGGTTTGAGGATTGTCACTATTGTCTCAGTTTTGGTTATTCTTTCCGTATTCGTTTGGCGAACTGTTGATGTTACCGTTGTTGGGTACATCAAGGGACACGAGGGTGGCAGATAACCATATCCCTCAAATGGATTTTCTAGTGGTGAACCCATAATTTGATACACGAGTAGAAGGAAAACTACGATTAATGATTCCATTGTGGCAATATAAGCAAATACTGATCGATTTGAAAACACTACCGAAAGCTCATCACTAAGAATAAGAACTGAATCGAACTAAATCTGTTTGAGGTCAAAACGTTAGATTTTATACGAAGACCACGCACATATTTGCGGCGATCGCATCATCGCAAAATCCAAATTCGATGCGTGCCCACGTTCGTTTCTGTCGAAACTGATAACCTCCACAGCTTTACGGAAACAAATAATCACACCTACAAAACTGGGGAACATCGTTGGTAGGCATAGATTTGAATGGTTGAATGCAAATTTCTTTTTGAACTTTTTGATGGTTTACATTCTACAATGTATAGTTTGAATTGTAATGAAAAATATCGATTTAGTTGCATATCCACGAACACATATAGTTGTGCGATTAGTGGCAACAAATGATTTTTTCACCACGGAAAAATACCTAATTTCATACGGAAAAATACACTTTTAAATCAGGGAAAATAGGAATATGTTTGATTGTTTGAGTCCAAAGTGCTGCGTCTGTTGCATTTCACATGAGCGTTAAGTACGTCAAGTACGAGTCAAGTACGGGACACTGAGAACGATTTTTCTGTTGAGGTCGAATTACGTATCTGTCAAGGTACAATCAAGTGGTTGAATTTAAAGGGATGGTACATGTTGTGTCGGAGGACGCAAATAAAAACACGTTCGTTTCAATGAATCTAAATTGTCAAAACTCTTTTATTATTTTCATGCCTACTACGATAACAATCTTCTTCAAGCATTCAAATGTTGTCGTATATTGCTCTGTTGTAATTTAATGGTTCATGATACTACAACTCCTCCTTTTCATTATTTCTATTTTGAACTGCTGAACCATGGATGTGCACATCGTTAAACATAGTAATGCTATCGAATCTTTTATGCTTTCCAAGTTGGATTTTCCTGGAATTATCAGAATTTCATTTACAATTAGTTCTATGCTCTATTACAAAATACTTAGTGTTTCGTCCAGGGTGGGACGACCCTACGTTGTGTTTCACTTCTATTGGGATTCCGGGCGGCGATCAAGTAAAAACAAATGCAGACTGAACTTCAACTGTTGATTTATTACCTCCGAGAGGCAGCGCGCCAACAGCGCGCCAACTGCTACGCACATAACGCTAGCAGTTGGCGCGAAAACAGAGAACAAGAAATAACAATTCAATTGCACACACGCTGCACTGTTTCGATCAAGCAGCAGCTACGACGATGCCAGCCGTTCGTGATCGAACACTTAGCTTTCATCCTATTGGCTGTACTTCTTCTCTTGATACGATGTATTCAAATGCAGAATTAATTCTTCCAATTTATGTATGTTGATAAGCGAAATCATTTTGTATCTGTAGCATGTACGAAGTTTTTTTGATAACAGGCTTGTTAGTCAAATGGCTATCGCTTTCGCCTCATAAGCAGGAGGTCGTGGGCTCAATCCCAGGCCAACTCCATTCTCCTCCATACACTTCTCATGTTCTAGCAATAGCTAGAACTGGGAATGGACCTCCACACCGTTTCCATTTCTGTCCTACACCTTGAACTAGACTTATCTAAATCTTTTTTTACATCTAATTAGATTTCCATCAATTGCTTTTTCCGATCACATTGGTAACGCCTTAACCAAGACGAACATATGCCATACTAAACTAATTCACAAATTCAAAATATTCAAATCTATGGTGAAAAAAAGCATGGCTCCTTGAATCTAACTTTTTGAAATCCGTCCAAGAGCCCAAGTCATAGCATTTTTTTAATTTACCCTTTTTTGATAAACGCTGCACTGGTGATGAGAATTAGTTCTCCAAGTTGATGAGCATTTAAATCAGAATTAAGATATATAAACATTTACATGGCTATGCATCTGGAGAAGTCAATATTTTTCAATAGTTTGCTTATAAGGACTTAAACATTTTGAAATGTGTCTCACTATACTAGTTTCAATTGCTCCAAGACTCGAGAGCCTTTTAGCTTGAAAATAGATTGAGTGATTTGAGTTCAATTGCATTCAATTTCCATTTAGCACTATGAAATGTCGTAACTGCCGTCCATGATCAGGTTGAAGTATAGAATAAACCTATTTTCAAACAAGCTTTCAAAATGTAACATTTAAGCTACTATACAATAACTACACTACTGGATGAAATTTAAAATATACCACTTACATTGTTTTTCGAACTTATGTACAACTTATGTACAAAAAAAACTATATACGTTGTTCGAATAAGTTTTGGAATATATTTGCTTTAGATCTAAACAATGTGCAATAATAATATATTATATCAACCATAACATAAACCTAAAGTATGGAAACGCTAGCCCCGCTAGCGAAGATTCTGTTTATTCAAAACTCCAGCCCGGCATTGCAATGCGTGAGCTGCAGTGCATAGCACCTTCTCTTAAGCAAACTAATACAAGCACTCTTATTGTTTTCTTTCTTACGGAAAAAGTGCCGAGAAGATGTTGATACAAAAATATAAGTATTACTATTCATATTGTGTTGTAGGCACGCATGAAAGACAATTTACTTATAAAATGTTCATTTTCTAAAAAATAAAATCACTTTTTATTTATTTTATAGACTACGAATTTTTATGAATCTTAAGTTTCAAAATCTTTGATTTTATAAACATCAACGTAAACCCAAAACTCGTTCGAATCGTTGTTATCAGATATGTTGCTGTAACAATATTAAACTCAGATTACATTTAGTACCAGGGATGCAAATAGTGTTTGTTCCCATCATATCCCAAATGAATTTTGCATCTCTTTCTATTTATACTTATAATTTAATTCAGACAAGTGATTTATGTTTGATTTTTTTACCTTTTGCCTTTCTCGTACAACAAAGTTGTACCGAAAGGCTATCATTTCACTCCAAAATCGAACTTTTTATAGAAGTCTCGGAGACCCATGATGTTATATACCAATCGACTCAGCTCGTCGAGCTGAACAAATGTCTGTCTGCCCGTGTGTATGTGTGTGTGTGCACACGAAAACTGAAAAACATTAGCCACGTTTTCACATAGTAATTCTTGACCGATTTCCTCGCAATAAGTTTCATTCGACAGGGGATAAAGCCTTGTTGATCACTATTGAATTTGATAACGATAAACCATTGCGTTTAAAAGTAATTAAGAAAATGGAATCGAACTATATAAGCGCCATATAAGGTTGTTGTCCTGGCTAAATGCGAGAAAGGCAGTATCACCACTCGGTGAATTAAGTTGGGTTTTTCTATATGGCTTGATAAATTTGTAACATGCAGTATCTCAATAGATTGTTATATGTATCATATTCTTCAAGACAATCACGACAGAGTCCAAAAATGGCTACCACAATGTCTGTTGTAGCCAAAACTCGCGTTTTTCTTCGCACTAATGTCAATTTGTAAGCGATTATCACATCTTTAAACCATTCCGAGACCTTTACTGCAAGTGAGCAAAGGTAAAAACTACTTTTCGCCATTATCTGTCGTTTACTTTTGTAAACGCCAATTAGCCAAGTATTTTGAAATTGGAATCCAACGTGATTCACCTAAATGTATAATACACAGTAATGATAAGTAATATATGGCATACCTTTTAGCTAACACAATTACTCTCTACATAGTTACTCGCATCAGCACTAAATTGCCTTTCTTTAGCACACAGTTGATCTCCATGGCACTCAGTTGCCTTTCACAGAGCACACAGTTACTCTCCATGGCATACAGTTGCCTCTCACACAGCACACAGTTGCTCTCCGTGGCACACAGTTGCCTCTTACATAGCACACAGTTGCTCTCCATGGCACACAGTTGCCTCTCACATAGCACACAGTTGCTCTTCAGGGCGAACAGTTGCTTTTACCGAAGCACACAGTTGCTATTCATAGCATAAGTTGCCTTTCATTCAATAGCACACAGCTGCTCTCAATGGTACATAGTTACTTCTCACATGTGACACAGTTGCTCTGAATGACCCGTACAATACAGTTGCTCTTCATAGCAAATGTTTTATTCTCTTATATCACACAATTAGAATTCGCATTTTTCCTTGCCAATCTGGAGATGGCGAGTTTGGTTCTCGATCTAACATTCTAAAAACTACACGCTATGAAAATATTTAAACTTATATTATTGTATTTAATTGTCTCTTATTTTACTTCCAACTTTTTATTGTACGATTGAATACAAGATTCATAGTAAAGACATGTAATTGAAAAAAAAAAGTGATGGAAAAATGTAGGCCGAGTTTCAGTTGGAATGTAGAACCATTAAAGTAGAAAAGATAGCACACATTTATTCACTGGCACACAATTGCCACTTATCTCCAGTTACAGCACGCGATCAATCAATCAATATTCAATTATTATGTCAAGCCTATATTTCATTCTCATTTTTGTAGTTTCCTTCCATTACGTGTAGCAAAATCAAATAGAATTATTTCAAATCATACAGCAAAAGGCAAATTTTTATGACCAGTCAAAAATCCAATGGCACTCATATTCCGGTCATCATTGCTGTCAAATGCATCGTTTGAAGTTACAAGTAAAAACACTCGCTTACCATAGCACTACACTCAGTAACTATTCTTCTTGAAGCACAGTTTTTTTAATATGCTATTAAAAATGTCTAGAATTAATACAACACGAAATATACAATAGTTTTGAATGCCAATATCTGTAAACGATGCAATCATATATGCTGCACTTGACGACGCTGTTCCATTCAAATTCAAAAATCTACTATGCATATACTATGTATGAAATAATGCAGGAGCATTGAAAATTTTACTTAGTACTCATGTTCCAAACCCAACCAAAACCGTAGTTTATGTGAACTATTGCAAAGCTTTTGCAAATATATCTGTATGGTGTACATGTCGTATCAGAACTATAATTTTAATACCAATCTACTTGACTTTGACCACCGTGCTCCCATTGATAACTTTCCATACAATCACAGCACGCCACGGCCAAATTACATATTGCTAAGCAACACCTCAAAATCTTCCATCTGCCAAACAAACGTTTTCTTCCAACGATAGTTCGAAAAATAATAAAAATACAATGTTCCGTCTACTGAATTTACCACTTTCAATGTACCACATCAACCAGATTTTAGTCAATCAGACTATCTTAACAACAAGCATGAAAAATACGGTCTCGTGTGGAATAAAGCATCTATAAGGCCTTGAAAGACAAACCTCTGTGAAGAACCACCTACCTGCATATATTCCTTCTAAGCAGATTTTATCAACTATATCAATCCCCCAAACGAAATGTCTCCGCTTCAACCACTACAATACACGAATAAATTAACACAAAACTCCACTCACTAAAACACTATTCCTGCAATAACACTAATAATATTTTGCTCCTCGTCGCCAAATTGTAGTGTCGGAGGACGCAAATAAAAACACGTTCGTTTCAATGAATCTAAATTGTCAATATTCTTTTATTATTTTCATGCCTACTACGATAACAATCTTCTTCAAGCATTCAAATGTTGTCGTATATTGCACTGTTGTAACTTAATGGTTCATGATACTACAGTACAAACTCGTCTTATGACAAGTAAAGACATTCAAATAAAAAGCTCAACATAATTTCTTTAAAAAAATATAGTTGGTACAGAGAATAATTTGATTTCCAGTAGTTTACACCATTAAGCAAATATATAGACATAGTCACGTACCTGTGAACATAATAATGAACATAATAATGAACATAAAAATGTACTTACCAAATGTACTTACTTAAAAATGTACGAACCATTTCCACCGGATTACTGTCCGACATTCTGGCTACGTGAACGATGGATGGTTCTCCCAACAGCTGATGCAACTCGTGGTTCATTCGCCTCCTCCACGTACCGTCCGCCATCTGCACCCCACCATAGATGGTACGCAACACTTTCCTTTTAAAAACTCCCAGTGCGCGTTGGTCCTCCACGAGCATCGTCCAGGTCTCGTGTCCGTAGAGAACTACCGGTCTTATAAGCGTTTTGTAGATAGTCCGTTTGGTACGGCGGCGAACTCTATTCGATCGGAGCGTCTTACGGAGTCCAAAGTACGTACGATTTCCAGCCACTATGCGCCTCCGAATTTCTCTGCTGGTATCGTTATCGGCGGTCACCAGTGAGCCCAAGTACACAAATTCTTCTACCACCTCGATTTCGTCACCACCGATAGAAACTCGTGGTGGGTGGCTTACATTGACCTCTCTTGAGCCTCTTCCTATCATGTACTTCGTCTTCGACGTATTGATGACTAGTCCAATCCGTTTAGCTTCGCTTTTCAGTCTGATGTAGGCTTCCTCCATCCTCTCAAAGTTACGTGCCATGATATCAATGTCGTCGGCGAAACCAAATAAATGTACGGACTTCGTGAAAATCGTACCACTCGTGTCAATCCCTGCCCTTCGTATTACTCCCTCCAAAGCGATGTTGAATGGCAGACACGAAAGAACATCACCTTGCCGTAACCCTCTACGCGTTTCGAAGGGACTCTAGAATGCCCCTGAAACTCGAACTACGCACATCACCCGATCCATCGTCACCTTGATCAACCGTATCAGTTTATCCGGAAATCCGTTTTCGTGCATTAGCTGCCATAGCTGGTCTCGATCGATTGTATCATATGCGGCTTTGAAGTCGATAAATAGATGATGTGTGGGCACGTTGTATTTGCGGCATTTCTGCAATACCTGACGTATGGCGAACACCTGGTCTGTGGTAGCGCGTTCACTCATTAATCCCGCCTGGTACTGCCCCACGAACTCTCTTGCAATTGGTAACTGGGTAAACCTTGGTAATTACCCAGTGCAACGCTCTAGCCAGTGCCTCACCACCGAGTTTAAACAGCTCTCCTGGTAGTTGGTCAACTCCAGGGGCTTTGTTGTTTTTCAGCCGGCCGATCTCCTCCTGGATTTCCTGGAAATTCGGAGCCGGAAGTCGCATGTCCTGCGCGCGTGCTCCTAGGTTCATTACCATACCGCCACCGTTGTCTGCCATTTCGCCAGTCAGGTGTTCTTCGTAGTGCTGCCGCCACTTTTGGATCACCTCACGCTCGTTTGTAAGAAGGTTCCCGTTTATGTCCTTACACATATCGGGCTGTGGCACGTGGCCCTCAGGTGAACGATTCAACTTCTCATAGAACTTTCATGCGTTATTAGCGCGGCACAGTTCCTCCGTCTCTTCACGGTCTCGATCTTCCTGCTGGCGCTTTTTCCTTCGGTCTGTTCCGCGCCCGTTTGTATCGTGCCTCGTTCACCCTCGTGCGGTGTTGCAGCAATCTCACCCATGCTGCATTCTTCTCCTCAACTAACTGCTCACATTCGCCGTCATACCAGTCGTTTCTCTGATCCGGAGCCACCGTGCCTAGTGCAGCGGTTGCGGTGCTTCCAATGGCGGATCGAATATCTATCCAGCCATCTTTAAGAGATGCTGCGCATAGCTGCTCTTCCGTTGGGAGTGCCACTTCCAGCTGCTGCGCATAGTCTTGGGCTAGTCGTATGTAGTCTTGTAGCCCCCCAATGTTTAGCCGCGGCGGACGACTCCGGCGCTTGTTGTACACCGTCGAGAGTTTTGAGCGTAGACATACTGCAACGAGGTAGTGGTCGGATTCAATATTCGTACTGCGGTAAGTGCGTACGTTCGTGATGTCGGAGAAGAATTTATCGTCGATTATAACGTGGTCGATTTGGTTTTTCTTTACTTGATTAGGGGATTTCCATGTGGCCTTGTGGATATTGTTGCGGGGGAAGAAAGTGCTTCGGACTACCATTCCGCGCGAGGCTGCAAAGTTTATGCATCGTTCGCCGTTGTCGTTCGATACGGTATGCAGACTATCCGGTCCGATTTCCTGCAGCGCTACGACGTCGAAGCTGCGGGGATGTAATTCATCGTAGATGATCCTTTATTCGTCGCCTAGGTCGTTGCCGATTGTATCGAGTCGTATTATCTTCTATGTCGTTCGTAATAGTTGTTTTTAAAGGCGGCTTATTGGGCCTGTGCAAACCTCCTGTCTCGTCGGAGGGCCGTCGTGTCAGGGCTGTTTAGCGTCCCACCTAACACCAGGACTTGGGCTTGTGTGCTTTGAGCGGCACACGGTCGCTTTGGCGGACCCTACTTCCGGATACATGCAGCTTTTTATAGTCAAACCCACCACATCCTAGGCAGGCGCCACAACTCGCAGATGGCCTGGGGAGGGATCGTCAAGCCCTTGGACATAGTCCTTGCTGCCCCTAATATAAAATATGTACATATCTTGAATCTTAATTTCTCAAATGTGGGTCCTTAGGTGAACTTCGATTAAACTATTTTTTGACACGACTTTCACAGGGGTGAACTTCTAAAGCGCTCTCCTTCTTAAATTGATGAAATGTCATTCGATTTTTTTCGTTTACATTTCATCGGGGCATTCTGTGATACAACATTAAAGCGTCGCCGTAGGTGATTGATATTTCAACCGTCAAATGCTAAAGTGGTTGCATGATAGCGGCTCTACAGGAAGGCCCTAATAGAAAATGTGAAAAAAAATATTCCAAAAATGCTTTAAACAACACATCTACACCATATTATAAGTGCTATTGTTGGCATGCACCAACAGGGAATAAGAGATTCCAAGTTTATTAAAAGATCGTATATTAAAAACTTTCTGGAAATAACATAGTTCATTAGATAACTGTCAGTTATAAATTGTTTTCACTTACGTTCTTCTTCTTCTTATTGGCATTATATCCCCACACTGGGACAGAGCCGCCTCGCAGCTTAGTGTACATTAAGCACTTCCACAGTTATTAACTGCGAGGTTTCTAAGCCAGGTTACCATTTTTGCATTCGTATATCATGAGGCTAACACGATGATACTTTTATGCCCAGGGAAGTCGAGACAATTTCCAATCCGAAAATTGCCTAGACCGACACCGGGAATCGAACCCAGCCACCCTCAGCATGGTCTTGCTTTGTAGCCGCGCGTCTTACCTTACCTACACTTACGTGTAGTACAGTAATATCCCGATTTTATCACCCCCATGGTGAATTTTGGGGTGATAAAAAAGGGTATGTGACAAAATCGGAAATTTTTTTTCAATTTTTTAATTCATTTCACAAATTTGAATCATTTTATGCCTTGGAAAGGCCAAATGCGTGAACGGTACCCGTTATTTCTTGTCGAAAATGCTTACCGAATTCTTCACAGGTACCCAGAAGTCATTTATTTTAAACTACAGGCGGTGAAAGTTATATCATGAAAATCAATGTTGTTTGCGGTATTATTTGCGGAAATAAAAAGAACGACTAAAAATTTCAAAATTTTTTGGGGTGACAAAATCGGGTCGAAAACGTGATAAAATCGGGTCGAAAAGGTGATAAAATCGGAGGTAGACGAAATCGGGGAGTGACAAAATCGGGTTGACACTGTATTTATATTCCTTTTTTTGTTTCTTAGTTTGTCAAATTATTATTGTGATTGCAAACCGTAGTTGAGGGATTATGACTCGTGAGAACGCACTACAGCCACGACTCGTAGCTAGCTTCCAGTACCGAGCTGACCTCGCCTGCCAATTGGGTTGTTTAGCAAAGAAAAATATGAGGTTTTTTATAGTTTAACATAAAGAGCATGCTTTCCTGATCTCCAACATATTTTTATTTTGTTTATAAACCTTTTATTTACATTTTTATACAGCAAACAATAAGCCATTTCAATCGATAGAATGACACTAACATTCATAGAATGACAGTTGGCCCATGCAGCATAAGAACAAATTTTTAGTCCCATACAAATTTAAAATGCAAATTAAAAATAGTTCCGGGGCTCCAAAAATTCTGAAAAATTGAGGTTAGGCTCAGTTTTTTATGCAGATTCAGAATATGTAAAAACATACATACCCCTAAACAACCCAATTATATATTTTAGTAGAAATTCATGGATTTGATAAATTCGGCTTACCGTGAATATAGAGAACTGACTTTTAATATTCCGGCACCTAACAGACCTCTAATGCAGTCTATGCAGTGGGTTGGTTGGTCTATCTCAACATTATGAAAATTAATTTTAGGCATAAATTCACTTTTCATTTATCTTACCCTATTCAATTTCATCGAACCTGAGTCTACACGCTAGCTGTATAATATCTAGTATACTTATTAGCAAAATAGTTCATTTTATAAAAAATCCTCGTTAAATAATTAAAACAATTGTTCGCATGTACCATCAAACAGTTTTAGCTTGCCTTCGATGTGTGTTTGTTCCAAAGAGCTGATTGTCAAATCGTACGTCCGTGAGTTGGTTGTAGCTGCATGACATCGTTCGGTATCTACAGGGGTTAGGCAAAAAGGTTGAGATAGGCAAAATTTTGCCGAAGTTCAAGTCAGCATAACTTTGCGTACAATGATCCAATTTTGATAAAATTGGGACCATCGGACGCGGAAACTCCTCTAGTATCTATCCTCATGCGGAACTTGAGATTGGTTCTTGGCCACCGGAGATGTTCCGGGTTTTCTGATGGTACGTTCAAGATGCATTTTTTCTACTGCTTGTCATTTTATATGAAGTTCCCTTTTATCATGTTTTATGCTTTGTCCAAAAACTAGAACTAATATGCTTATGCTTATTTGAACTTCGCCAAAATTTTGCCTATCTCAACCTTTTTGTCTAACCCCTGTACACCGTATTTATCGACGCGCCGACCAAGGGGTCGTTACAACTATGTTATTGGCTAAGGTACACCGGGGCAAGTTGAAACGGAAGCTGTAATTTAGCTAGGAAATGACCGAATGCCCTGATTATTATTTTATTTTTATGATACTGCAAGTTTGAGATTCTTAATCTACTGGGCACTGACTCTCAGAAAAATAAAACATAAAGTATGTACACATTTAGTTTACTCCACCTTTTATTTCCCCAGCTGCACCCAGCTGACTATTTCTCCAATCGAAGAGTTAATGACAGATATGATGGTTGGTTAATTCATGTGAAAAAGCCACAACCGAATTAATCAAGTGCCCAATATACAAGTGAAACAAATAATGAACCATCCTGAATAGTAATCCGAGTGGTCACCAGCAGTAGGAGGAAATCGATTCGATAAATTTTCAGCGTAGTGCGTTCTCCAGAATTTGGTCTTTGAAAATACGCTTGTGACTTTGTTGTACACTGCCCTCATACGCATAAGAGTCCCATGTCATTTCCTCCGACGTGATTAATTTACCGTTGAATTTATCAAACTTGTTTTATATGAAAAAATAAAAAAAAATCTAATGAATTGAAAAAAATCTTTTCAAAAATATTTCATAATATTCTTTATCTATATTTAATGCTGTGATACAATTAAATGTACTATACTTAAGTTTATTTTTTTTCTGTAAAAGAGTACCTTTCAAAATCTGGAATACGATTTTTATGCAAGTAAATATCAAGATGAGACAACAGAAGTGGGATTTGTTTTCAAATTTCTAGTACACAGAGTACTATTTTATCAGTTTTTTTTAACAGGAGACAATTTTTAACTAATTTCTGAAATAAAATCAGAAGCGTCAAAAACTTACATGGGACTCTTATGCGAATCCTGGCAGTATTATAGTCACCATTACAACCTCTTGCTTCTTGAGTCTCATTGAGTACATACATTTTGTTATTGATACGGCAAAATTAGCTTATGTCTGAATATAACGCAGTGTTTCAACTTGCCCCGATACGCGGGGCAACTTGAAACAATGCATATAAAAAATAATTTAATTATACAAAATATTTATAAAAAAGTTTGTTAAGGTTGCTTATTTTTTATGTATAATCTTTGGCCCGAACTAGCAAACACCACAAACGGATTCAAAATATATCAAAGGGTGATTTTGACGTAGGACTTACGTCTTTCTTTACTATACTGGGTGTCATTTAGATTTTTGGAAATCGAGAGCGTTACGCTGAAAGGGAAGATTTCTAACGTTACTAGCGCCTTTATCTTTTGATGGATTTTGAAGATTTATATATCAATCGACTCTGACACTCTCCAGCAATTTGTCAATTTCATTGAAACTTACACACTCAGTTTTTATTTCTGCAGCTCGGCAAAAATCCGCACAGCCGTGCGCCAGCAACCATAGGCGTAACTAGAGTCTCGGTCTAGGGGGGGCCATGGCATCAGCTGGTGGGATGTAATTTTTAAAGGCGATTTAAAGCACTGTGCGCATGGATTGCAATAGAAATTGTTTGACTAAGTTTATCGCTCATTCGTCCTAGAACTAACATAAAAAAATCGCGAATAATACAATTGATTTCCAATGATGCTATGATTGCTTCAAAAAGCTGTGTCTGTGTCAACTTGTCTTCTCCATGTTACTAAATGTGGATAAGTGTTTAATCTAAGATTCAAGAATCTTCTTCGAACTATCTATAAATGAAATTCGATATGAGTATATTTCTGAAAGTTTTCAAGCATTTCCATGATTACTTAATGCATAAAGATCTCGATTTTTTTGAAACTTGAAATTTTTGAAACTTTTTAGATGTGGAATAAATTCCACGAAATTTTGTCATAATCAATATAAGTATTCATGCAATTCCAAAATGTATGCTATGTGCTGAAATAGTTAAGTACCGATGAACACAAATTTGGAATCCTAAAGTTGATTTTTATGAGTCATAAATTCCATGAGGCATAAAATTATGAGTCATAAATCAAATTCCAGAATAACATAGGGTTTTTGTAGTTACTGACGTTAGGAAGAGGCTTTATTATGGTTTTCTGAATAGGTGAGAGATTTCTCTGAAAAAATCAAAGAGACTTGAGAAGCAACCAAATCGATCTGAATTGTGCTGCAAAAGAAATGTTTTCTGATACGAACTGGTTTCTAAATCTATTTTTTTTTATCCTAAAAAACAAATTCTAACTAAAGCAGGCACAAAAGAGTTTTCCGATGATCCTTATGAAATCGCCAAAAAATTAAATGGAACAAGATCTTTTGAGGATTATAAAAATATTTCTTTAATGCAATCTCTGTTGTGAGTGCGAAGGTTGCCTAAGTTTTGTCCTAATACTTTCAATGGAATACGTTGTTGATTTTTCTGTCATTGTAACAAAGATTCTTAAGTTTTATAATTTTATATATTTCTGTGCCAGAATTATATAGCGAGAGCAAAAAGCTCCATAGGAATTTGATCAACTGTTTTGCGGCATACCTTGCGATTAACTCGAAGATTTTCGAAAGAATGGTCGTTCAAAATTTCATTGACCGGATTTGTGTACATGTGCTCATTTTGATGTAGTCTTTTTTGAAGTGGATGGTAGTTTAATAGAACAGAAATATTTATATCTTAATACAATTATGTTTTTATGTTTCTGCGACCAGGATACTAGTCAAACAAATGCAGAACAAATTTGATTTTAGATTAAAAATCGAGAAAATGTTCCCGGGGGTCCAACTTAAATATTTCGATGCTTTGCTAAACAAATGGTCATAGATGTGATAACGCAACAAAAAAAAAGTTTATATAATTCATAATCAAAATTAAGAAATATGTAGGAAATATGTAAATGAAATAAAAACTGACTAAGTTGGAATTACTTTTCAAAATTTTCTGGGGGGGGCCACAAGTAGGTCTGGAGGGGGCCAGGCCCCCCCCCGGCCCCCCCTTATTTACGCCAATGCCAGGAACATAGATAACTGATATTCCGGCAAAAATAGTGTTTGTTAGCTGATTTTCGGCAAATTATTTGCTGATTATAAGCAATTTTGACAGAAATCTCGGCAAAAAACATGTTTACTGGGGCACGGCTGTGCGATTCTCGGTAAAAGTTCAGCATTTTGCTGAGATCCCGGTAAAAAGAAATAAGTGTGTAAGGTTGTAAACGATAAGCTATTGAAACTTTCAATTCTTGTCAAAGCCAGTAAAAATTTCATATGTAACCATCTCGTGCATTCCTAACACGGACATCAGAATGCGCTGAGTCACGGGCCTTCGGGTCCACCGCAAGATTTTCTTTGTGTCTAAAAGAAGCAGTGCGTGCCATGTTTGCGAGTCATTACAATTCGTGACAGCAGCATGTACTGACGGGCATTTTTCGTTTCGTTGGCTCGTTCGCTGTGTTTACCTACACAGCATGTTGTCGCTAGCGGGAGAACTGCCAGTGGGTGGTGGGTCTGCGAATATGCATGAAAGAAGAGGGCGTCTTGTTATGCTGTGCTTGATGATAGACGGATGTAGTGGTATCGGTTGCGATGGATGCAATCGCCCATCGCATCGCTCGGAGTTCACGGCTAGAGGCCGATGATGGCTGAGGCAGAGATGGCAGCGGTGGCGGATGAAGAAGAATAAAATTAGCACAGAGAGATTTGGTCTGCTCATCCACGGAAACTGATTGGTTTCATACTCCACACCACATGATACCGGGATGGGTACGAGTCATGGCATATGACTGACCATATGTTAAGTTGTGCTTGGTACTAAACAGGACGTACATTTAAACATGGTTAAACATATTTAACAGTTTGGTGATTCTGCAGCAAAAAAAACAACTACACTGATGAAAATAAAAATTTGATCAAAATAATTACTTTCATTCATCCGCAGAAGGCATTAACAATTAAAGATGCACAATAAGCAATAGTGATAATATCCACTTTAGATTAGAAAGTTTGGAGCCAAAACAAAGCCAGCCAAACAAACAATTTTTCGTTGCCGTTTTAGCAGTACCTCCTATATTTAAATAGGGTTACTGCTCCTTGACTTGTTTCTTAATGTTGTGATTTTTTCAGCAATAAGCACGTATGTTAGTAAAAAGAAGCATAGAAATTGGTGCTGTATTTCTTTGTTTGGAAAACGGGACAGTTCCCTTAAAATAGCACATTTTGCATAAGTCTAAACATTTTATTAATAGAATTTTTAAACTTTAAATACTATCGTCAATAAGGAATCTATGAATGCCCTACATTTGCTTAAGTAAATAAGGGCTCAATAGTTAAAAACAAAGCAATTCTAATTATGTATTTAATTATTAGTTTTATTTCCAGAAGTTTTGAATAAACAAGTTGCTAATAATTCTACACAGCATGGAAGTTGTCGTTTCCAATATCAATACTTTTAATCAAATTCCATAAATCCAAAAGTTAATAGTTAAATGTAAATACGTTACGTTTATACAAGTCCTACGTCTACTCGCGGTTATGTTAAAAACATTACCCATTGCTCGTTTTTTTACAGCACTTCGAATTTCAACTTTGAAAAAACCGTTTCAACTTGCCCCGGTGTACCTTACTTTAATACTCATACTTAAGGTCACTCCTGACGGAATCCAATTTTCAAAGTAATCGCGTTTTCAAGGGCACACCATTCGATACAGAAGCAGCGCACAACTGTCATTTTAATTTTTTCACGCATGTTGCGACGCAGCAAAGCTGAAAAAAATAAAAATGACAGTTGTGCGTTGCTTCCGTATCTAATGGTGTGCCCTTGAAAACGCGAGTACTTTGAAAATTGGATTCCGTCAGGAGTGACCTTAAACTTTCCCAAGGCAAATTTTACATTAATAACCTTGCGTTTATTTTTTTAGCCACGCGATTGAAAATTTCTGAAAATTTGGCATTTTTGACAGTGAAAAAAAGTCTTTTGTCGCCGCACGTTCCCACTACTTTGCATATGCCACATTTTAGAGTACCATCAGACCTTTCAGATAGCGTCGAAAGTTTTTGCACATTTCGTTAGAGCAATTAGAAGAAAAAATCCTTTTTAACTATTCTGTATGTATTTTAACATTGTTCCTTAACATTTCAATCACTGTTTTACATACTTTTCGTATATCTGGCCATTATTTACTTCAAATGTCCAAAAATATCATAAACTAGCTGACCCGGCGAACTTTGTCTCGTCAAAAATTGATCAATATTCTGACACAATTTCATCAAAAAGATTGAGTTTTGATTTTCAAAGCATTCAATTTTCCTCGTGAATAGAAGAAGAAAACGAATACAAATTGGTACAATTTGACTGTCTATTCTTGAGTGATGTATGGTCATACAAATGCCAAATTTGTTTTATATATAGAAGATAGATGGAATCGTCAAAATTTGAAAATTCCATGCAAAAATTTCAAGGTATTGCAGTTTCATCATTCATCATAACTCGTAAATGGAAGAAGAAATCGAGGCACTCCGGTCGATGAAACCTGTTAAGCACGCATCTTACTTTCTTACAAACATAAGAGAGCAGATGCGTGTTTTGGTCGAAAGATCATTCAAGATTACCTTTGTTTGGGTCCCATCTCACTGCTCAATGTACGGCAATGAGAAGGCAGACTCGCTGGCAAAGGTGGGCGCACAGGAAGGTGAAGTTTATGATAGACAATACTCGAGCAACGAGTTTTTCCCATTAGTCACTCAGAGTACTCTTCAAAGTTGGCAAAGAAATTGGACACACATGAAACTTGGACGGTGGCTATTTTCCATAGTTCCAAAAGTTTCTGGGAGAGCGTGGTTCAGAGGTGAGGACTTAAGTCGAGGCTTCATTCGTGTGATGTCGAGACTTATGTCTAATCACTATTCACTAAACGCACATCTGTACAGAATAAACCTTGTCGATAGCAACTTATGTAGGTGCGGAGCCGGTGATGATGACATCGATCACGTAGTTTGGTCCTGCTCGGAAAATGACGCATCCAGAGAGCAATTATTGGATACCCTTGTGGCCCGAGGTAATCAACCCTTTAGGGAAGTTCGAGGTGTTTTGAGAGATCTTGATGTTGTCTATATGCAGGCCATTTATAGTTTTCTTTGTGTTTCTGACATCAAAATTTAATATTTTGTTTTTTTCTGTTTCTTCAAAGTTATTGTTTAGTCTCTGCCTTTTTGTTCCGTAGAGCGCCATAGCTCTTGCCATCCGGAAGATGCTCCCAGTCGAACCATTCCTCGAGCACGACGACACGCCATATCGTCGGATGCCCGGATGAGAAGCTGAAATTTCCTTATCCCAAATCCTAAGCCCCGTTTATCCTTGAACATTGTAAACTAACCTCGAGTCACCACGAGTACGCTGGCTCCTACCCCTCTCTTATTAACTGTATAATAAAATGATAGTGATTGTATATATCACAAAGAACCATGGCTCCGTAAAGTGTTATACACGCCTGAGCCTACCAAATAAACGAAATTGGAAAACAAATGGAAGAAGAAAACAATATGAATTGGCAGTAATTTGGTTGTCTTTTTCGTTCTTTGTTTTTTCGATCATTGTACATTAGAAAATAATAGTGTACCAAGGCTTATTGCAATTTGTTTGAAAATTTGAGTAATATTTTTATTGGATCTGAATAGAACCAGTGGCGCATGAATTTTAGGAGCTAAAATGTAGACGTTTGCGGTAAAGATTGCACTGCATGTGAGATTTCTCAATAGAAATAATTACGTGTGAACGTGCATCCAATATACAAAATTTGTTCTGGTTATGTTTTGCATAAGCTTACATTTGAAAAAGCTTGTCCTAAAATACATCAGTTTGACAAAGTGTGCAATATGGTTAGGAACTAACGTTCAAATTGGATGATAGTGAGTAGTGACGCTCAAACAAATACGAGGCATTAGCAAGACGCGAGATAGTTAAACGGACACTACTTATTTCACTATAAAAATAACAAAATAATTTAATTACTCCACTTATTTTAGCATGCACTCTAATTCGAATACCTCTTCAAACAGACCACCCAATTAAGCTAATTGAGTGTTTGGGGAGCAAACTTGCAAAACTACTTCGGCTTCACACTCTCATAGCTCAAACAATGAATGATTTGGATGATAAATTCTTGACAATTGGTTGAAACAAAATGTAAAGCGACCGGTCGGTCCAGGCAATCGGCAAACATCTCAACTCGATCCAACGGACGCGACGACGGCCGGCGCTGTGTATGCTAAACAATGCGATCTAATCTCGAACATGTAGACCAGGAGGTGTCATAGCAGAGGAGCGAATAGTAATGCTTTGAAATTTGTTTAATTTGACAAATAGTGTGGTGCAGCAGTTTGCACCTTGGCGACGTACATATACCAGCCCGTTCGATGCAGACGAGAGGCCGTCGAGTGGTCGGCAACTTGAAAAGTGTGGGTGGTGCAACTGACAGAATAGTGACAGTGCAACTTCCAGCGGCTTCTTGTTGCAAATCTTGAGACCATCCACGCAACGGTCGCCACGGTAGTGACGGGAGGTCACTTTGGGCTAATTCGGCAGTTTACTTCCAACAGCTCTGCCCATGAATGAGTGGCGCTCTAAACTTGCCCCGCGATTATGGAACACTTGTTAACATTATTGACGTTTTTATATGGACAATTTGAACATTACGATCAAAGTGATTGTTGAAAACGACCAACAAATATTAACAAATTGTATTCATGGTAGAGATTTTTGATCCCCATCGAATCTTAATAGGTCACAGGAACGAATAATCGAACAGTATTGACTAAATTTAGCACCTGAATTTGGTCGCTTTCTTGATCTAACACATAAAGTATATAGATTACTGTTTCACAATCGTGGCAGCAATGTAAATAAATTTAATTATGATAATTGAGTCCAGCCACCAAATGAGTTTCAACTCAGAGAGTTAGAATATGCTTATAAATGGCTGCCGTGCTTGCTTAAAATATTTAATAATGCCAAATAATAGAGCTGGGGAATATCGGCTGGTGCTACTAGTCTCCATTATAATAGGCATGATAGACAAACAGAAGCAAGAATGTCAATTAGAAAAGGATGGAATGGAGTTTTAACAAACACTAGGTGCCTATATTTTGAATTAGATCCGGGATAAATCGGATTATTAATTCTGTGTAACGAACCATCCGATTCCCACAGCTGTCAGACACATAATTTCAAAGCTCAACAATAACCAGATGATTTATTGAGGGACTAGAAGCACAATCACGGTTATGTAATTCAACACACTACATCTTAAGGTGTTATTTGTGGAGTAGTCTGAAATGATAAGTGGGAATAGTTTTGCTCTGATAGAATTTGAATCGAGCTAGTCGAATGGGATACAAACAATAATCACCTTTTCGCTTTTAATGCTTAATGTTTGGTTCTACGAAGGAGGAAACAACGATCTGTTAACAACTGCTTTCCATTATCACCCACCGCACATGTTGGTCGATGAGACTCTTTACGTAGCTCTTTTAAAGCAAATTGAGTCCCCGAAAACAACAATAAGGCATTCCCACGAAGACGGCTTAGAAAGGTTTTACAACAGTTTCAATTAGCAAATGGCTGTCGTCGTTCGCGGAATAAATTCATGAATTTATTGTTGTCTACTGGTTAACACTCCGCAGAAGAAAATCATCGACGTTAATCACACGGTTCAAAGCCATACCTGCTTGAATTTTTGGCAAGCGGTAGCAACTCACTTTTCCGTGGGAGGAGGGAATTCCAAATCAAACAATACCCGCAGAAGAGCTGCGGGTCATATAGAATCATGAAACGTGAATATCGGTGAATAGTTAAAATTGTTCCAAAACAATCAAGCAATAAATTATTTTCATAACATGTTGATAAAATTGTTGATTTATTATGACAGATCATGTTTGTGCATCAATATTAAATCAATAATAAAATGACGTTTTTATTTTTCAATCCATCTTAAGAATAACAGGATTAGTGGAGATGTTTTAAGGAATTTAGGCAAGAACTTTGAATAATTGAGATGATAAATTTACTAATTGATAAAATCTGATTTTTTTGGGAAAACAATATTTTTTTACAATGTTGTGAAAACTTATGTGAATATGTACGTTATGTGGAAGATATTGATTTGGAAAATGTATTGGAGGTAACCACTTTCCCTTCGATGGGACTCGAACCCATGACCCTACAGTACGCTAGACTGGTGCTTTAACCAGCAAAGCTACGAAGGACCTCCGTCAGCCTTCGCAACCTAGCGGCTTCTGAACGAGCTGGAGAGCTATTTCTCAAGCCATAGCCAACTTCACTAAGATACCATGCATCCAGTCGACCAGGAAAGTTGCGGTGTCCCAAATATTACGAAATAAACGATGCAGTAGTTGAGCGGATTTCATGGGGCCAGCTTTGCGATGGCTGTTTGAATCTCTTGCAGTGATGGAGCTTCGGTATTGACGCGTGTTATACGTCGGACCCTAGGCAGATCATGCCGAGGTGGTGGTGGCCTGACTGGCACTTCGAAGTGCTCGAATCAGCGTTTCAGCTGGTCAGTTGGGTAGGTCAATAACTGATCATTCGCGTCTTTCACAGGTATCGATGCATTCATCTTCGCCCCGCTTAAGCGTTGTGAGATATCGTAGAGGAGGTGGATGTCTCCGTTTGCTGCGACTCTCTCCTTCGTCGGCCAGAGAGTCCGTCCACGCTCGCTATTTCCGTCAACATAAGCGTTTTACTTCCTTCTCAAGAGCCGAGTATCGTTGACTGGCTAAGACTTTGGCTCCTCTGGTTTTTGATCGCTCTATCGTGGCTTTGACTTCTCTTCGCACCTCTATATTGCTCCAGCTCATAGAAGATAATACGACTCGATACAATCGGCAACGACCTAGGTGACGAATAAATATTGGAAGCTAGGAACATGGAGCTGCGATGAATTACATGCCCGCAACTTCGACGTCGTAGCGCTGCAGGAAATCTGCTGGACAGGACAGAAAGTGTGGAGAAGCGGGCATCGAGCGGCTACCTTCTACCAAAATTGTGACACCACCAACGAGCTGGGAATCGGCTTCATAGTGCTGGGCAAGATGCGCCAACGCGTGATTGGGTGGCAGCCAATCAACGCAAGGATGTGGAAGCTGAGGATAAAAGGCCGTTTCTTCAACTATAGCATCATCAACGTGCACTGTCCACACCGACACCGTCGGGGACCCGACGACGAGAAAGAAGCGTTCTACGCACAGCTGGAGCAGACATACGATGGATGCCCACTGCGGGACGTCAAAATCGCCATCGGTGACATGAACGCGCAGGTAGGAAGGGAGGAAATGTATAGACCGGTCATCGGACCGGATAGTCTGCACACCGTATCGAATGACAACGGCCAACGATGCATAAACTTCGCAGCCTCCCGCGGAATGGTAGTCCGAAGCACCTTCTTTCCCCGCAAAAATATGCACGAGGCCACAAGAAAATCACCTAATCAAGTAACGGAAAACCAAATCGACGACTTTCTAATCGACGGTAAATTCTTCTCCGACATCACGAACGTACACACTTACCGCAGTGCGAATACTGAATCTGACCACTACCTCGTTGCAGTATGTCTGCGCTCAAAACTCTCGACGGTGTACAACACGCGTTGGAGTCGTCCGCCGCGGTTAAACATTGGGTGGCTAATCAAAACGGTAAACTAGCCCAAGACTACGCGCAGCAGATGGAAGTGGCACTCCCAACGGAAGAGCAGCTAGGTGCAGCGTCTCTTGAAGATGGCTGGAGAGATATTCGGTCCGCCTTGTGAAGCACCGCAACGGCAGCACTAAGCACAGTGCCCCCGGATCAAAGAAACGACTGGTATGACGGTGAATGTGTGTTGTTAGTTGAGGAGAAGAATGCAGCATGGGCGAGATTGCTGCAACACCGCACGAGGGCGAACGAGGCACGGTGCAAACGGGTGCGAAACAGACAAAACTTGATTTTCAGAGGAAAAAGTGCCAGCAAGAAGATCGAGACCATGAAGTGACAGAGCAACTGTATCGCGCTAATAACGCACGAAAGTTCTATGAGAAGATACACCGTTCCACAGCCCGATATGTGTAAGGACATAACTTTCTAGGAACGAGCGTGAGGTGATCCAAAGGTGGCAGTACTACGAAGAACACCTGAATGACGATGTGGCCGACAACGGTGGCGATATGGTAATGAACCTAGGAGCACGTGCGCCGGACATACGGCTTCCGGCTCCGAATCTCCAGGAAATCGAGAGAGAGATCGGCTGGCTGAAAAACAACAAAGCCCCTGGAGTTGACCAACTACCAGGAGAACTGTTTAAATATGGTGGTGAGGCACTGGCTAGAGCACTGCACTTGGCAATTACCAAGATTTCGAAAGATGAGGTTCTACCGCAGGAGTGGATGGAAGGTGTCGTGTGTCAAATCTATAAAAAGGGCGATAAGCAGGATTGTAGCAACTACCGCGCAATCACAATGCGGAATAACGACTACAAGGTACTCTCCCAAATTTTATGCCACTGACTAACACCAATTGCAAAAGAGTTCGTGGGGCAGAACCAGGCGGGATTTATGGGTGAACGCTCTACCACAGACCAGGTGTTCGCCGTACGTCAGATATTGCAGAAATGCCGCGAATACAACGTGCCCACACATCATCTATTTATCGACTTCAAAGCCGCATATATGATACAATCGATCGGAACCAGCTATGACAGCTAATGCACGAAAACGGATTTCCGGATAAACTGAGACGGTTGATCAAGGCGACGATGGATCGGGTGATGTGCGTAGTTTGAGTTTCAGGGACATTCTCAAGTCCCTTCGAAACGCGCAGAGGGTTACGGCAAGGTGATGGTCTTTCATGTGTGCTATTCAACATCGCCTTGGTGGGAGTAATACGAAGGGCAGGGATTGACACGAGTGGCAGGGTTCACGAAGTCCGTCCAGTTATTTGGTTTCGCCGACGACATTGATATTATGGCACGTAACTTTGATAGGATGGAGGAAGCCTACATCAGACTGAAAAGCGAAGCTAAACGGATTGGACTAGGCATCAACACGTCGAAGACGAAGTACATGATAGGAAGAGGCTCAAGAGAGAACAATGTAAGCCACACACTACGAGTTTGTATTGGTGGTGACGAAATCGAGGTGGTTTAAGAGGACTCACTGGTGACCACCGATAACGATACCAGCAGAGAAATTCAGAGACGCATAGTGGCAGGAAATCGTACGTACTTTGGACTCCGCAAAACGCTCCGATCGAATAGAGTTCGCCGCCGTACCAAACTGACTATCTACAAAACGCTTATTAAACCGGTAGTTCTCTACGTACACGAGACCTGGACGATGCTCGTGGAGGACCAACGCGCACTGGGAGTTTTCGAAAGGAAAGTGCTGCGTACCATCTATGGTGGGGTGCAGATGGCGGTCGGTATGCGGAGGAGGCGAATGAACCACGAATTGCATGAGCTGCTGGGAGAACCATCCATCGTTCACACCGTGAAAATCGGTAGACTGCGGTGGGTAGGACACGTAGCCAAAATGTCGGACAGTAATCCGGTGAAAATGGTTCTCGATAACGATCCGACGGGAGCAAAAAGGCGTGGTGCACAGCGGGCAAGGTGGATCGATCAGGTGGAGGACGAATTGCGGATACGAGACGAGCCAGCCTTGAGCTGAAAGCTCGCTAATAAAGATAATAAAAAAAATATTTGCGTATCCTTCGCAGACCGCGTGGATGGCGGCCTGCAGCCATGGATCAAGCAGAATGGGGAAGATTGTTGTGTACTGCACAGGCCACTCCGGTCTTTTGTTTATTTAACCAATCGATTGTTCTCTCTAATCATAACCAGGCATCGCAAATTAACAAAAAGCCAAATTCCGGTAGCTCGGATGGTGGAATTTTAAAACCGTTTATAGGACTAATTGTACGTAAATCAGTGTAAGCGATTCTTAGTCGACTTTTTTGAAACAAATTAGAGTGTTGGCTGCAAGATTACGAGTTCTGCTTTAACCGAAACTACCACTGGCTCCTCATATGCAACTGTGAATAGACTTTTGGGGCAAGTTTGTCCGTATTTCGAATTATCGTCAAACGAATTCATCAATTATGAAAATCTGTAGTAGTTTTAAGGGAAAGTTGTCAAGTGATATAATTTTCTACTTTTTTACTTCTATTTATTGAACGGCTACTCAGTCTTACAATTTTCACAACGAGTTTATTATTTACCCGACGTTTCGACACGGGAATTGTGTCTTGAAAAAGACGATGAGAGCGATAAAAAGTCCGTCAACTTTGTATGTAGCGTGACACTTGAAAAAAGCGTATTCCCATTTATTAACACGGAGATACCAAATAAATAAATTGAAATCAAATGTAGGAATGGGACGAGATAAATAATTGATGGTAAATAAGACAAGAAGATCCGGCAGTTCATCCGGGAATTTCTCCGGAAGTTCCCGCAGGTATTCCTCCGGAAGTTCTTCCAGGTATTCCTCCGGAAGCTCTTTCAGGGATTCCTCCAGAAGTTCCTCCAGGAATTCCTCCGGAAGTTCCTCCAGGAATTCCTCCGGAAGTTCTTCCAGGACTTCCTCCAGAAGTTCTTCCAGGAATTCTTGGAGGAACTTCCGCAGGAATTCCTAGAGGAAGTTCTAGTGGAACTTCCGAAGGAATTCCTGGAGGATCATACTTTATTTGTCTTCTTTGTCTTATCTATCTTACTAGCTTTATGGACCCGACCTTGCTCGAAATTGCCAGTTTGGTTCGCGGTTTTTTCACAATCGGAAAATGATAAAACCAATTGGTCAACAGGGTAATTGTGTTTACTTATTGATGCTTCATCATTTGATTAAAATAAGGCTTTTGGGAACATTGACTTATTTTGAAGGGATCGTAGATTTGAATAGCCTTAATCCTCGCCTTATTCCGGGCAAACGTCTATTTTTTTGAAGAAAGGAACAACACCCCCCCATTGCATTATTCCGGGCAAATGCCTACTTTGAAAGAAACAATCACATCCACCATACAGAGGGTAACAAATTCTTAATTGCTTTTCACTGGGCAAACCATGATTCCGATGAAGAGTAACAATTACATTGCTTTATACCCAGCAAATGCATGATTTCTATGAAAGATTTTTCTGATGCTGTTCATAATTATCCGAAATGCCCTTCATGTCGAATGACCTTAGGCCAAATGGTGTTATCCCCAGTAACATGTTGGTTTTGGGTTGGTTTTAAAAAACTCTTGAAGAGTAAACTATGGTCTTCAAGAGCGTTATAAAACTTAAAATTTTACTTGGGATTCAAAGATATGGGCAATTTGTTTTCGGAGCATTGTAGAATGTCAAAGAACCTCGGATTAACTAAATAAGAGGGATTTTAAATTAAGTCGTTCGCTAAACAATACCCAACCCCAATAACCTCCCGCATTGCAAAAGTCCCTCCCAGACTCTCCATAATATAGTTTCTATCGGGTAGAGAATACGTGTTTATAAATTTGGTTTGAATTTACTCATGCGATAAAAAGGTATACTAAACTGTTCGTGTAATAAATACACCCTCTCTCATTCAGCATTCAGCCTCCCAGTCTGATATATTCTTCCTTAGACAAAGAATATGGGTTCCATATTTGGTAAACATCGGTAAATGGGTTCAGAAGTTTCACTGAGATCAATAATTAAACAATACCCCTCTCTCACACCCTTCCCTTTTTAAAATGACCTACCCACATCCACTAAAATCGATTCCTTAGGAAAGACAATATTTAACACAAAGTTGGTTCAAATCGGTCAAGGGGTTCAAGACTTACATTGAGTTGAAAGATTGCTGAACAATACTCCTTCCACCCTAAATTTGTTTGAAATCGGCCAAAGGGTTCATATGTTACTAAACTAAGCAATACCCCACCCCCCACACCCTCCCCCTTTTCCAAAGAGCATCCCTAACCCCCTATCTTCGTCTCCTTAAGATAGAGAATTTGTGTTCCAAATTTGGTTGAAATCTGCAAAGGGGTTCAAAAGTTGAACTGACTTGATCGATAACTAAGCAATATCCCTCCCCCTATACACTCCCCCTTTTCCAAAGAGCATCCCTAATCCCCCTATCTTCGTCTCCTTGAGATAAAGAATTTGTGTTCCATATTTGGTTGAAATCGGCCAAGGGGTTCAGAAGTTAAACTGAGTTGATCGATAACTAAGCAATACCCCTCCCCCTACACCCTCCTCCTTTTAAAAATCATCCCTAATCCCCCTATCTTCGTCTCCTCAAGATAAAGAATTTGTGTTTCAAATTTGGTTGAAATCGGCCAAGGGGTTCAGAAATCCTATCACGATATTTTCTAATGTTGCTCTAGAAACGGCTCATGTTTTCATTTCCCAAAACCAGCTGGAGTTTGTTTATTTTGATCTCATCATTGCGCGTTTGGTCGGTGCTGCTGCTGTTGTCTCGCCGAACCACTGCATGAGTGGTAAATTTCTTCCCCATTGTTGCCAATTCCTTTTGTTCCCCGTTTACAGCAAATTCTAAAGCAATTGTAAACTGCATAATGATGAAATTATTTTGGCGAAACTGACAGTGTCATTCTGGCGGGCTGAATTGGGCAATTTTCTCTCTCTCAGAGAGTGCTACCACGTGCTCAGACCCTCAGACCTCAAGTTTACATGAAATTATGTGAACCGAAACAAAAGATGGCTACCGCTGCGGCGATCCCGGTAGAATGTAAACAAACCAAAAATTCCATCAGAGTATAGCTGAAAATGCAGCGGAAATCCTTTGTTTTCGGCCACCGGCATACAAAAGTGATGATTTTCCATTACGACCACAAAGCGGACATCCATTATGCCGCATTTCATTGGCATACTGCATCATGCGTTTACTTGAATCGATGATAAAACAAAAATAAATTCTTGCAGTAGAATGGTAAAAGAAAGGACCGTCACTCTGCGGACCTGAGTTCGATTCTCATGTTAATCGTTTTTTATTTAGATAGCATAAAATGGAACCTGTAAATTTTTAAACAACACACAAATTTAAGATGATGAGTGATGTAAAAATAGAATGAAATGTAAATCTCTATCGTTACTTGTCATAAGACGAGTTAATACAATCCCATTGAATTCCACCACTTAATTGTATCTTGACAGATACGTATTTCGACCACAACAGTAAGGCCATCTTCAGTGTCTCGTACTTGACTCGACTTACGAGTACGAGACACTGAAGACGGCCTTACTGTTGAGGTCGAAATACGTATCTGTCAAGATACAATTAAGTGGTGGAGTTCAATGGGATTGTATTAACTCGTCTTATGACAAGTGAAGATATTCCACTAAAAAGCTCAAAATAATTTTCTAATCTCTATCGTTAATCATGCTCCAATTATGTGCATAATATTTGATGTAAATGTACACGATTCATTCGAACAGTGTGCTTTGAGCTGGGCAAAGCGAAACTAAAGTAGACATTACACACTAAGCGACTCATCTTCCAATCCGCATAGGATTTTGTTGGCAATGTTGCCAACTACTGAGAATGCCCTCTCTGGTTCAACCGAAGTTGGACGAATGTTTCCAACACCGTCAAAAATTAGTGGTAAATTCTTGCCCTTAATCCCTTGCTAAATTGCATGCAAGGATCCTGGCGTCAACCTATTTGACACCAGCAACGCAAGTGTTTTGCTCTGCTACAGTCTCTTCACAAGTTGTTCTTTAAACGATAAACCAGAAAAGTTATCCATAGAGGCAGCTTCTTCGTACCGATCGTCAGGTATGGTCGTTGATTCAGTTTCAACGATCGCATCAGGAATGATTAGACACTTCAAGATCCCGTCCGCTTGCTTAATCAAAGTAGCTCTGGATTCCTCGAAGAAAATCCCAAAATCGTTTCTGATTAATTGCTTCACGGCAGAATTACCTATTAAAAAAAATAAAAAAATTCGGCGTGTTTGGATCTTCTCTTTTGGATTCGTTCCTTAAAAGCATCGAATAAGTGGCGAACATTTCTTTGGTTTGATTTGATAATTGTTCCAATATTAATTGGAGCGCCACGTCGGCTTCATATAGAGTGCACAACTCACTGACGAGTAATTCCACAGTAGCTTGAACTGGCTCGAAAGCTTGAATTATTTTACCAACCCCCAAACAATCATCACTGAAGTTGAATTTGTATTAAAGCTTTAACTCATGGATCCCTTTGAGCATAGATAACATGTTATTCCAGCGTACCTTGGCATCAGCCACTAATTCAGATTCTTTTCCGAATTCAGAAGGGACATATTTTTGCAGAGAATCGTTTTTTCAGGTGTTCTCCCGGAAAGAACTGGTAGCTTTTTCATAATTTCATACATTGCGACGATGTTAACAATGATCATTGAAGAAAAAGAACATTTGCAGTTTGACAGATGTCTAAAAGAATGAAGCATCAGGTATGAATCATGACGATGTTGATCGATTTTTGCTGTAGCGTGAACGTCGTCAATAACTTATATAACTTTGCATACTCGGGCAAAGTTACTCATGCGCGCATTTAATTGTTGTATTTTTTGCACGATGAATCTTTACTGAGTTGTAATCGAATATGTGTCCCATCTATGCTGGATTTCTTATTTATATGGGAAAGATATGCGATTACAGGCAGTTGAGTTGAGACATGTACTGCCGCTAACCGCAAGTCGAGCACATCTGTATATGGAGGCCCATATGCAGATGCGCTTGACTTGCGGTTAGCGGCAGTGTCGGTGAACATTATTCGAGATATTTTATACTGACAGGCACATTTGAAATACCGAAAATACCCGTATTTTCCGTCTATAATACCGGTATTTTCGGTACCCAAAATTGGCCGGTAATACCGGTTAGACCACCCTAGGCAGTTATGAGAAGCTTTTGTAGACAGTGTTTCAAGAGGAAAATATTATGAATCCTTTAAAATATGGTAGACTTACAATGGACTGGCTATCTAGCACGAATGTTGGAAGAAGACAAAAAGTCCAAATAGGGGAATGGCTCAGCACTTCATCCCATAGATCCTATTTCCATCCCATCAAAAACAAGCACGCGTGTTACCAAAAAGAAGCGACGAAATTGGTGCTGTATTTCATTGTTTTGCGATGAGATGAATATATGTTCAGTGTGATGTAAAACGGAACAGTTCCCCTACAACATTGAGCAGAGAGCATGAAGGCTAGAAATAGATGATATATACAGGAAAAAGATTGTGATTCATGCACAAATAAAAAAAAATACGCGAAAAATACTTCTCAAACGCTTAAAATACAAAACTAATGATTTTTCAACATTTTTTATCCGTTTTAAAA
Source organism: Armigeres subalbatus (assembly GCF_024139115.2). Lineage (NCBI taxonomy): Eukaryota > Metazoa > Arthropoda > Insecta > Diptera > Culicidae > Armigeres > Armigeres subalbatus. The sequence continues at coordinate 124,811,445 of NC_085140.1, forward strand.
TTGGTTTTCTATGAAGAAATGTTACAAATGTGTTTATTTCTAATTTTGAGGGTAAATTACTGTGATTCATTCATTGCTGAGTTATCAATTGACTTTTCATACCAAATATTGGAGAAGAAGACAATAAAAATCACTTTTTTCAAAAAATCGTCGGTTAAAACACTCCCTCCCTGGGCTAACTTTCTGTGAAAAAAATCAGAGATACATGAAACTTCGATAATAATCAATTTTTTTACACCGTGCGCCGTGGTGTTAAAGTTGTTGCAGATTATCCTGTTGTAGTCTGCGAAGCCGAGAAACTTGGGGATGTCCACGAGCCACGTCGACGACTCCGACGAGATGCCGACATTTTTACATTGATGCGTCGCTGTTCTAAATCTGTCACGTCACTGAACTATTCAATTTTGTAGAAGTCCGATCAATTTACAGGGGAAATTTCGAAGAATTAGAAAAGAAAGAAATTCCGGAGAATATCAAGTCAAAAATCGAGAGGCAATGAAAATTCCGTTGAAGCTTCGAAGAACTCTCCGTGATTTTTTATGCTTTCCTTGAAAATATTAAAATATTAAATAGGGTTAAGGCAGGCATTTTCGTCTTTTCGTCATAGTCTCGAAAACCAATAAAAGAGACGCTTTTTTGACAAACTCATCCGTATCAAATTGTAAACTCAGGAGATACGTTCTGCTATAGTGGAGTTCTAGTAAATGGACGTCGTTTTCGATGGTTTTAGCCCTAATGACGATGGACGGAAATGCCTGCCGTGTCCCTATCCATTAAAAGAATTTTCGTTCGTTCGAAGCACTTTCCGTAAAAAATAAAAAGTTGTAAATATCTAATGTTGTTCGTAATGCTTCGAAGGTGACTTGTTAGGCTTGCTCAAACCTCGTTTCAGCATCCCAGCCCATATCACAACTAGAACTTAATCGGTCACCACCCAAGGTTATGAGCAAATCGTCCTATGAGTATATGAAAGCATACGGATACGAAACATGCCTTCGAAGATCTGTGATGTTTTCCACAAGATATTAGGCAAATGACAGACAATAATCAAAACGTTACTCAGCGACTACCATTTTTGAATGTATTTTAATTCACATGTTGGAAACTTGAAAATGAGTAATTAAAACTCGTAATTAATATTTTGTATTTAAACTCCCGCCCCCTCCACACACAGATTTTACCTTTATTTGCTGTTCTTACTCACCACTTAAGTAACAATAAGCCCATAAAACAGTCACATCGAGCGCATTTCCACGGCCCAAGAAGGTGCTAACGTCCATTGAGTTCACACGCTTTGAGAACTTCTATTTTCCTTTCACCTGGTCGACGCGACGTCTTACTCGCGCGGCACGCCGGTCACGCTGTATGATATATGTGCTGTGGCGGATTTTCCTTTCGGACCCAACTCAGCCGCCCCATTTGGAATCTTCTGCAGCGCAACAGCAGACGAGAACTCACAGCCCAAAAGGGTGAAATCTGTCTCGCGGATCTAAGTGGAGTCTGATTAAAACCAAGCCGCTTCAGATTGATCCAGATTAGTCGCTGAGTAGCGTTCGGAGGGAACGGATTTGGTGCTGATTCAAAAATTAAAAACGTTTAACCAAAAGTGTACATTTGATGGACTTTAAGTGCTTTGGGTGAAACGAAAGGATCGAGACAAACACATCGAAGGAATTTAGTGGATGTGGAGGGATAAATATACAACAATGGTAATTAAAGTTATTCGAGACAGCTTATTATTGACTGAAAAGTATGAAATGGTGAAGAAACTTGGGGAATTCAGTTGGAACAGTGTACAATGGTTTGTGAACGATAAAGCGATTATATTTCTACAGTGATGCTCAGCGGCGGTGCATTTTCATGGGATGGTAACGAATCTAGGTACAAGGTCAAAGTGCGGGAGGCTAGAGATGAGCGCCAGATATGATGCGGCCGGACGATGGGTCAGATAGGCTGCTGTAACGTTAGTTAGTTCATGAACAATGGTTATTTACCCACATCAATCAAAAGATCTTAATCGACAGTGATCTGGCCTTAGAGGGTTTTGTATAGCTGAAAGAAAAAGACTTGTCATGAGTATGTTGATTGAATTGATTAAGTCGACTTAACGATTCTAATATAAGATGATGTTTTCGTGATACGCCGCACTGCCATCTCCGACAGTTTTTGGCATCGCCGCCGATATTTTTGCATCGGTACGCCGCTGCGCTATTCAAAACCTGTCGCCTCACTGATCTATAATTTCTCACGCCAGTTTAAATTTGTAGGAGTCTATTCAATAGCGCATTACTACAACGCTGAAATACAAAGTGCCAGTAGAAATTTCAGAAAAATATTTATAGCGTATCTTAGAAAGTTTAAGCACAATATGAAAATAACATTACGACTTTGTTTTTTGGAAGTAATTGACTATTGTTTCGCTTTTATGTCCTTCACTATGCTTTAATGCAGTTCAGCATCACTTATCCGAGATTCCGAGATCCGTTTAATCGTACGCCAAGGAGTAAGATGTTGATCAGATGGTACCCATTCGATTCAATACCGTTTAGGCTACATTTTCAATATTTTTTGTCTTTCTCGTATACTAAGTATACGTAAAGGCTATATATTCGCTCCAAAAACAAACTTTTTTATAGGTGGCCCGGAGACCCATAGTGTTATATACCAATCGACTCAGTTCGACGAATTGATGTGATGTCTGTGTGTGTGTATGTATGTATGTGCGCAAAAGTCTCGCCCACTTTTCCTGTCCCTTTGTTTCCTACTGAAAATTGGCCGGATCGATCTATGGAATCAGAAGTTATGATTAAAATACTTTTTTTTTGTACCAAAAGCGAGTAAAAAAGTCTCGCCATTTTTCAGGGACCTACCCTCAACCGATTTTCTCACAAAAAGTTGCATTCGATGAGGAATCCTGCCTCATTGTTTCCTATTGAAAATTGACCAGATCGGATTATGGGCTCAGTTATGACCAAAATACATTCTTTTAATACAACAAAGGCGTAAGAAGTCTAGCTCACTTTTTGACACCTAATCTCAACCAATTTACACGCAACAGGTTGCATTCGACTGGAAATCCTGTCTCATTGTTTCTTATTGAAAATTGGTTGGATCGGACTATGGGTTCAAAAGTTATGGCCAAAATACGTTTTCTTCAGACAAAAACGAGTTAAAAATTCTAGCTCATTAATCAGGCACTTATATTTAACGGATTTACTCGCAACAAGTTGCATTCGACGAGGAATCCTGTCTCATTGTTTCCTATTGAAAATTGTCCAGATCGAACTATGGACTTGGAAGTTGTAACCAATTTTTGTTTTATTAAAATTCATGTATTGAAGTGGACCTCACTTTTTAGACACTTATCATTGACCGATCTGCTAGCAACAAATTGCATTCGACGCGGAATCCTGTCTTTCTGCTTCTAATGAATCGCCTGCTTTGAGCGTGCTTACAGTGGCACACTAGGAGGTAACCACAGGGATTTTTTTTTCTCGGCTTCGCAGTCTCTATGCAGTTAAACAACTACTTGTTATCTATTTACCGACGTTTCGATGTTATATTACGTCGGTAAATAGATAACAAGTAGTTGTTTAACTGCATAGAGACTGCGAAGCCGAGAAAAAATCGCTGTGATTCAGTAACTCAGTCGATAGCTACTCCCTAGGAGGTAACTTTTGGGAATCAGTATGGCGAAAGGCATCTAAGGTTCGATTTCTCAAAATTAAGCACCTCAATCGGAAAAATATTTGGTGGGCGTAGTAGTGGACACCATCCTTCATAACCGGTACCAAATAGTTTAATATGAAAATTTCCTAATTTTAAATAAACCCGCGTTAGATGTCTTTCGCCATACAAATTTCTGGCGGTTAACTCATGCTTGCTGTTTGCGCATATACGATAGCGTCTGGATGTGGAAGCGGCGGGTTGAAAATCAGCTACTGTCAATAATTCATTGAAAATTTACCGGATGAGACTATGGGCTTCATTAGGCCAAAATACATTTTCTCAATGCCAATCGGAAACAATTGCGTTCGACGGGGAATCCTATCCCATTGTGTTCCATTAAAAATGGGCTAATCGGACTCTGGACTTTGGCCAATATACTATTTACTATTTATACACACACTTTTTATAGGAGGCCCAGAGACACATTTGAAAAAAAAAAATGCGAGGACTTTAGTCTTAACCTATTTACTCACAACAAGTTGTATAGGACGGGGAATCCTGTTTCATTGTTTCCTATTAGAAAAAGGCCATTTTGGACTATAGGCGCAGAAGTTATGGTTAAAATCAGAGCATTAGTGATTAATCATAGATTTAATCATGATTAATGAATAATGGGTTATTTAATCATTATTCATTAATCATAATCACTCAAAAAATTTGATTTAATCATTAATCACTAATCGTTAATCATAGAATTTTTCATTTTATCATTAATCACTAATCATATTCATAATTGTTTTGAGTTTATTCATTAATCATCAATTTTAATCATTATATACATCGCTTTTATTCATTAATCATTAATCATAATTATACATTTTTATACCTTTCAAGACCCCAATTTGGAAGAATGGGTGCTTGATTATAGATCTCTATGCTAATCATTAAATTTGATTATTCATAATCATTAATCATTAATCATATCGATCGTTAATCATTAATCATACACATATTGTGTCAACATTTATTCACTAGCGTTATTCGTTAATCATACTTCAAACGTTTTATTCATTAATCATAATTGTTAATCATTGTAAAACAATATTTTATTCGTTAATCATAATCATTAATCATTGTCAAAAATGAATAAATCAATCATAATCTTTAATCATAGAGTTGAATGATTTAATCATAACTAATTTAATCATTCATTGGAAGCAGTATTCATTTAAAATACATTTTTTATATGTAAAATAGTTTTAAAAACTCACGCATTTTACAGGCTTTATCCTTAACCGATTTATTGCAACCAAGGATGTTATCGATCATTTAGTAATTCGCGTTCGATCATTTAGTAGTTTGTCAATAACTCATTCCAAAAGCTGAATTTCAAAATGTGTTGTATGATGGACTTCTAGTGCGAAAGCTTTTCTACAACTCTGCCTAATGGGTCGTTCTTAGAATTCAATTAATAACGGAGTTATAGCACTAGTTGCAGTAACTTGAACTAAATGATTGGAATTTTGTTATCATTTAGTACAAGTTACTGAAACTATAGCTATAACCAAGATTTTTTTATGTACAGGTTATCCGACTTCGTCAGTAGATGGGAATAACCAGCGCGGGGGGGGAACATACATTTTCAGTGCAAAACGTAAACAAACGAGCATAAATTCCATACAAAAATCCAAGATGGCTGAGTTGGGGATATTGACAAGTCGGATAACCTGTATACATAAAAAAATCTTGGCTATAACTCCGTTACTAGTGGAATTCAAACAACAAACCATTTGGCAGAGTTGCAGAAAAACCTTCGCACTAGAAGTCCACATACAAAATATTTTGAAATTCAGCTTTGGGAATGAGTTGCGTTGCGTTGCGTTGCGTTGTAACAGAGTATTTCGTAGATTGCATACTGATAGCTGTCATGTATTTTCTTTAACTTTCTTACCCCAACTGCTTATGGATTACTATTTGGGATTTAATAGCAACCCAATTGGGGGTCAAAATGATAAAGCATGAAAGCTACCATTGCCGGCCACGCCCATCTTCTCTGTTACTAAGGAAGGGAAGGAAATGATGATATGACATCTACTTAACGAGAGGCCAGCGACTCACCGACGCCCTCATAGATGTCAAGGTGTTGGATGGTTGGTAGGGAATATAGTTTAGGAATATCATCATAAGCAAATGATATAATGCGTTTAAACACACGTTGGGAGTGACCATGCTAAGAAATTTTTGTCACTCCATTGTTAATTGTCCTGGGATGGGGCGAAGCTATTAAACTCGCCCTGGCTACCCAAGTAGCACACATGTCCCACATAGATTACTGCAACGGATATGCGACTAGATTTGGTCACTATCAAGTTGCAACAACCATTTTAGTCTGACTTGTGCTGCTCGGGTAATTAGCCTAGGTTTAAGCGCCATTGTTCGCTCTCTGAAACGAGAAGGAATATAAAATATATTAATTTTCCCTTCCCCTCATGCGATCCCAATTGAAATTATGTCATCACCCCATTCCAAAAATGCCAGCATTATTAGAGGTCTTCGCAGATTCTTAATACAACCCATAACATTTCTTTGCTCATTCTTAAGCAGCTTGCAAAAAAAAAAAAAAAAAAATTATGTTCTACATGTTTCTTGAATAGTTTCCAACCGTTCGTTTTTAATATCCTGACTAGTCCGACTATATCCGACTAGGCTAAAAGCAGTGATAAAGGTGGAAAATGAGCAAAAGTGTATGTCTTCTCTAGCATAACAATATAAATAACTGGGAATGAACCATCCATATATGTGAAAATATCTAAATTATTTATAAATTTGTGAACTTTGCTACGATTAGTTACAGGTAAGGGGATAAACTAAATAAAATTTGCGGACAGTGTAATATATTGATGGTACCATTAGATGTGCTTAAACACAAAAATCATATGCAGTTGATAGCCAATAGCCTCATGGTATGTAATATAAATGAAGTATGGTGACCGCATAGCTCAGTAAAAACTGTCCACTTTAAGTCAATAAAAGTAGAGGCACCAAACCAACCAGAGCATGTATCTCGAGCTATTGTTCCACTTCATGATGAAGTTAAGTGAAATTGCACTCACCTTTCTGTTTCGTTTGAAGCAACTTACCTCAACCTGATGTTAACTGACCTACCGTCCATATCCGAAAAATCGCATTCCTGGACATCATATTCCCTAAATGTGAGCTTTTTAACTGCAATCCCACACGTCTACGCCTCCACCTGGACCTGTGACGCTTTGCTCTGTGACGGCTCCAGCACCCTCAGAAAAGGGGTACCTTGTCAACTTTTTCGGCAACAACAGACGGACAGCTGTTCGGTTTTCGCCGGCGGCTGCACTGCGAAAGATCGGAAGTCCCAATTCCGTTAAAAGACATCGATGACGAAGCTGTTCGAAATATTCATGAACTTCGACGACTTATCGGAATCCGGATGGATCTACTTCCGCGCCTATTGGATGTAGCTAGTGTAGAACTCCGACGCTCCTCTGAGACGCGACTCTCCAGAATTATTCTCGGCTTTTCCAGCGAGTTTCAATATCGCTTTCGAATCATTTGTTCCGAATATTAATTAACTAGCCGAAATTTCTAATTGGCGTATTGAAAAAATTTGACGCGGAAAAACTATGACTTCACTAAAGCACGACTTACTTCGATCTCCCGAAATTCAGCTTTGGGAATGAGTTATTGACAAACTACTAAATGATCGAACGCGAATTACTAAATGATCGATAACATCATTGATTGCAACAATTTGCATTTAACGATACTGTCGGCTGTCTTGTCGGCTGTTTTGTATTGAAAATGGCCATAAGAGTTATAGCCAGAAGTTCAAAGAATACTGCAAGAGAAGTGGAATGAGGAAACTTCTATACTGCCGTCATACGCATATTTGTCCCATGTTTGCTGGGATTCCCTATATACATGGGACAGTTATGCGTATAACGGCAGTATAGGCGTTATGTCTATTGATGTTGAAAAGGCTTTCGATCGTGTCAATCTAATAAGCTTTCCTGATGTTTTGAGAGGTACGTACGTACGTATTTGATAACATATTTGAAGATGTTTAGGAATGAAAATACTTGTTTTTGGGGAAGTTTACTAGGAGAATTGAGAACACGAAGAGGAGGGATTTGAGCAGTTGGGTAAAATTGATGTACCTGAGATTGATATTGAATAGACGAGACAATTCCCTACTGAATGGAGGGATATTTTACTAACAGATACTTATTTGTGAGGAGGTCAAGGTTGAATGATGTTATATACACTATACACTAACCCTTATAATTAGCTCAGCAGGCAACCACTCATAGCCCAACGCATATTATTGGCTGATGGCAAATGACAGTGCTCTCTTTCGGAAAATGTCCTGTGTCGAGCCCCGGACCATTCGAATCATTACCATTTTTGAAGAAACGAAGATATTTGCACCTCCTTATCTAACATCAGTCAAACCGGTGAGATCTTTCTGAATTATATTGTTGTTAACTATACATCATATTATCATATAAATCAATTAAATGATATGGGAAGGAGGTAGTATTTTTTCTTAATTTCGTTCCAGAGAGCGAGTAAAGGCGCTTAAGCCTAGGCATAGAGAACCTCGTACACATGGTGCGTCTGTGTTGCGTCTGAAGATTTCACCATAGGAAAACTGCCGAGTGCGGCGCAGACGTGTCATGTAAAACCAGGACATACGGAGGAAATACCTATGTCCCATCCCTGGATGCTGGATTACCAAGGAGTGGCATTAACCCTCTTAGGTTAGACACTCCCAACGACACCGTCACATCATTACGACGACAGTACTGTAACATATTAAAATGCCGTATAAACAATGACACTCACATTACATACATTCACCTAACACATTAAATCAAAAACCGGTCGTGTCACTCGCTTATGGTGAATTCCAAACAACCATTCCCTTCTCCTTCTCCAACCAACACCTATGAGGGCGTTGGTGAGTCGCTGGCCCTTCTTTAAGTAGGTGTCATATCATCATTATCCTACCCTTCCTCGTAACGGAGAAGATGGGCGTGGCCGGCAATGGAAGTTTTCATGCTTTTTCTACTCTGCCTTCTGATTGGACAGCTGTTTTTTCCCCAACAGCTCTCCATAACCATTCAGATTAAGAGTGTTAAAGTTAATAACATGACAGCTTTCAGTATGCAATCTACGAAATACTCCGTTACTAACGCAACGCAACGCATTGTAAATTAACGTCCAAGTCGGGTGGTTTAATCCCCGGAAATAGGCAATTAACTTTGATTGAACTGGTACTAAATAGATTTTCGTGAAAAGTTCCTGCTGTTGAGAAAATCTGCGTTAGATGTCTTTCATCATACAAACTTCAGGTGGTTAACTCATGCTGGCTATTTTTACATACACGTTACCGCCTGGATACGGCAGCGGCGGGTAGGAAACCAACCACTGTATGTGATTCATTCAACGTGGTCCGTGCTGGAAATGTATTGAAGATGTAGATGCGTCTACCAAATATATTTTCGATAAAGGTGATTATTTACGAGATGATAAACTTTAGATGCCTTTCGCCATACTGATTTCCGAAAGTTAACTCCTCGTGTGCCTCCTTGTAAGCACGCTCAAAGTAGGCGATTCATTGGTCCCGTGGCGGCATCTTATATTGAAATTTCAATCATGGTCTATCATCATCATTGTGGGGTTTGAGTAAGATTCTCACTGTATCAACCGGCGAGCAGCAAGCCATGACTCGGCCTCTTCTTGTCAGATCTTCGTTCCGGCCATTCAGGGCCAGTACTGGAATTTCTCATTTTCAATAAGAGATGTCACGCGATGTTTACATATCTGCCCCTTTCAAAATCTTTTGAAACGCGAAGGATGAATGGCATGCTGCAAAAATCTCACAAAATATTTGTTCCGTGACAGGTCATGAAAGTGTGCAATATCTGCTTTATTTTTGTGTTTATTTTTACTTTCAACTCGGTGAATTAAAGAAGTATGATTAATTTACCGACTAGTCACTATTTTTCGCATGTATCTATTAAAATAACTTAGAAATTTAAATTTTAAAATAAAGCACAACATCCTTTCATGACTGCCTTTCATGCGAAATTGATCAAAGTACCCACGATTCTTTCATTTAGTCGCCTGAAATAGAAAAAGGCGCTTTGCTCTCTGTCTTATGACGATCATGACCTTTTCCAGTACTGTTCAGGGCCACTCATTTTGGCGATCCTGCCAGTCTATTTTTTAATTCCTGTTGCTGATTTTAGAAGGTGAGTTGAATTTAAGTAACTAATTTGTGAAGAATAAAATATTTTATGGTTTGAAAAACAACAAGGCGCGTCTGGAAGACCGTCGGAAAATAGTTTGTGATTTACAAAATCATAAGATGCTTCTGAGGAACCATCGAAAAATGGTTTATGGTTTTAAAAATCACAGGGAGCGACAGGAAAATTTTCGGAAAAAATGTTTTGTGGAAAATGGTTTGGGGTTTAAAAAACCATAAGTCGTGTCTGAAAAGTGGCCGAAAATATTTTGTCGTTTGTAATACTACAAGTCTCCAGTTAGTCCGACGAGTAAATCCGTGGGATTGCCGATCTGGAGATGGCGAGTTCGATTCAAGGTCCGAGTGTTTTCGGTTGGTGAATATACACGACTCCCTCGGCATATCCAGTATTTTGCGCTCCATAATGGCGGCAGAGTGAGTGCCTTTTGACATTCAAGAGGTAGAAAATATTTACATATTTTAATCAATGTAGGCCTAGATTAATTGAAAAACATTGGCACTCATCCGGTGTCTACAACAAACAAAATGTCAAATGTTTTCTATATAGTATACCCGTTTTCAAATATTTGATAGCTTTCGCGTATATTTTTGAATTAATTTTATATTATTTTCTAGGAATATGTGCCACAACATTCCTCTACTTTAGCGTGGTGACAATGGAGATGCTACAAACTAAGAAATGAGTGTATATCAAACGATATCAAGCCATTTGTCCTGATATTTGAACATGAATCCACTTAACATATCTACTTTCATAGCAAATGCAACCAGCTGAAAACGTTAAAATGATAACCCGTGGTAGCAATATGCCAGTTAAAATTCAAAACATATATAAAACAAACTATTTCCTTCGCAATTATCTACCTTGATTATCTTGGCCAAAGCAGTCAAATGTTGATAAATATACAGTTTTAATGAATTCTCAAAATACTAAACCCGTTAAATCACGAGTGTTAAATTGATCATTACGAGCTTACAACCACTTACAACCACTTACAACCATTTAAAACCATAACTGCTCAAGGTGACAAGAATAGTACAATTCGGTTAGACTACCAGCAGTCTTATTACTCCACATCGATTTGCGGACTCCGGAGGATTTATGTAAGGGATTGATGAAACGGAATTGACTATTCGATTTATAAAAAAAAGCTTCCGTGAAATAGAACCAATAGTGGTTTGTACCACTAGAAGCGATCAATAAGTCCAGTGCGACGCTTAGATTGAAAATGTGTGAACAAATATCGATTCATAAAAGTTTTTTGCGTTTTTTGGGTCTCCAGCTCTAACATCCTATGGCCAAGCTGTAAAATAAAAACAATTCTTTAACGAATGTCAGTATAAATGATTTGATGGACTTGACGAGTAGATACAATATTTATTCATGATAGCTCCGTGTAAGGTTATGGCTTCCAAATTCCTAGGAAATAAAAAAAATGTTACAAAAAAAGTCATGGGAAAACTCGTTATACCAAAATATTAAATACCTTGGAGGAATTTTTTTGACATTGTTGTTTGTTTGAAGAGTTCTGATGCTTCTTACTGAATCAAGGCCTACATTGATTAAAATACGTAAATATTTTCTACCTCTTGAATGTCAAAAAGGCACTCATCGGAACTCACTCGGCCGCCATTACCGAGCGCAAAATACTGGATTGTATCCAATGTCTTCTTCTTCTTCTTTTGACCTTTTAAACTGCCGTAGGACTATACTGCACAACTTGAATTCCTCGCTGGAACACGGACGAAGCACTCATTGGTTTGCAAACACTTTCCAAGCTCTTTGGTAAACTTATTTAATTTTTTTTGGAAAAGATGTTTAATTTTGATACACATAGTTAAGTTTGCCATTTTAGGGTGTATTTATGAGTTTAATTATTTGCCCCTAAATTACTTACTCTAAAAAATCAAGACGATATAGTTTTTTACTTGCCCATGGGACAAGGTTTCAGACTTTAGAATTAGAAAGCCAACTTCCAAGTCTTTTTAAGAATATATATTTTCTTTCCTGTGCAAAATTGCTTGATAACGAAAGAAAAATATTTTAGCTTGTTTAACGGATGGTCTTCAATTGTTATAACACGAATTATGCCTGAAGGAACTTCCGTTGGAATTCCTGGAGGAATTTCTAAAGGAATTTCCGGAGGTATCCCTAAAGAAACTTTCGGAAGAATTCCTGGAGGAGCTTCCGGAGGAACTTCTGGAGAAGCATCCGGAGGAACTTTTTGAGGAATTCCTGGAGTAACTCAGTTTTCGGAGTGGCTTTCAGTCGTGAATAATAGCGGTGACAATTTTATTTCATCGCCGAAGTTTCGATCCAAAGATGGGATGTAATCACCCCTCCTCTGGCTCCAAAACACCCCCTATAGTGTGTGACAAAATTAGTGACGAAAAGTGTTCGATGTGAACTATATTTTGTCCAATGAGTCCAGAAACAATTTCCACTTATCAAGTGACAAAACTCCGTACGAATATAGCGAATATCAACAAATTGACTGCCATCGAGCCGTGAAGAAGATCCCATCCCCGGATCGAAACGTCGGCGATGAAATAAAATTGTCAACGCCATCATTCACGACTTAAAGACACTCCGAAAGTTGAACTACAAAATACACAGTCGCAACTCATCCACCTCCTGAAGGAACTTCAAGGAGGAACTTTCGGAGGGATTTCTGGAGGAACTTCCGCAGGAACTTCGAGAAGAATTCCTGGAGAAACTTCCGGAGGAATTCCAGGAAGAACTTGCGAGCAATTGAACCAAACTTTAGAACAGTTAGAACAGTTTAGAACAAACCTAGAACATTTGGTTCGGGTATTATTGAGTTTCAAATCATACACGTGTGCTTCCAGGATTTATATGGATATGATTGGTTGCTGTCAGATTTGCATCGAGTGCAGTTGACCTGGTAGACCAATTTATCCAAACTCCAGAACAGATTGGAGAGCCTAAAACATCTAGTTGTGCGTATATCTAAGTTTCAAATCTTGCGCGTGGAATCTGCGGACTTGTATGGGCTTGACTTATTGATATGAGATAGTTGTCACGCGCAGTTGACCAATTGATCCAAACTCCAAAACAGTTTGGAAAACATAGAACATCTAGTTGGGATATAACTGAGTCGAATATCATACACGTAGGCTCTACTGACTTGTATGGACATGACTGGTCGATTTCAGATAGCTATCGAGCGCAGATGACCTACACTACTAAAAATCCACACATATTTATTGGCAAAAATCCATAGATTTAACTTATGATGTATATCAGCGCACATATAACCATTCTCCACGCGAACTACTAATAAAATATATATCCAAATAAACTTTATGTGTGGTCTCGAATTAGCAATTATATAATTTATGTGTGGTTTTATATCGATTATATTAGGGTGGAGCTATTGCAAAAATTTATAACGGCATGACTGGTCGATTTCAGATAGCTATCGGGCGCAGTTGATATGGTAGACCAATTGATCCAAACTGCAGAACAGTTTGGAGAGCCTAAAACATCTGGTTTAAGCAAATCTGAGTGGAATATCGCACACATGGCCTTTACGAACTGGCATGGACATGGCAGGTTTCCATTGGCACGGGTTTTCGTAGTTTTCTTCTGCAAAATTTGCATATCATCTTTCATCAGTCATAAAGGTCATTTTGGAGTCGCTAGCAGGGACGGGAATGGTTGACATTTCTTTTCACCATTCATTCTTCCATGCAATAACAGAAAAACGAAACCATGGCAGCTGCAGCAACAGCCACGCCAAACAGACGACAGTCAGCTCATGGTTTTGCCTTTCTCGTACACTAAGTGTACGTAAAGGCTATAATATTGCTTCAAAAACAAAATTTTGATAGGAGGCCGATTTTTATATACCGATCGACTCAGCTCGACGAATTGAGGTGATGTCTGTATGTGTGTATGTATGTATGTGTGTTTTTTTTTTTTCTTCCTAAACAATGGAGGGGGAATCTGCTCAACAGACATCCTGGGTTGACCAGGAAGTGCTGGGTTAGGGGCCACCTCCAATGAGGGAGGCAGGGCTGCATCCCCGACCAGCTAAACCGTTTCCATTGCCGCCAAGCCCATCGTCCCTTCGGTACAACCAGAAAGTAATGCTTCAAAGGGGGCCAGTGCATGACGCACCCTCGAGGTTAGCTGCGTGTCCTTGCAGCATCGAACATCGTGACTCGCTTTTTTAGAAGAACACCATGGTATCGTGCCAGCGCATTGCCGGCTTTCCAGGTGGCCTTACCACGCCCTATGTCCTCGGAAGGTGGGCAGGGTCGACTTCGCGCCAGCTTCCCTCTGCACGACTGGTATCAAGAATGATGATGCCGCGTGCACCCCAAATTGACCTTTCTGCGATAGGGCCTATTCGCCAGCACACAGAGGGACTTGCCGATGCGAGTCCTACGCCTGCCCCAGCCTTGACGAGGACCCCTTTTCGTCCTCGGGCTCGGAACCCGCCCGGTTGACCGACGCCGCGAAAGCGACGATACCATGTTGTTCTTCGCGCGGCCACTTGTTCGATAAAAGGATCGAGTTCGACCACAGAGCATGACCACCGGTATGACCCATGAAGCCGACTCCGATCCCTTGGACCACCTCTTATTTGCGCCTGAACTAGCCATCCTTGAGTCCACGCGCCACCTTCTGTGTAGCTCCGAGACGATTTGGGCGATAGCCCATAAAACGGCGTTCCAGCCAACTTCGTCTTTACACATCCTCCGAACTAGGTTGTCCGGGGTAGTGTCCAGACCACATGTGGCAAGCATGTGGTCACGCATTGCGCGAAAACGTGAGCACACGAACAACACGTGTTCCGCCGTTTCCTCTAAACCTGCGCACACCAAACACTCGGGCGAAGCCGAGCAAGCCAGCTGCTTTACCTGCACTTTGATTTTGCAGCACGCTTAAACGCCGGGCACATCAAGCCCCCCATGGGTGCTTGCTGTTCACAGCTTTGCTGGAACAAATCAAACAATTGGGAGGGTTCGTGCAGCATTGTGCCTTATGTCCCTCCAATCCGCAGCGTCGGCAGAGATTGCTTCTGTCAGGGCCTTTGCAGTCCCATTGCTTGTGCCCCGGTTCCAGGCACTTGAAGCAAACTTCGGGTTGCTCGTATATGCGCACAGGGCATACCGACCATCCCACCTTGACGCTCCCTAACTTGACTACCTTGGAGGCGTCCGCTGCAGATAGCCGAACCAATGCTACCTGCGTCCCTGCCGGACCTTTCCGTAGCCGAACGGCTGCGGTGGGCGTCTCCACATCACACTGTCGCCGCAGTGCCGTGACGAGCTCTTCGACTTCGGTGATCTCGTCCAGGTCTTTAACCCTTAGATTCACCTCCGTAGTGAGTGCCCTCACCTTGACCGTCTCGCCTAGGACCTCCTCCGCCAACTTCTTGTAGGCGGCGCCCTTTTGCGAGACGCCCCGCTTCAGCTCGAGTATCATCTCGCCCATCCGGGTACGTCTTATTCGACGTACGTCGGCGCCGAGTTCACCGAGCTTGACGTCACTCCTCATCGCCTTCAAAACATCCGAGTACTTAGCCTCGTCCGCCGTGATGACTAGGGCATCGCCCCTGGAGCGATTGGCGCCTACCCTAGACTTCTTGCTACCCTCATTCGCCTTGGCCTTCTTTTCGGCCCTTGACGTCTTCGGTTTCCTCTTGTTCTTGACCAGGGTCCAGGAGGCGTCATTCCCCTCTATTTCCCTGGTCTGGTGCGGCTGAGAACTTTCAGCCTGCCGTAACCCCTTACCACCGTCTTGCCTGAGTGGACGGACCTTTCCAGGTCCTTCCTCCCCCGGTTTTGGAGGTACCTGACCGGGGTTTAGCTTCCCAGCCCCACTACCCTTGTTCGGGGTAGTAACCCTCCGTGTTTTGGAGCGGCCCCAGGGAGCTCATCCCCTGGAGACTGTCTCCCCGTTTTTGTGTCTGCTCCGTTGGAGTAGTCACCCCGACGTACCCGCAAATACTTGAGCCTCAGTCTGGGTAGACTTTGGCACCACCGTCTTAGCTGGCACGCCTTCGGTCGACTCGACCTTGCCCGAGTCCGCGAATCCTTGGGCCTCAGTCTGGGTAGACCTCGACTCCACCGATTTCACGGGTTTACACTTGGCCGTCCCGACCGCCCTCTCCAGCTTGGCGTCCAGCATCGACTTTCGAAGTTTCTGCAAGCTCCTCTTGAGGTCCTTGCTGATATTATGCTTCGATGACGCAAAGTCGATGATGGCGTCCAGCTGTTCCGTCGCCACCTCGAAGGCCGAAAGCCCATCGCGTTTGCGGTTCATCGCCTTCACAAGCCATGGGCCGTCAATAACCCCTTCCGGCGTTTTTATAGCCGAGAGGAAGGTTGAGTGACCCACGCTGGCGCTGCGCACTGAGCTGCCGACTATTGCCTCTGGCCTCCTAGGCGGAGACCTGAACAACCCACCTCTTGCGAAGGGGTTGTCGCCTACACTACTACCACTAATTGAAGAATTGACTTGGTTTTCCATTTTGGTCCCACGAGTTGCTCGGGAAAAGAGGTCCACCACGCCAGAGCCCAGCATAACGCGGTAAGGGACAATTACTGTGGAGGGTGCCCAGGTACCCCACAGGCTCCGTTAAAGGCCTAGCTTATTATTTCACCCCCCTGGCCATGCATCCCCTCGGCACGGGTCTGGGTCATTTGGCATAAAGTCATTTGGCATAACGCCATTTGGCATAAGGTCATTTGGCATAAAGGCCATTTGGCATAATGGTCATTTGGCATAACGGACATTTGGCATAATTTTGAACTGTAAGAAAAGAGTGGGTCATTTGGCATAACGGACATTTGGCATAATTTCGAGCTGTAAGAGCGAAAGGGATATTTTATGTAATGTTTAGCGTAGATAAAGTAGGTCGAGGCTGTTAAATTTAGATTGATGATAGACCTTTTCCGGAAGAACGAAATAACAAAACGGCAAAATTACTTCCGAGAGAGGGATCACATCCATCAATGACTTATTCCGGCCACATGCCTACTTTTAAAGCAGGGATTCGCCCACCATTGCTTCAATCCGAGCATGCGCCGTAAGACCAGATCAAATCCACCATTCCCTTAATCCGGGTAAGCGCCTAACTTTAAAAACTCAAGCAACACACTTGTCGTAGACGAGTTACTAAAACCAATCAAGTCACATATGAGTTAATGCAACCAAATCAATCTGAATTGTGCGTTTCGGGGAAGAGATCACATCTACCATTGATTTATTCCCGACAAGCGCCTACTTATAAAGAAGGAGTCACATCTACCATTGCCATAATCCGGGCAGGGCCTACTTATAAAGAAAGGATCACATCCACCATTGCATTGCCACAATTCAGGCCACACACCTACTTTTGAATAAGGGATTACATCCACTATTGCTTCACTCCGGACAAGCGCCTATTTTAAAGAACAAATCAAATCCTCCATTGCCATAATCCGTGCAAGCGCCTATTTTTAAAGAAGGAATCACATCCACCATTGCCTCAATCCGGGCAAGCGCCTTCTTTTAAAGAAGGAATCACATCCACCATTGTCATAATCCGGGCAAGCGCCTTCTTTTAAAGAAGGAATCACATTCACCATTGTCATAATCCGGGCATGCGCCGTCTTTTAAAGAAGGAATCACATCAACCATTGTCATAATCCGGGCAAGTGCCTACTTTTAAAGAAGGGATCACATTTACCATTGCCTCAATCCGGGCAAGCGCCTTCCTTTAAAGAAGGGATTACATCCACCATTGCTTCAATCCGGACAAGCGCCTATTTTTAAAGAACAAATCAAATCCTCCATTGCCATAATCCGTGCAAGCGCCTATTTTTAAACATCCACCATTGCCTCAATCAGGGCAAGCACCTTCTTTTAAAGAAGGAATCACGTCCACCATTGTCATAATCCGGGCAAGCGCCTTCTTTTAAAGAAGGAATCACATCAACCATTGTCATAATCCGGGCAAGTGCCTACTTTTAAAGAAAGGATCACATCCACCATTGCCTCAATCCGGGCAAGCGCCTTCTTTTAAAGAAGGAATCACATCCACCATTGTCATAATCCGGGAAAGTGCCTACTTTTAAAGAAGGGATCACATCCTCCATTGCCATAGTCCATGCAAGCGCCTACTTTTAAAGAAGGGATAGCATCCACCATGGCCTTAATCCGGGCATGCGCCTACTTTTAAAGAAGGAATCACATCCACCATTGTCATAATCCGGACAAGCGCCTAATTTTAAAGAAGGGATCACATCATCCATTGCCATAATCCATGCAAGCGCCTACCTTTAAAGAATGGATCGGATCCACCATGACCTTAATCCGGGCAAGCACCTACTTTTAAAGAAGGGATCTCATCCTTCATTGCCATAATCCGGCAACACGCCTTCTTTTAAAGAGGGGTGTTAACGCTTTAGTAATGCCTGGTACACAGGCTACAGGATTAAGGAATCCGAACCCGGCCAACTGGCCGGGGTATAAGGAAAACGATCCGCCGATCCGATCCACTTGATGATTTATTACGAACTAACTTTTTCTACGTAGTACGGTGTCTTATTTATAGTAGCTCTACCCTATGGAATGTTGCAGAATTGTATACAACTATTATCTGTCTAACCTATTGTATGCAAGCTCTATTATTGTACTAAAGATATTGTGTCTAGTGTTTGCTTGCCTGAGCAAGGTATGACAAAAAAGGGGTAAGTATATAATGCAATATAAGTGGTGATATGATGACTTGTTGGGGCCTCGGCATGAGGCATGTCATCCACTGGTGTGGTGTGCTTGAAACACCCCGGTGGCTTGTCGATGGCTCCAACAAGGGGATTATATCCACCACTGCTCTAGTCCGGGCATGCACCTACTTTTGCATTGTATTGCAAATGCATTCTTTCCACAAGAGGACAATGTCTTTTCAATATTGTTATTGATGGGGTTATATTTACTATTCCGGGGTGTTTCCCGCAGAAAAATTATGCCAAATGTCCGTTATGCCAAAAGACCCACACTTTTGACGTTGGTTACAATTATGCCAAATGTCCGTTATGCCAAATGACCGTTATGCCAAATGGACTTTATGCCAAATGACCTTATGCCAAATGGCGTTATGCCAAATGACTTTATGCCAAATGGCCCGCTCCCCCTCGGCACGGGTCGCTTGACGCCTTGGGATTAGGGGTTAGGGACGATGGTCCCGGTCTAACTCGCAGTGGCCATGGGGAGGGGTCGTCAAGCCCTTGGACAAAGTCCCTGCTGCCCCCCATGTGTGTCTGTGTGTGTGTGTGTGTGTGTGTGTGTGTGTGTGTGTGTGTGTGTGTGTGTGTGTGTGTGTGTGTGTGTGTGTGTGTGTGTGTGTGTGTGTGTGTGTGTGTGTATGTGTACAAATTTTGTAGACACACTTTTTGGAACTTAGCATTATCCGATTTACTCGCAACAAGTTGCATTCGGCGGGGAATGCGGTCCCATTGTTTGCTATTGAAAATTGGCTCGATCGGACATTGTATTTCGGAATTATTGAAAAATCATTGTTTTTTCCCAAGGGTCCCCCCTTGGAAAAAAAAATCAAAACCGAAAAAAAAAATTTCCGAAAATGGTGGCAATACATTTTAACTAATGCAAAAACATGCAAAATGATCGAAAAAATGTGATCTATTCTCCTAAAGAGCTTTTTTGACCTTTCTAATGTGATTCTTTCAATATATTTTATAATGCACGAGAAAGGCATCATCACTGCTAGGTGGATTAATCTGGTTTTTTTTTCTATTTTCTCTCCCCACAGTTAATATTTTCGTACAATAATTTCGCAACGTATAACTGTTTTTGGTGGGAAATATTCATTTCATTACTCCTTGCTCATTTTAGAGGTAAGAACGAATAAATAAGTACCTACGGATAGCACACCTTCTAGGCTTGGCGCCACATGTAATTAAACTCGATTCTTAGCTGTTTGCGCTGCACACGAGCCGAAACAAAAAATCTCATGAAAATGCTGACCGCACGCTGGCACGACTCTAACGTAGCAGCAAACAAACAGTTTGCCTCATCGACAAAAAAATGTCACGGTGTCACATTTTTGGATAAAATGTAAATATTCGCATAATCAGAGCGTTTTAATGTACATTCCCCAACACTGGTCGCTAGGGATGCCCAGAAGAAACATATTGTTCACACATAGCATAGTCAATGCTTGAGTAGTGTTATAAAACATTTTTGGAACCTGTAAGTGTTGTTCACACTGAAATATGTTATGTAAAGTAAAATTAAAAATATTTTGGAAAAACCATCCTTACTTAGCCTATCTAGGGAAAAATAAGCTTCCCTAGAATTATAGCTCACCAGTATGGTGAAACTAGATGAGATGAGTAAGACATCCGTAAAAGAATTGTAAAAATTGGTCAAAAGACAGCTGAGAACCAGCTGTTTGAAAAATTAGTTCCCTTGATTTTCTGATCACGGTATTCGGCGTGTTAAAATATACTAAATAAGGGCATCTTCAGCACTAAGTAATTCAATCCTTTTTCTTCCTAACTGTTTACTCTACAGGTCACTGCGCTCGTCTTAGGTTTGCTGTTGCAGTTGATTTCCATAACATTTGCCAAACCAGAAATTCCCACCCAAGCAAATGCTTTCAATGGATACAACTATCCGAAGCCGTCGATTCCTTTCAACCCAGGATATGCATATCCCGCGCCAAGCTGTCCCTTAGCACTTCCAAGCACAAGCTACGTCACTGTTCCGGTTACGGAAACCAGCATCATGATTACTACACTGCCGCCAGTAACAATCACTCTACCTCGACTCACCGAATATTTCACCGAGACGCAACTTCAAATCAGCACCACCACTTCCGTTGACTATCGCACCTCAACGACAACGGAATTCCAAATCCAGCCAACAACCGTCACAGCATATGTTACTTCGACCTACTATGCGCCGACAACTCCACAAAACACCTATCTACCAGCAACCAGAACTCCACCGCCTCCACCATCGAATACCTACCTTCCGGCGAATCAACCACAGCCATATCTCAACGCCGAAAATACAACACCCAACTCCTTCCTCCAAAGTTTTAGCTTTTCTCAAGCGGGCCCCATCAAACGAATGACCAACGACATCAACAGTAGCTCACTGGAATCCGACGATGCTGACCTTCTCCTACAAAGAAATTCGGACCTTGCGTTGATGAGTAGTGAACAGTTGGAAAGCGTTACGAACAAACCTTCGCAATCACAGCAGCAACTTCCCGCCATCAACATAATCTACCTCGATCGTACCGAAACCAACTCGGATGGGCGTAACGGAACTGGCTCTGTCCCTGCAGCTGACCTCATGAACTGGTTGCTTTGCCGGTTCAACTTAGCCAATAGGACTTGCCTCAATTGAATAACTGTACGAGATGGTATGGAAGCGTTTCGCACTTAAAAACTCAATTAGGAGAGGAAAAATATAATCTCGATAAGGACTATGTAAACTATGTAAATAAACATCCACACGTGTGATGGGAATCCATGAATGATGACAATAATGACGGCAGAGGATGTACTTCAAGCCTAAAGAATATAAGAGTAAGAAGTGCACAGAAAATTTCAGCCAAAGAAAATCCTACAATAAATATTCATCACCTCATATTTTTAAACTAGTTGTGTATAATTTATCAAAACAAGGCATGATCGTATAATGCACTGTCTTTGCGTCTACAAATTGATGCATGGACCTCTTTTAAATAAATGCTCAAGCATTACCTTACTTTCTTTTCACGTTTATTTGCACAGGGTCCTTAGTTCAGTCATTTGATTTATCTAAATTATTTACATGCAAAAAGATCTACCTATTGTTCCATAAATTTCAGAAACCCTTCACGCCTACACATCTTTGCAGCTTCGCTAACGAACTCAGGTAAACGTGAGGCTCTCCATAAGCCTAAATTACATTACAGATAAATTACATGAAGATCACTTTCTTTTCCAATTTGTAATTTAACAGGCTTAATTAATTAGTAAATAAACTCTATCGAGTCGAACCAGCGCTTGTTCCTTTAGACGTGTGTCTGAAATTACGTTTTTTGTAAATGTAAACTTTGCAAACATTGACTTTTATATCTGTGAATATAATATTGTTATTTCAATTGAATTTCAATGGCGTAGCCACGGGGGTGGTTTTGGACATAACCCCCCCCCCCCAGAGACAACATTTTCAGAAGAAATTTTTTTTTCGTGGAAAAAAAATGTTCGGAAAACCCCCCCCAGACCAATTTTTTGGCTACGCCACTGTCCTATATATTATTTCTTGTGCATTCATAGCACTCTTCTGGTGTAAAGTGTTGCAAATACACAAACCAACAAACAATATTCTTCTGATGATGTTTTGGACATTTCCGAACATTATATTTCAAAAACTATTCTAAAACCATATTACATCGTTCCTTAACATTTAGCCAAATGCCATCCTTCGTAGTTAGAAGCAAAGTGTTGGCTTTTAACGGTAGTTCCCGGGCAATATCCTCTTCGTTCGCCAACGAAAACTGAAACTTGGCCAGCAACATCACTAGAGCTACCTTTGCCTGTAGCATCCCTAAACGCAATCCTATGCACAGCCGTGGACCACCACCGAATGGGAAATAGCCCTTTCTGGATCCGTTCGAAAGCTCTTGGTTTGCGAAACGTTCCGGCTTGAACTCGTTGGGATGCGGGAAGTACTGTGGATCGCGGTGCATCCCCAGCAAAGATACGACAACGGCGGTTCCCTTGTCAATGATCACATCCGTTTCGGGGATTCGGTAGGACTTAGTACATTCACGATTCAAAAACGACACTGGGGGATGCTTTCGTAGTGTTTCATCCATACAACAATCGAGATATTTCATCTCTGCTAGGCCTTCGTAGGTCAAGACGTCTTTGTGATGCAACAGAACGCTATCAATTTCTTGTTGAACTTTGGTTTGAATTTCAGAGTGGCGAGCTAGTTCCAACATGCAGAAAGAGATCAGCGTTGAGGAGGTTTCGTATCCGGCGACGAAGAAAACAAACGCCTGCGCTGCAACTTCATTGATCGACAGTGTCTTGTCAGCAGTTGATGAATTAAGTTTCCATTGTTGATCAGTGATTGATACAGATCCGGTGTTTCTAAGCTGCAGTAACAACTGCATCATATCTTTTTGATTGACTCCATCCTTTTCGCGCTGCTCCAGCGTTTTCTTTACAAGTTGAATCATAAATTCTTCAACATCTGCTGCGACTAAATTAAATCCAAAAAGCGCCTTTACCTTTGGAATGAAAAATGCTAGTGCCAATCGCATGGATGTTTTGAAATCTTGCTGTAAAACTTTCATGCCCATCCGACGGAACAGATCCTGCTCGTTGTTGATAGAATCTACGTTGATACCAAACGCAACGGATGCGATGACGTCCGTCGTATATCGGGCGAAAAGATCCTTCACTTCTATCGCATCAGCATTTGACAGTTCCTTTGTGAAACGTTTCTGTAACACGGAGGCCTTTTCCACAAAAATAGGAAACATTCCTTTCAAGCATCCAGAAGAGAATGTGGGAGTCAGCTTTGCTCTCAGATTTTTCCATTTTACACCTCCAAGAGAAAAAAGGTTCCCGCTTAGTGGATCCGTTTTTTCGTTAACGTGCAGTCCTCGATCGTGGAAGTGCTCAAAATCCCGGCTAAGGATGTCTTTCACCAACTGCGCATCATTCACCAGCAGTGCCGGACGCAAAGATAAGTAAATTCCCACGTATGGAAGATGTTTCGTTTTGGCGTAGATGTTGGCGTACGTCATCGGTACACCGTGCTTCCGGCGGAAGAACTCGCCAAAATCCCCGAAAGGAAAACTTGGCTGAAGCTGTGGTACACCACGGTGGGTCCAGTAGTTGAACTGATACGATATAAGAATTACCGCAACGAAAGCAAGGGTTGCAAGTAGAACTAGCAGCATTGTTAATGTACTGATTTGACTACGAACGTTGGAATCAAACTGAATAGAACTCGTCCTAATGGGCCGGTTGGTTGATAGTACGTTTGTGATGCATTATCTGTGTCTAGCGTAGAAAAAAGATGCACAAACCATTTCAGCGAGCCTGCACTCATGCGATAAGACTTTTGAAATCTGGTGCATACAATGAGAGAATTTAAAATTATGAATGTTGCATTGCACACACTGACGATAATTCTCACTTAACTTTTCAAAAGGACCTAAGTAACATTTTTTTCATGAATTAATTTGAGTGTTGCAATCAACAGACCAATGTGAGAGCTGTTAATTGCAACACTAAAATTAATTCATGAAAAAAATATTACTTAGGTCCTTTTGAAAAGTTAAGCGAGAATTGTCTCTTAAGCACCAATCTGTACTTAAAGCCATATCAAAGTGTGTTACCGTCAAAAAGTGGTCAAACAAAAAAGTGTGGCAATACGCCAAACTTCTCAAATCAAATCATGTTTTTTCTTCAAATTCAATTCAATCGAAACAAACAAACAATCGTTTTTACTCAAATCCCGAACAAACTCATATTCCAAACACTCGTTACATGGATATTTATCTTAATCATTTAGTTATTATTGCATGAACATGTGAATTTTATCGGCAGGCATACACATCAAGTACATTATAATTACCCAACAATTAGATAACGTTGAAATTTTGCTTTATAGTGCTTTCAATATGAATCAAAATTTTGAAGAATTTGAGACAAAGTTTGGCAGAATAGAGTCATTCGGTTTGATAGTTAGGTACAATCAATAAAATATGAATATCAACTTTCGCTATCCGATGGAAACTACTGATCTATTAAAATATTTAAAATTCATGTTCCATAATGAGCTCCGAAGTGAAAAATGTGCTTAAGTGTTTGGAATATGAATCGAAATGGGTATCTTCTGGCTCAAACGGCTTTCGTTTGACTCCTTCCATCAAGCTTGGCAAAGCCTTTTTCGACACCACGGTATACAGACTACACTGGATTCTGTTTTTACTCAATTTTGCACTCATCTTAAATTTTTAACGCATATTAATTATCATGTGATTTTTCTTATTATGGATTTTTTTAACATGTTCCAAAAATTTTGTTGGTAAATTGAAGTCACATGATTAAAAATACGAGCGAAAAAAATCGTGTGAAAAGAGAATCCTGTGTACAAGGTAGGATCGTAAAAATATTACACTTCAAGAATGACACATATTTTATTAGTAGAGTACAAAAGTAAGCATGCTGAGACCGTAGAGCAGGGCTGCCCAACGCACGGCCCGCAAGCTGGATGCCGCCCTTTGCACGTCTACGTCTGTCGATTCTATATTGGGGTACACTTTACGATTGCGAAAATCGGGGATCGTCACGAAAATATGATAGGCTTTAAACTTAAACTAATAACTCAGCCGTTTGGACGAGAACAGCTTCCCTGGAAAGCTTACCAGACTGAAGCAACGGTGGATGGTGTGCAAAACTGTGTGAAGATTTCGGGCGAACACCCCAGTTCGTTAGAATCATGCCGGGACTAAGGCAAGGTGATTGACTTTCGTGCCTGTTGTTCAACATTGCGCTAGAAGGTGTCATGCTGAGAGTCGGGTGTAACAGCCGAGGTATGATTTTCAACAGATCCAGTCAATTTATTTGTTTCGCGGATGACATGGACTTGTCGGCCGAACATTTGCAAAGGTGGCAGAACTGTACACCCGCCTGAAACGTGAAGCAGCAAAAGTTAGACTGATGATGAATGCATCGAAGACAAAGTAGATGCTTGTGGGCGGAACCGAGCGCAACAGCGCCCGCCTGGAAAGCAGTGTTACGATAGACGGCGATACCTTCGAGGTGGTCGTGGAATTCGTCTACCTTGGATCCTTGCTAACGGCTGATAACGATGTAAGCCGTGAAATGCGAAGGCGCATCATCTGTGGAAGTCGGGCCTACTACGGGCTCCAGCAGGAACTGCGGTCAAAAAAGATTGACCACCGCACCAAATGTGTCATGTACAAGACGCTGATAAGACCGGTTGTCCTCTACGGACATGAAACATGTACAATGCTCGAGGAGGACTTGCAAGCACTCGGAGTATTCGAGAAACGGGTTCTTATGACCATCTTTGGCGGAGTGCAAGAAGACGGTGCGTGGTGGCGAAGAATGAATGGAGATATGCGGCCTCGAACCGTGTATTGTGGCGTTGAATTGTTGATTCAATATTATCTGTGTAGATGTAAACTAAATAAATAAAATGATATGAGTTGCTATTTATTTTGTTGCGCACCCAGTTGACTTGGTAGATCAATTAATCTGAACTCCACAGTGATTTGGAGAACTTAGATCATCCTGGCCTGGGTGGAGAATATGGCTTGCTGTTGACTTTGTATCGATCTCAGATTACTTATTAGATCAATTTGTATGAATCCCAGACTGATTTGGAGATCCTTAGATATTAGACCTCTTCATGTTTTTAAAAAGTATCAAAAAATCAACCGATCAGCCCAGAATCACAATTCTTATGCTAAAATAAGTCTCCTGTCAAATTTTCAGCTAATTCGGATAAAATTTCGAGGTGGCTCAAGTCGATTTAGTGTTTTTGGGCTATTTTCAATTATGGAAAAAATCTAACAAGAGATATAAACGTCGAAAACTATCGCAACAACCTCTATACATAAGCTTTTGGTGTGCTCTACAAGTCTTGTGAACATAGCGAGTCGTTCAGTTCACGTTTTGTCCACGTAAAAGTGATTTTCAAGCTTTTAAGTGCATAAAAATACTGTTTCACCCAAAAGTCGTTGTTCTACAAAATTCTTGAATTTATGACAAATGATCGCTAATTTATTATATTATTATTCCTCTTTTTTTCCTGGAAATTTGAGTAATATAGTTGCTTATGTGTGATTTACCGTTAAATTCTTAAAAATCAGAAGCTGAACATTTGTCATGAATTTGCACGCTGAGATTTCTTCAAGCAAGTTGTTCAAACAAAGAAGCTTCGATTTCACTTGTTACTACGATGCACTCGATGTTTAAAGCATGCAGGCATATGGTGAAATTAACAAAATTTGGAAGTCGTTTGTTGTAAGCATCAAATATCATAAGATTTGATTTATGTTTTGTTCGAACAACTTGTTTAAAGAAAACCTAACGTGCAAATTTACGACAAATGTTCAGCTTCTGGTTTTTAAGAATTTAACGGTAAATCGCACATTGGCAATTATACTACTCAAATTTCCAGGGAAAAAAGTGGAATAATAATATAATAAATTAGCGATCATTTGTCATAAATTCAAGAATTTTGTAGAACATCAACTTTTGGGGGAAACAGTATTTTTATGCACTTAAAAGCTTGAAAATCACTTTAACATGGACAAAACGTGAACGGAACAAATCGCAATGTTCACAAGACTTGTAGAGCACATCAAAAGCTTCCGTATAGAGGTTGTTGCGATAGTTTTCGACGTTTATATCTCTTGTTAGATTTTTTCCAAAATTGAAAATAGCCCAAAAACACTAAATCGACTTGAGCCACCTCGAAATTTTATCCGAATTAGCTGAAAATTTGACAGGAGACTTATTTTAGCATAAGAATTGGGATTCTGGGCTGACCGGTTCAATTTTTGATACTTTTTGAAAACATGAAGAGGTCTATTAGATATCCTGTTTGGACATATCTAAATCGTTAGTCGTGCGCATGACCTTCAATGCTCTGTATGGATAACATGAGTTGCTTCTTCTTCTTCTTATTGGCATTACATCTTCCACTGGGACATTGCTGCCCCGCTAACTGCGAGGTTTCTAAGCCAAGTTACCATTTTTGCATACCATGCCCGCGGAAATCGAGTCAAATTCCAAACCGAAAATTGTTTAGACCGGCACCGGCAATCGAGCCCAACCACCCTCAGCATGGTCTTGCTTTATAACCGCTAGGCTAAGGAGTTGCTATTGGCTTTATATCGTGTCCAGTTGTCTTGGTAGACCAATTTTCCTGAAATTCAGATTGACTTGGAGAACTTTGAATATCCGGTTTTGACATATTTTAACAGCCAGTTGACCTGGTCGACCGATTCGCCTGAACTCCAGAATGTTTTGGAGAACTTATGTTACTGCCAGCGACGCCCATGCGTCTGTGGTAGGGACGTTCCGATACTTCAAAATATCGATATTTGATTCGATACGATAATCGAATCAAAGTATCGATATCACCGATATATTGGAATGAAAATATCGATATATCGGAAAATCATATGATATTTCAAAAATGAAAATATTTATAATATATTTGTTGTAGTTATTCAATTACTATCGTATAACTGTATAACCCGCTTTACAATAATTATTAGAAATTACTTTTTCTCTATTACTTAATCCAGTGGCGTTTCCCAAACCTCTATCTACCTGTGCACTGTCTTTAAATTCAAGGAATTGGTGTGCGGAGATTTTGATGAGCTTAAACAACTCTGATAATTTTCTTTTCTTTTTAGGCTGTCAAAATATCAAAATTGTATAATTGCAGTTTGTCCCAGTTCTGAACCACACCAATCATCATGGGAAGACTGCATCAACGCTACCTACGGACACCAATATAATCCCAAGCCCCAATCCCATCCAATTTTTTTTGTATGTACTCCTTAACCTCGACCAAGCCGCGAGTTTTTCGGCTCCCCAAAACTAACATAAGAACATAAGAAGCAAAAGATGAAATTGTAATAAAATTTCAATTGACTTTCGGCTCCGTTATGCCTTCGAGCGCTTGAGCCTTCAAATAAACGCTAAGTGAAAAAAAAAAAAAATATATCAAAAAAAAAAAAAAATTTTATCAGTGCACAGGTAAAATGTGAGGTGCCACGCGATGCCACTGACTTAATTCAATCTGCTTCTAGAGTGTGCCAGTCCAACAATCATCGGCGGCGGCGTTTGTCGTAGTTTTAACCGGTAGCGGCGGCGTTTTCGGCATTATACTGACCGGGCTAAATTTTCTCTTCAGAATATCCATGGAAGTTTTTAAAGTTCATTTTTAGAGAAAATTCAAAATTTTCATTGAAACATTCTTAACTAAAAACGGAAATTCTCTTAAACTTTCACGAGAAAAAAATTTCATCAGAAATCCGTAGAAATATTTTAGAAAAATTCTCTTTATTCCTTCGTGGCATTATTTTGAAAGAAATTTTCATATTTTTTGGAAATTCTTGTAAATTCTCATTTCAACAAATCTCTTCCTGATTTCTAAAGTTGATTTATCTAATTTATCATAGGAACACGTCAAATATATAATTGAATTCGCATAAGGATTCAAGGACCAGTGGCATGACAGATGTTACACAACGGCGCGTCAATGCAAAGTGTCGAGTTGCCAAAACTGTTTGTGATGGCAGCGCACACCTCACACCATCGGCGCTACCGAGAAGAATCCTCTAAATCGTTAAAAATACGGCATTTCAGATCCATTTTGATTTTTTTTTTCACAAAATGCAATGAAATTGTTATTTTTGTGTTAATTTGTTCTGATTCAATATATCGATATCGAAAGGAAAAATATCGATATCATCGATATATTGAAAGCAAAATATCGATACAAAAATATCGGATATCGAAACAAAATTATCGATATTCCGATATATCGGAAGTATCGGAACGTCCCTAGTTGACAATAAAAGCTAGTTTGATCTAGTTTGATGATTTGAACAAAATCTTTTCAATATGATGGTGCTCGCAGTGTATAACTAAAATAATGCTTATCAAATACAAAGTTGCGTGTCTTAGTTGAAGATGTAATATCAATATACTAGAAAAAACCTAGATTATGGTGATGATGTTTTCCTCATTCTATGAGACAGAATTTCGCGTCGAATGCAACTTGTTGCGAGTAAATCGGTTGAAGATAATACTGTACCGCTCATAAAAAATCCATTCCTCCATTTTTGGTCGCAACGAAAATTAAGCACCAGATAGTCGCCTACGAAAAACATACCCCCAGAAAAAAAAGCTAGGGACACGGCAGGTATTTCCGTCCATCATCGGAGAGGCTAAACCCAACGGAAGCAACGTACATTTGCTGGAACTATGGTAGAACGTTTCTCCTGAGCTTACGATTTGGTACGGATAAGTTTGGCAAAACAATGTCTCTTTTATTGGTTTTCGAGACTATGACGAACAGACGAAAATACCTGCCGTGTCCCTACTTCGATATTTTTTGTTTTCAAATGTTTTGGTCGCCACGTGGTGTATTGCGGCAGTGGATGCTTGAATAGCACGTGCTATTTGTACTGCGGAGAAAATATTCACAACTATGAGAGCCTTAGAAAATGATCACGAAAGTTGCTGCCCCAAAAATGAGTGAGTTTTTAAAACGACTTTTTGGTATAATAAATGGATTTTGGCCATAACTGACCCGTAATACTGGGTAGACACCTTTACGTGGTGTTACGGGGTAAGATCTACCACGGTTACATTGCCAGCTACAGGCAAATCCTGTTCCAACGATTACCTTCCTCATTATCCAACTCCGTGGTACTTATGAGGGTGTCGCTAAGTCGGTGGCCTCTCGTTAAGTAAATACTACATCAACACTTCCTTCCTCTCCCTAGTTACGGTGAAGATGGGCGTGGTCAGGAGTAGTAATCCTCATGCTTTTGTTATTTTTGTTTGAGACTGGAATCAAGGACCACTCCCCTTCTTGATTTCTGATAGCATTCTAGATAAGGATCTCAAAAGTAAAACATGAGTATCACTAGTGTCCAATCTACGAATTACACCGTAACAATGCTAATGCTAATGCTAATAAATGGATTTTGGCCATAACCTGTGAGCCCATAGCTCTAGCTGTCTAATATTCAATAGGAAACAATGGGACAGGATTCCCCGTCGAATGCAACTTGTTTGCGGAGCGAATATATAGCCTTTACTGAATATACGAGAAAGGCAAAACGTGTTTGTCTTGATCTACGATTCTGATTTTCATTCCTTATCTTAATGTTATTCTTAATCGAATGAAAAACTGAAAATTTAGTATAAAACACAGGAAGATTTGTATTCGGTATCTTTGTTTCCATGTCCTCCTTTTTCACCAAATGTCCTCCTTTTTCACCACAATTTGAGCGAATTGTCCTCCTTTTGAAAAATGTCATATGGTCACCCTAGTCCAAACTAACCCCCACTGGCTGGCAGTGATGTTATGGAAGAAAGCTGTCTGTATTACAGACAGATTTAATCCGTGAGTTAGAAAGTGTTAGCTCTACTGCAGTTCCAGTGACCCGTTTCGTGGTATGCCATGACCAGTCCGAGGTCACTTTCGCTTACAATTAGCACCGCCTGTTTATTATATATACCTCTTCATGTTTTCAAAAGTATCAAAAACCTAACTGGTCAGCCCAGAATCACAATTCTTATGCTAAGATAAGCCTCCTGTCAAATTTTCAGCTAATTTGGATAAAATTTCGAGGTGGCTAAAGCCGATTTAGTGTTTTTGTGCTATTTCAATTTTGAAAAAAAAAAAATCTAACAAGTGTTATAAACGCCGAAAACCATCGCAACAACCTCTATATAGAAGCTTTTAGTGTGCTCTACAAGTCTTGTAAACATTGCGATTCGTTCTGTTCACGTTTTGACCATGTAAAGGTAATTTTCGGGCTTTTAGGTGCATGAAAACACTGTTTCCCATAAAAATCGTTGATCTACAAAATTCTTTAATTCATGACAAATCATTGCTAATTTATTATATTATTATTCCTCTTTTTTCCCTGGACATTTGAGTAATATAATTACCAATGTGCGATTCAACGTTTAATTCTTAAAAATCAGATGCTAAACATTTGTCATAAAATTGCACGTTAGGATTTCTTCAAACAAGTCATTCGAACAAAACATAAATCAAATCATATGATATTTGATGCTTATAACAAACGACTTCCAAATTTGGTTCATTTCACCATATGTCTGTATGGTTTTACTATTGAGTGCATCGTAGTAACAAGTGAAATCAAAGCTTCTTTGTTCGAACAACTTGTTTAAAGAAATCCTAGCGTGCAAATTTGTGACGAATGTTCAGTATCTGATTTTTAAGAATTAAACGTTAAATCGCACATTGGAAATTATATTACTCAAATGTCCAGGGAAAAAAGAGGAATAATAATATAATAAATTAGCAATGATTTGTCATAAATTAAAGAATTTTGTAGAACAACGACTTTTATGGGAAATAGTGTTTTTATGCACCTAAAAGCCCGAAAATCACTTTTACATCGTCAAAACGTGAACAGAACGAATCGCAATGTTCACAAGACTTGTAGAGTACATCAAAAGCTTCAGTATAGAGGTTGTTGCGATAGTTTTCGGCGTTTATATCTCTTGTTAGATTTATTTCAAAATTAAAAATAGCCCAAAAACACTAAATCGACTTGAGCCACCTCGAAATTTTATCCGAATTAGCTGAAAATTTGACAGGAGGCTTATTTTAGCATAAGAATTGTGATTCTGAGCTGACTGGTTGAATTTTTGATACTTTTTGAAAACATGAAGAGGTCTACTGTTTATGCTACCATTATCAATTGGATAATGGATCCATAAACAAACTTCCGCATTTTCATATCCGGCGCGTATTTAGTGTTAAAAATTGATAATACAGTAAAACATATTAGAACAATCTCACCAAATTAATCCTCTTCCGGACAATGGAATCAAGGAAGAGGAAGCTGATAGTGTCCACGGAATCAGGGACGCATCACACGGAAAACGTCTGCTAAACTTTCATTATCCACCTCGAAATACCCCGTCGGTAGGTGATACTTTCCCACTGTAACATCATTGTTCAGTATCTGCTAGAACACCCATCATGGCCGGACTTCTCATTGACACTATTTTCGCTTTTAATATTATTGGCGATGATCGTACACTTGTGTTACAACCATGGTTTGTTCCGAATCACTTGCATACTCGCCTTTCAAATGTGCGCCATTTTCTATTTTTCTTTACTTTTAAACAAACCTTATTTTTCAACCACTTTTGAACACAGTTAATTTAACTTTAAATAATATTTTTTTAAAAGAATTACAGAGAGAAAAACACCAATTTTTCGTATCCTTCATTTGACTTCAGGAGAATATACGGGACGAAATCCTCACTATTTTAAGAACATGCTTCTGAGCTAAAATTCAGAATCTAAAGATTCGGAAGCCACCAGGCTTTGAAGCATCCTTTCAAAAGGCTCAGAACCTTTTTAAATGTGCTCGGGAACCTTGTTCAAGATACTTGGAAGCATCCTTTCAAGAGCCTGAGAAGCATCCTTTTAAGATGCTAAAATGCGTCCTTTTAAGGTCTGAGGGAAGCTCTCTCGCGGTAGAGCGCTATTCTCGTACTAAAATGTCTATAACTCGGAATTGGGAACGAATTTCGCTTATCCCAACTGACAATCTCTTTGAAATTTATCAAGGAATGTTCCTACAAAATTTCATGGACCTACTATTTCCCAAATTTGAATTAAGCTCTAAATACTGAACTATTGTAGAACTGATATTTTCGCTTCTCAGCACCTCTCTCCGATGATTTGAGGCACAAAGGAACCGAATTTCGCAAAACCCAACTGAAAAGTTTTGAATTTTTCCAACGATCATTTTGATGTAATAAAAAGTATATGTCACCGCAATAAATTTTGAAAGAAGCTCTTTTTTCTTCAACCAAGTTTTTTAAATTCCATACAAAAGTTACCATTTCGGGAGAGCAGCCAACAGCATATTTTCTTGTGGTGCACGGCAGGAAAGGAACGATGAGAGCAGTAGAAAGACTGTCAACTTTGTATCTAGCGTGACACTAGAAAAAGCGTATTCCTATTTGTGAACACGAGCATACCAAATATATAAATTGAAATCAAATATAGGAATGATATCAGATAAACGATTGAAAATAAATAGGACAAATAAAACAAATAAAACAAAAAAGCAAAATAAAACAAATAAGCTAAAAAAAGCAAATAAGACAGATAGGAAAAATTGAAAAAACAAGACAAATTTCTACGGAAGTCCCTACAGGTATTCCTCCAGAAGTTCCTCCGGAAATTTCTCCAGAAGTTCCTCCAGGAATTCCTCCGAAAGTTCCTCCAGAAATTCCTCCAGAAGTTCCTCCAGGAATTCCTCCGGAAGTTCCTCCGGGAATTCCTCCGGAAGTTCCTCCTGGAATTCCTCCGGAAGTTCCTGCTGGAATTCCTCGCGAAGTTCCTCCAGGAATTCCTCCGGAAGTTCCTCCGGAAGTTCCTCCAGGAATTCCTCCGGAAGTTCCTCCAGGATTTCTTCCGGAAATTCCTCCAGAAGTTCCTCCAGAAATTCCTCCAGAAGTTCCTCCAGAAATTCCTCCGGAAGTTCCTCCAGGAATTCCTCTGAAAGTTCCTCCAGAAATTCCTCCAGAAGTTCCTCCAGGAATTCCTCCGGAAGTTCCTCCAGGAATTCCTCCGGAAGTTCCTCCAGGAATTCCTCCGGGAATTCCTCCGGAAGTTCCTCCTGGAATTCCTCCGGAAGTTCCTGCTGGAATTCCTCCGGAAGTTCCTGCTGGAATTCCTCGCGAAGTTCCTCCAGGAATTCCTCCGGAAGTTCCTCCAGGATTTCTTCCGGAAATTCCTCCAGAAGTTCCTCCAGAAATTCCTCCAGAAGTTCCTCCAGAAATTCCTCCGGAAGTTCCTCCAGGAATTCCTCCGGAAGTTCCTCCAGGATTTCCTCCGGAAGTTCCTCCGGAAGTTCCTCCAGGAATTCCTCCGGAAGTTCCTCCAGGAATTCTGCATGAGTGATAAATTTCTTCCGCATTGTTGCCAATTCCTTTTGTTCTCCGTTTACGGCAAATTCTCAAGCAATTGTAAACTGCATAATGATGAAATCATTTTGGCGACACTGACAGTGTCATTCTGGCGGGCTGAATTGGGCAATTTTCTCTCTCAGAGAGTGCTGCCACGTGCTTTTTTAACGGAAAACCCTTCCCTCAGACCTTAAGAGGAAGCCTCCCTTCGATTGATCCTTTTGAAGAAGATCCTAAGTTTCTAGAGGCTCGAAAGCCTCCCACTAAGAGGCTGAGATGCGTTTTTTCAAGAGGCTAGAAAGCGTGCTTTCAAAAATCTCAAAAGCCTCCTTTTAACAGGCTCGGAAGACTCTCTTCAAAAGGCTCAGAATTATTCTTTTAAAAGGCTTGAAAGCCTCCTTACAAGAGGTTGAGAAGCGTCTATTCTAAATGCTCAGAAGCTTCCTTTTAACAGGCTCGATTCCTTTCATAAGCTCGCGGAAGCCTCCTTTCAAGAGGCACGAAAGCCTCAAAGTCTTGTACTGCCTGTAATCGCATATTTGTCCTATATGAATAGGAAGTCCAGCCAAGAAGTGTTATGCGATTACAGGCAGTGTAATCCACAAAGCTTGATGACTTAGTTTGATTTGAAAAGTTTCACGGAATAATGAAAATTTCGGACAACCTTTTGGAGAGCAACTTGTTTTCGGGTTCGTTTTTCATATATCTTATAAGTTACGTCTTTTTGTATTTACGGCGAAAAAGTACCCCCTACTTAAAAACCTTAAAAAATGCAAAAGTTCGAAGGGGTACCTCCCAAGAAAGGGTTGAGTCACTAAAAACAAAGCAATGAAAAGGAATTTGGTATGTTTCTTATTTTTGCGATTTTTTTTTCAGCAGTGAGCACGGATGTTAGCAGAAAGAAGAGACAAGATTGGTGCTGTATTTCTTTGTTTTGCGATGAGTTTTGCGATATATGTTCAGTTAGATGGAAAATGGAACAGTTCTCCTATCTTGTGTGGCAAGTACAGTGGGTGTCGAGAATGTTTCCAACCCGAAAACATCCTAGACCGGACCGAGAATCGAACTCGCCATCTCCGGATTGGCAATCCTACGCCTTTGCTCACAAGGCTACTGGAGACCTGGTCAAAACGTGAACGGAACGAATCGCAATGTTCACTAGACTTGTAGAGCACACCAAAAGCTTAGAGGTTTAGAGGTTGTTGCGATGATTTTTGGCGTTTATATCTCTTGATAGATTTTTTTTTTCAAAATTGAAAATAACCCAAAATGCAAAAACACTAAATTGACATGAGCCACCTCTAAGTTTTATTCGAATTAGCTGAAAATTTGACAGGAGGCTTATTTTAGCATAAAACTGTGATTACGGGTTGAATTTTCGATACTTTTTAAAAACATGAAAAGGTCTAATATATAGGGGAACGGTTCGGAACTTCATCCCATAGCTCCTATTTCCATCCCATCAAAAACAAAGCAATGAAAAAGAATTTGGTTTGTTTCTTATTTTTGTGA
Organism: Armigeres subalbatus; assembly: GCF_024139115.2. Lineage (NCBI taxonomy): Eukaryota > Metazoa > Arthropoda > Insecta > Diptera > Culicidae > Armigeres > Armigeres subalbatus. The sequence continues at coordinate 124,847,677 of NC_085140.1, forward strand.
TATTTTCACCAGTGAGCACGCGGGTTAGCAAAAAGAAGCGACAAGATTGATGTTGTATTTCTTTGTTTTGCGATGAGATGAATATATGTTCAGTGAGATGGAAATCGGAACAGTTCCCCTATGTACCGTTTTGACGCAAATCCCGAACATGACTCATATGCCAAACACTGGCGATTTGGCACTATACACCTACAAATTCCATCGATTTTCAGTTCTGATGATCAAGATTACATATGAATTCAAGATCCTATGGTGAGTGTTCGGAATATGAGCCATGTTCGGAATTTGAGTCAAAACGGTACTAGTCTAAGTTGGTTGACGAAATACATAAATTCAAATTCAAATACCTATAGGTATACTCAGGGCCAGATTTAGCCGGAAGGGGGCTCCGAGGCCTACAGCTTGTGGGGGCCCAAAAATGTACAAAAAAGGTTAGTTTTGATACATATAATTTGTGGGGGCCCGGGGCCACCCCCCCTTCCTAAATCTGGCCCTGGGTATACCTATGGTATTCGGTTAAAATTAATGAATTAAAAATGCGTTTTCCCGACACCGATAGTGATAACTGTTGCGTCAGCTATGCAATCATAGGCAGGGAAGGTCCCGACTCCTCAACGTCCTGGATTTACTTCTGCCGCGATGTGCCAGATACTGCAATGATATAACACCACCGCTCAAACTGTCGATCATCGATTGTCATTACGCTTCGTGTTACACAATATTTTATTGATGTGACTGAACCAACTCCACTTTGCGATCAAATCAAACCTGTGCAAATTCTCTACTACGGATGGGCATTAAAATTCTCGTCGTGTTTTCGCAACGACACCGGCACCGGTTAGTCGGTCGGGTACGCAGGCACCAAGGTATCGGCCAATAGACCACCAACATCAAACTCAAAGACGTGGCTTATTTTAGTATCATCCGCGTGCTTATGTTAAATGGTAGTTACTCACTTCCGCACGAAATCGAAACTTTTTCATCACTTGTTTTGCTTTTTCCAAACTCAAGGGGAGAGTCATAAAGTTAAATTCTTTTACTACACGCTTGGTTGGCAATTAAGAGCAGTTAAAGATCGTATAAAATGCTCCCTGGAAATAATAGCTTTGATGGATGTGAGATGACTTACTTCCACTTTGCTGCATTGAAGGCGTTCAGTTGGGTGGGTAATTATTCGCTTGGCGGATTTTTTGGCTTAACGAAGTATGTACTCATGTTGTAACGACATTTTGTGTATGAATTTGATGAGAGAAATAGGAATGAAATATGCCGAAAATTGGATCCAAAATCAAATTTAAAGTGAAGAAAGGGTATGGAAGTGCTTGGAATCTGCAACTAAATTTCTTCTTGTCTTGGACATACATGATCTTCTAGTTGAGATATTTAGTTTACTAATGATGAGAAGTTGAAATTGAATAAATTGAAATTTTATTCAATTTACTATTTCGAGGTTGCATCTCGCGTCGGGTGTTCTACTTACAGAAGCTTGTTCCAGTGAAGAAGATATCTTTTTTTCTGGTCCGTGGGTTGCTGAATACTGACTGACTGAACTAGTCGTATGAAAAGCGCATGGAAATGGAAATCTCCGCCCACCTCTCATGCTCTAATCCAGCTTGATAGTGTCACACTTTGGTGTTTCTCATTTCTCACGTGAGCTGGCGTAAATATCTTCTTAATTTTAGACTGATTCAAACCCGAAAATTTTAATTGGGGGTCTCTCAAATTGATATCTTTTTTTTTTTTTTGATCTAAATTTAACCACAACGGATTTCAGCACAGATCGCAAAATCATCAAAAATTCAAAATCAACACATACAAAGATGATCGTGCGCAGTGGATCAGTCTGATGCTCATCAATCTAAAATCTGAATGCTCGCTTGGGACGTGTGACAAAGGTGTAAAGAGGTTCTGCGCACCGTACGTGTGACATAAAAACATACTCATAGAGAGGAAAATTGGTGTGATAAAAACGAAAACGGAATGGAAGTAGGTAGGTAGGAAAAATGGAAATTAAAGTCACCGAGTTTTGTGCTTGCGTGCTTTTTTATGTGCTTCTGCGCTTCCCTCCTGCGCTAGTTCCGAGGAAGTGAAGGCGAAGACGACGCACGCCGCAAATACGATGTCGATGATGACAATCATGAAGAGTAAGGTGCACCAATGTGTCCTCGCGGCTGGTGATATGGAGTTAGTTGGTGTCTTTGGTTTCCGCGGAACGGGTTGCGATTTTTTGAGCGGGCGTTTGAAGTTTTGATTGGATTATGTGACATACAGAAGTTTTTTCTTGTGAATTCTGGTTATAACAGTTGATGTTTAGGGAAGTGGATATTGCAGCAGAATGAACAGCAATGGTGGCTTTGTGAAGGCTTACAGCAACAATTGGTTGTCACAGTTTGGAATATACAAGTGAGATTATTAAATCGATTAAGAATGAACTTTTATGTGATCAGGTCACGCTATTAAAATACCCAGTGCAAGTAACATATTAGAATGCAGAAACGTTATGCACTGACGAACAGAACTAATATATGGGAAGGAAGACGTTCAGCTAAATCGCTTCAAGTGCCTTTTGACTGTCTTTATACGCAAAAGTAACTTGGAAATTTATCCACATCTACACAGCAAATAATTTGGAAAACTCAACGACGTGTAAAATTGCAGCTTATCCCATCAAACGAAATAGCATTCGATATTAAATTAAATTTGATTGAATTTTACCAGCAAGCTAAACGGTGCTTTATTTTGATTTAAAAGAATAGTGAGATTGATTGAATGTTAAGTTTATTTGCATGCTCCAATTATGTGCATGAAAATAAATTTAAAATCACAACATCTGAAAATGTATCGTCTCGTTCAACAGATTCCGTCTTCAAGTATTCTTTTATCAACGGAATGACTTAGAGTGGTTAAGCTCAAATAAATGATGAAGAAACTATCGAGGACGGATTTCAGGAAGACAAAATTCGATAGCTGAGCACTGTCGCTGAGCGCTGTCACTGGGCGCCTGTCGTTGCGACTCTATTGCTGGATCTCTATATGCAAGATTCCATTGACGCTCCTGCACCAACAACGCGTCAGACGCTCAGCGAAGTCGTTTCACGTAGGGGGCTGTGCACAAGCCACGTTGACCGAATTTTCACATTTACAAACCCCTCTCCCCCACAATTTGTTTGACTTTTCAACCTCCCTCCTTTTCCTTGAAAACTACGCTCCCCACCCTCCCTCCCCATTCTTTGAAAACTACGCAGACTTTTCAAAAATTAAAAAAAAATATTCGTTGTGCATATTGTCGCATTACGAAGTAATATGGAGATCAATCACGTGTTAAGTAATTCAGTTATTCAAATCCACTATGTCTTCTTCTATCTCTACCGTCAACCATGTACTTTGTCTTGGTAGAGTTAATGGTTAAGCCTATCCTCGCTGTCTCCCTCTTCAGTGGGACAAAATCCTCCACCACCGCTCTGCGATCGATTCCATTGAGATCAATGTCGTCCGAAAAGCCCAGGAGCATATGCGATTCCTTAGCACTCCAGATGTCCTAATCGAGCCTTTGAGTGCAATGTTGAACAATAAATTCGAAAGTGCATCACTCTGCTTCAAACCATCTAAGGTCACAAACGTGATTGATACTTCGTGTGCAATCCGAATACTTGATTTCGAGCCATCAATCGATGCACGTATCAGACTAATCATAATCGGCCCTCACTCAAATCTGCCTGGTATTCGCCGACGAAGGACTCTTCAAGCGGTCTCAGCCTGTTGAACTGAATACGCAACAGAACTTTGTATGCCGAGTTGTATGTGCTTGGGGCAGCGGGGACTATGTAAACCCCTCCCAATGGCCTCTGTGAATTAGGGGCCTGCCTAGGACGTGGTGGGATTTGATAATGGGCTCTGTTAAACCTCTACAAAAAGCTACATGTGTCCGCAAGCAGGCCCTATCAAGGCGACCGTGTGCCGTTTAAAGCACTCAAGAGCCCATGGAGTGCCAACTGACATGGGAAGTGTCCCTGCTTCGATAGGTTAGCGCGTGAGCTACTTCGACAGAGAGCGAGTGATCTGCTTAAATGCTAAGGCAGGATTGTCATAGTGCGTTGTGTTGTCACCTCGAATAGCAGGAGCATTGTAGCGTAATATTTGTAGGCCCCGGCAGTTACCGCTATTGACACATCAAGGCTATAGCAGTGGAGCGTCAGGTTTAGCATTCAAATAAACCTCAAATGGTGCGAGGGCCTGTGTGTGAGTACAGTATTCCCTTCATTTGGAGGACGACGGAGGTCCTTCGTAGCTTAGTAGGGTGAGCACCTGTCTAGCTGGGGTCGTGAGTACAAGTCCAACCGACGGAAGTAGTTTCCTTCCAATACATTTATCGAACTGAATCTTTCACATTTCTTGTTGAGAAGCAGGTAGCAAACATATATACATGATTACAAGCTCCTGCTTCACACATGCTGGTAAGTGGTAGCAAATTTGAAATGAATTTAAACTGGATTCCTACAAGCACTGCTTTTTAAAAGAGATAAAAGCATTATGATGATCAGTTCTGTTATTGTCAACAGAACGTTGCTAGAACGACTACAATTTTTTTATTACGCTTCAAAGATTGATTCTCGCTTAACTTTTCAAAAGGACCTAAGTAACATTTTTTTCATGAATTAATTTGAGTACTGCAATCAAAAGCTTTCATGTTTTTCTGTTGATTGCGCTATTCAAATTAATTCATGAAAAAAATGTTACTTAGGTCCTTTTGAAAAGTTAAGCAAGGATTGTTCGAACCATATGTAAGAAATCAATGTTTCAGCCAGCACTACGGTTGTTTGTGGACAAAACCCTTCTTCCCTCTTGTCATGATTCTTACGTTGAGAACTGATTCCGTATAACTCCAATTAGCATCCCAGCCCTATAAGTTCAATAATTGAAACACTCAGTTAAATGATTGGTCCATGTAGTTCGGCAGTGCTGGCAGAATGATCGATTTTTTGCATATGGTTTGAAAAAGCAATCTTTGAGGGGTTATAACTTTTTTTTGTGGACATTCCAGCAACGTACCTTCTTCAGCAAAGTTTTTTGGCATCCTTCGGATTATACTTTCACAATTTGCCACTCGGATTACGAAAAACTGAAACCTCTAGAAGTAAAACGCAAACATATACGTTTTCCCTTACTAAATTTCATAAAAACTTCAAACGCGATTCGGAATGCGAGGAACCAACCATTTAATTTATTTAGTCTACATCTAAACAGATAACACTGAGACTGAATCAATAATTTGACGCCACAATACACGGTTCGAGGCCGCATATCTACATCCTCGAATACGTCTCACGCTCGTTTTACGCCTGGTCAGCCCACATCGCTCGCTGCGTTCCATACCGTCTTGTACCTGTTGGATCTTAAGCGAACACCATCTTCAAAGGGTTGCTGCCCGGCATTCTTGCAACATGTCCTGCCCGTCGTAACCTTCCGGCTTTAGCTACCTTCTGGATACTGGGTTCGCCGTAGAGTTGGGCGAGCTCGTGGTTCATTCTTCGCCGCCACACACCGCCAAAGATGGTCCTAAGCACCCGTCTCTCGAATACTCCAAGTGCTTGCAAATCCTCCTCTAGCATTGTCCATGTTTCATGTCCGTAGAGGACAACCGGTCATATCAGCGTCTTGTACATGATACATTTGGTGCGGTGGCGAATCTTTTTTGACCGCAGTTTCTTCTGGAGCCCGTAGTAGGCCCGACTTTCACAGATGATATGGTTTTTCACAGACTAACATTGTTATCAGCCGTTAGCAAGGATCCAAGGTAGACGAATTCCTCGACCACCTCGAATGTATCCCCATCTATCGTAACACTGCTTCCCAGGCGGGCCCTGTCGCGCTCGGTTCCGACCACAAGCATGTACTTTGTCTTCGATGCATTCACCACCAGTCAAATTTTTGTTGCTTCACGTTTCAGGCGGGTGTACAGTTCTACCACCTTTGCAAATGCCGGACCGACAATGTCCATGTCATCCACGAAACAAATAAATTGACTGGATCTGTTGAAAATCGTACCCCGGCTGTTACATCCAGCTCTCCGCATGACACCTTTTAGCGCAATGTTGAGCAACGGCACGAAAGTCCATCACCTTGTCTTAGTCCCCGGCGCGATTCGAACGAGCTGTAGTGTTCGCTTGAAATCTTCACACAGTTTTGCACACCATCCACCTGATCTGTCTGGTAAGCTTCCCAGGGAAGCTGTTCTCGTCAAAATTAAACAAAGCTCTACGCAGTCTATACTGTCGTATGCCGCATTGAAATCAATGAACAGATGGTGCGTTGGGACCGGGTATTCACGGCATTTTTAAAGGATTTGCCGTACAGTAAAGATCTGGTCCGTTGTCGAGCGGCCGTCAACGGAGCCGGCTTGATAACTTCCCACGAACTCATTCACTAATGGTGACAAACTTCGGAAGATTATCTGGGATATAACTTTGTAGGCGGCATTAAGGATGGTGATCGCTCTAAACTGCCGCTAACCGCAAGTCGAGTACATCTGTATATGGCGTCCATATACAGATGTGCTCGACTTGCGGTTAGTGGCAGTAAAGTTCTCACACTCCAGCTTGTCGCCTTTCGATCACCACACGTTCATCCGTCAAGATGCTCCCATCCTTATCCCTGCACATTTCGGCTCGTGGCACGAAGCCTTTGCGGTATGCGTTGAGCTTCTGATAGAACTTGCGTGTTTCTTGAGCACGGCACAGCTGTTCTATCTCCTCGCACTCTGCTTCTTCCAGGCGGTGTTTCTTCTCCTGAAAAAACGAGTCTGCTGTCTCCGCTTCCGTTCCACGTTTTGCCCGGTACCTTGCTCCAGCGCGACCAATTGCGCTGCGTCCTTCTCCTCCAGAATTTGTCTGCACTCTTCGTCGAACCAATCGTTCGGTCGACTTCGTCCCACATACCCGACGTTGTTCTTCGCTGCGTCGTTAATGGCTGCTTTAACTGTATTTCAGCAGTCCTCAAGAGGGCTCCCATCGCTCTTACCCTTGTCCGGCAACTGTCTGCAGTGGTGATCTCCAGCTGTACCGATACGTGAAACTGTGTTGGAAGTAGGTGCTGCGAATGGCCATATTCTTGGAGGCGGCGAAATCAATTAGTCGTAGGCCGTTTTCGTTCGTCAGCCGGTTAGCGCTGTACTTCCCAATAGTCGGTCTAAACTCCTCCTCTTGGCCAAAATGAGCGTTCAAATCTCCTATGATGATTTTGACGTCGTGGCTTGGGCAGCTGTCGTACTCACGTTCCAGCTGCGCGTAGAATGCGTCCTTATCATCATCAGTGCTTCCGGAATGTGGGCTATGAACGTTGATTATGCTGAAGTTTAACTGTCTGGCCTTTGATCCTCAACCTGCACATTCTTTCATTGATCGACCACCACCCGATCACGCGCCTTTGCATATCGCTCATCACTATGAAAGCTGTTCCCAGCTCGTGTGTGGTGCCGCAGCTCTGGTAGATGGTATGATTACCTCCTGCAGCGCTACGATGCCGAATCCACGATCCTTGAGCACATTGGCGAGTATGCGTGTGCTCCCGATGAAGTTGAGAGATTTGCAGTTCCACGAATCGAGTTTCCAATCGCTAGTCCAATTTCGTCGCAGTGGTCTTCGCCGATGGTTCCGGTCCGTACTTTCTTGTTGATTGTTGGATAAAGTGGTCGTATCATGGTTCTATCTTGGGCAGCAGGGACTATGTCCCTTCCCAGGCCATCTGCGAGATGTGGGGCTTGCCTAGGATGTGGTGGGGTTTGACAGTGGGCCCTGTTAAATTCCTATAAAAAGCTGCATGTATCCACAAAAAGGCCCCACCAAAGCGACCGTGTGCCACTCAAAGCACAAGCCCAAGTCCTGGTGTTAGGTGGGAGGCTAAACAGACCTGACACGGCGGCCCTCCGACGAGACAGGAGGTTTGCGCAGGCCCAATAACGACTCGATATAGTCGGCAAAGACCTAGGGTAAGATGCGCCATCATGTGATTGGGTGGCAGCCAATCAACGCAAGGATGTGCAAGCTGAGGATTAAAGGCGGTTTCATTAACTATAGCATCATCAACGTGCACTGCCCACACGAAGGGAGACCCGACGACCAGAAAGAAGAGTTCTACGCACAGCTGGAGCAGACATACGATGGATGCCCATTGTGGGACGTCAAAACCGTCATCGGTGACATGAACGCACAGGTAGGAAGGGAGGAAATGTATAGACCGGTCATCGGACCGGATAGTCTGCACACCGTATCGAATGACAACGGCCAACGATGCAAAAACTTCGCAGCCTCCCGAGAAATGATAGTCCGAAGCGGGTCTGGGTCATTTGGCATAAAGTCATTTGGCATAACGCCATTTGGCATAAGGTCATTTGGCATAAAGGCCATTTGGCATAATGGTCATTTGGCATAACGGACATTTGGCATAATTTTGAACTGCAAGAAAAGAGTGGGTCATTTGGCATAATTTCGAACTGTGAATAGACCTGTGCGCCGCCACGCCACGCCGCCGCCGCCGGTGGTTTCACTCGCGCCGCCGCCGCCGACGATTTTGGGTCGGCGCGCCGCCGATCATAATTTGGCCACGCCTAATAATTGAGATCGAGATACGTATCTGTGAAGAAATACAGCGTGGTAGAGTTAATTGGAATAGTACTAAACTAGTCTTATGGAAGTCAAAATTCAATTTCAAATCTACCTCAAGCTATGGTGTCTCTAGGTCGGTGTAGTGACATACATTGTCTTGGTTAATTAACAGGTTGGTTGATTAGTTTGAGAAATTGAATGAGGGTTTATCTAGTATAATAATACACAAATTGTTATACTGATCTTTGGAATGCGTTAAGCCAAGGCATCATTTAGTCGGGCACCTAAACTTGTAGGTGACTCGCAAAATGGGTTTGTTGTGGAGCCTGGATACATGCCCAAAGCGTCCCCATTTTTGAAGGATCTGGCATTGGTGCAGGAAAATTATTGCAGTTAAGAAATTTCAAGTCAAGTTGCACATTAGTTATTTTGACATTTTTTTTATTTATTTAAATCAACTTATTTAATCAGTTTTCTTTGTTTTAAGATTTGTGCTATTAGGATAGTTGGCTTATAAAGCAAACTGATCTAGCAAAATAATTAAATCCCAACTGTTAATGCTTTACCGATTTTTTTGTTCCGACTCCCGACCCCGAGTAAGTAATTCATATTTTGAAATCAATTTCATGTTCAATTTATGTTCATAAATGACAAAACCACTTGCTGAGCATCAGCAAAGCAAATATTGCTGAGCAAATATTACGAGCATCAGTTAAAAACGCTACCCAGACGTAACCCAGAACTGGGGTGTTGTCGCCTCGCTGAATAGTATTTAATCAAATTATTTAGTTAAAACGTCAGGTATTTATTGTCTTGAAATTATTTAATACTGTATTATAAAAGCCTTATTGTGAAATTCCTGGAATTTCGGAGAATATTCGAAGAAGTATCATTCAAACATTCATTTATGAATTCCTTCGAAAAATACTCCAGAAAATAAAATAAATCAAGAAATTTATTTGATAATTCCTCCAGATAGTCCTCCGAAAAGTTCCTTTTAAAAAGCCTTAGAAGATTATTTTAGGAATTCTTCCAATTTTTTTTGGGTATTCCTTCGGAGATTCCAAAATTTCTCCGAAAATTCCTCAAGAATTTTCAATACCGGTTTCTTCAGAAAATCCTTTACGAATTTCTTTCGGAAATTGCTTAAGGAATGCTTTCGGATTTTGTTCCACGAATCCCTACAATCTCCTTCGGAGACTCCTTGAAGAATTCCTTTGGATGTTTCCTTAGCAATTCCTGTAAAAATTCCATTCGTTCTTTTAAGAATTTCTTCAGAATTTTGTTGAGAATTTCTTCGAAAATTTTTCCTTTTGAAATTGTTTCGGCATTTATTTCATGAATCACTGGAAAAAGTTTTTATAGATATTCATAAGGAATTAATTCAAATTTTGCCTAAGGAATGTCTTCAGAACTTCTTCCAGCAACTCCTTTAAAAAAATCTTCGGGAATTCTTCCGGTACTTCCTGCAGGAATTTCTTCAAAAATGCCTTCATCTTGCCTAAAGTCTTTGTTTGTTTGTTGTTTATTTTTGGATTTTTTTTTTCGGAAATTCAATAAGTAACAACGTTGCAAACAATTTCATTTTCAATAAATTTGAAAGGATTTCCTGGAAGATCTTCCGAAAAAAAAAATCTGGAGAAATCTCCGAAGGAAATCTTGGAGGTTTTACGAATAATCTTTTAAAGAAGTCCCTGAAGAAATATCTGAATGAATTCCGGGCGGATTTTTTTTGTTATTTAAGATATAAAATTCTGGAGGAATTCACAAATAAGTTTTTGGAGGCGTTTTTAAAGAAATTTGTATTGGGTTTAGTGCAGCAATTTTCAAATAAACTTTTGAAGGGATTTCCAAAAGAGAACCTGAATGGATTTTTGAAAATAATTCCTAAAGGAACTTCTAAAAGATTTTTTGAAGGTAAAATACTTCCCTAAAGAATTCCTAAAGGAATTTCCAGAGGAATCGATAAAGGAAATTACGAAGAAAATCCTAATAGAATTTCAGAGAAAATGCCTACTGGTTTTTCTGATGTAATTCTTAGGTTTCTCAAGAATTCCTTTGGAATTTTCTCAGTAATTTATTCGCAATTTCCTCCAGAGATTCCTTTGAAGATTCGTAAAGGAATTCCTTAGAAATTGCCTCAAAGAGTTTTACAAAAACTCCTCCGTAAACGAAATCCATAAAGTTCTTCGGAAATTCTTTCGGATATTTCTTAAAATTTGCTTCGGGATTACGTCAGAATTTCCTCCACGTATTTGTTTAAGAAAACCTTATGAAATTCGTTAAGGTTCGTTCTTTTAGAAATTCCTTTGAAAATTTCTTAGGAAATTGCTTTAGGAATTGCTTCATAAAATCTTTTAGGAATTCTCTCGGATATACCTTCCGAAAATCATTCGCAAATTCCTTTTGAAATATCGACGGAAAATATTTTAGAATTCCTCCAAAATTCCTCCAGGGATTCATTTACAGATTCCTTCGGAATTATGTTTAGTCATTGAAAGTTTGCTTAGGAATTTCTTCGGAAATTAATACGGAGGATTATTTTAGGGGTTCCTTCAGATTTTTTTTAGAAAAAAATAAGTTTGAAATTTTATAGAAATTCCTTTAGGGGTTCCTTAGCAAGTTCTTTGACAACTTTTCCTGAAATTCCCATAGGAATACTTTCAGAACTACTTTAAACAATTCCTAGGGAATTTCTACGGGTAATCCTTTGAAAAATCTTTGGTATCTCTAGAAAGAAGTTCTTGGACATTTCCCTCAATAATTGCATCACAACATTCTCCATTTCTTTTCCTTTTTTCGGGAATCACTTCAGAAATTAATTCAAAGAAATTTATTCGTAAATTGCTTTTGGGAACCATTCGGAAATTCTTCTAAAAATTCCCTAAAACATTTTTTCGAAATTTACTGAAAAGATTCTTTCTGATTTTTCTGCGGGAATTCCTTCGGTTCCCTAATGTAAACTATTTTTGAAATCGGTGCTTCCGGGCAAAATTATAAAATACTTATACATATAGTAAGCAAGGCCTGCGTGCCCAAACCTTTGTTCCTTATGACGAATAAACGAGTCTACATTAAGCAAGGTTTTGTATTTTCTTGGTGTGATTTGTGGGAAATGAGTCGTGGGATCAATAGTGAATCTTACACTAAGTTCTTTCGAAAATTCCTTCAAAAATTTTGCAAGAAATGTCTTTATAAACTCTTTTCGCTATTCTCTCGGAGAGTGCTTTCTGAACCCCTTCGAAGATTTTTTCCAGCAATTTCTTCGGAAATTGTTTTAGGAATTCTTTCGGAAACTATTTATACTCTTTCGGAAACTAATTTTCGAATGAAATCCTGAAAGAATATTCTACGGTTTTACCTGTGGTTTTACTAAAGGAATTTCCCAACGAGAACCTTAATGGTTTTTGAAAAAATGCCTTCATGGAGTTTCCGCAGAATTTCTTATAGGGTTTTACAAAGGAATTTCTAATGAAACTTAGAAAAAAATTGTAGTTTCCTCCGGAAATCCCTTCAGGAACTCCACGAAGAACTTTTTTGGCATATTTTATCAACTTTTAAGGAAAATATTCAATTTGGTTGGTCATCGTGCCCAAGTCTTATTCAGCCAGAGCTCATTTTAGTTATGTTCATCATCTATTGAGATTTGTGCATATAAAAACGCGAGGTGGGGAGTAAACTGTCCATTGTGGTTGTCATTAGTGGACTCTATCGAGAATGCCCTTCCAGGATCTAAGGGTCACAGCAGATTAACGAAGTAGCACTGCAAATTATCTAAATATACTAGATACGCAGCAGCTCAAACATTGCCCAATTGTACATGTAACTCAAAGAATAGTAGTTAGAATTTTTCTGAAATTTAGATATATTGAGAAGTTAATCGACTGGAGTTAATCCTGAATTTGGAAAACTTTTGGAAAAAAACCCAGATTAATCCACCTAGTGGTGATGGTGCCTTTCTCGTTTTCGAGTGAGTAATTTCTACGCACTTTTGGTACGAAAAAAAATATTTTGGGCATATCTACCGAGCCCATAGTCCGATCTGGCCAATTTTCAATAGGAAACAATGGGACAGGATTCTGCGAATGCTTGTTGCTTGTTGCGAGCAAATCGGTTAGGGCTAAGTGCCTGAAAAGTTGGCTAGACTTTTGCGCACATACACACACACACACACACACACACACACACACACACACACACACACACATACACACACACACACATACACACACACAGACATCACCTCTATTCGTCGAGCTGAGTCGATCGGTATATAACACTATGGGTCTCCGAGCCTCCTATAAAAAGTTTGTTTTCGGAGCGAACATATAGCCTTTACGTATACTTTGTATACGAGAAAGGCAAAAATATTAACAAATTAGTCCTTTGACACCGAAGTCTAATTCTCAATACTGCTCAAGGGATACGAAAAGTGAAGCAGGATTCGTTGTTAAATTTTGATTCATCAAAATCAGAGAATGATAAAATAGTTTTAACTTAAATAACATTTTGAGATCAGGTACTTATTAGTGTCGCTGATAATTTACTATGGAATGTGCTGTTTGATGATCGACAAACATAGAATATTTCAATTTTGATCCACTGAAGTCGATTTTTTTACGGGCGATTCGTATGGTGTGAATCAAAACCACGTGAGTTCAAAAATCCGCGTTAAAATTGATTTTTTTTACCATTGATTTTTTCATCCACGCCGGTTCACGCCGCCACCGCCGATAAAAGCCAATGGCGCGCCGCCGTGACGCCGCCACCGCCGGGGCAAAAGTGACCACTACGCCACCGCCGCCGATTATATGACCGGCGCACAGGTCTAACTGTGAAAGCGAAAGGGATATTTCATAGTAGGTCGTAGATAAAGTAGGTCGAGGCTGTTTTCTGATAAATTTAGACGGATGGTAGACATTTTCCGGAAGAACGAAATAACAAAACGGCAGAATTACTTCCGAGGGAGGGATCACATCCATCATTGACTTATTCCGGCCACATACCTACTTTTACAGTAGGGATTACATCCACCATTGCTTCAATCCGGGCATGCGCCTTAAGACCGGATCAAATTCACCATTGCCTTAATTCGGGCAAGCGCCTAACTTTGAAAACTCAAGCAACACACTTGTCGTAGACGAGTTACTAAAACCAATCAAGTCCTATGAGTTATTGCAACCAAATCAATCTGAATAGTGCTACTCGGGGAAGAAATCACATCTTCCATTGATTTATTCCAGGAAAGCGCCTACTTATAAAGAAGGCCATAATCCGGGCAGGGCCTACTTTTAAAGAAGGGATTACATCCACCATTGATTCAATCCGGACAAGCGCCTATTTTTGAAAAACAAATCCTCCATTGTCATAATCCGTGCAAGCGCCTATTTTTAAAGAAGGGATCACATCCACCATTGCCACAATTTGGGCAAGCGCCTTATTTTAAAGAAGGAATCACATCCACCATTTTCATAATCCGGACATGCGCCTACTTTTAAAGAAGGGATCACATCCTCCATTGCCATAATCCATGCAAGCGCCTACTTTAAAAGAAGGAATCGCATCCACCATGACCTCAATCCGGGCATGCGTCTACTTTTAAAGAAGGGTTCACATCCACCATTGCCTCAATCCGGGCAAGCGCCTTCTTTTAAAGAAGGAATCACATCCACCATTGTCATAATCCACGCAAGCGCCTACTTTTAAAGAAGGAATCACAGCCTTCATTGCCATAATCCATGCAAGCGCCTACTTTTAAAGAAGGAATCGCACCCACCATGGCTTTAATCTGGGTATGCGCCTACTTTTAAAGAAGGGTTCACATCCACCATTGCATTGCTTCAATCCGGGCAAGCGCATTCTTTTAAAGAAGGAATCACATCCACCATTGTTTGTCATAATCCGCGCAAGCGCCTACTTTTAAAGAAGGAATCACATCCCCCCTTGCCATAATCTATGCAAGCGCCTACTTTTAAAGAAGGGATCGCATTCACCATGACCTTAATCCGGGCAAGCGCCTACTTTTAAAGAAGAGATCATATCTTCCATTGCCATAATCCGGGAAAGCACCTACTTTTAAAGAATAGATCACATCCTCCATTGCCTTAATCCGGCCACACACCTACTTCTAAAGATGGGATTACATCCATCACTGCTCTAATTCGTGCATGCGCTTACTTTTGCATTGCATTACAAATACATTCTTTTCAATGTCTTTTAAATATTGTTATCGACGGGTGTTATATTCACTATTCCGGGTTGTTTCCCGCACCACTTAGTCACCATTTAGCGAACGCAAAGAAAAGTTATGCCAAAAGACCCTCATAATTATGCCAAATGTCCGTTATACCAAATGGCCTTTATGGCAAATGACCTTATGCCAAATGGCGTTATGCCAAATGACCAAAACCAAATCGACCACGTTCTAATCGACGGTAAATTCTGTGCGCAGTGCGAATATTGAATCCGACCACTTCCTCGTTGCAGTATGGGCGAGGTTGCTGCAACTGCAACACCGCACGAGGGCGAACGAGGCACGATACAAACGGGCGTGGAACAGACAAAACTCGAGTTTCTGGAGAAAAAAGCACCAGCAGTAAGATCGAGGCCGTGAAGAGACGGAGCAACTGTACCGCGCTAATAACGCACGAAAGTTCAATGAGAAGTTGAACCGTTCACGTTAGGGCCACGTGCCACAGCCTGATATGTGTAAGGACATAAACGGGAACCTCCTTATGAACGAGCGTGAGGTGATCCAAAGGTAGCGGCAGCACTACGAAGAACACCTGAATGGCGATGTGGCAGACGAAGATGGCGGTATGGTGATGGACTTGAGAGAACGCGCGCAAGACATAATTTTACCGGCTCCGGATCTCCAGGAAATCCAAGAGGAGATTGGCCGGCTGAAGAACAACAAAGCCCCTGGGGTTGACCAACTACCAGGAGAGCTATTTAATCACGGTGGTGAGGCACTGGCTAGAGCGCTGCACTGGGTCATTACCAAGATTTGGGAGGTGGAAGTTTCGCCGCAGGAGTGGATGGCAAGGTGTCGTGTGTCCCATCTACAAAAAGGGCGATAAACTGGATTGCAGCAACTACCGCGCAATCACATTGCTGAACGCCGCCTACAAGGTACTCTCCCAAATTTTATGCCGTCGACTAGCACCAATTGCAAGGGAGTTCGTGGGGCAGTACCAGGCGGGTTTTATGGGCGAACGCTCCACCACGGACCAGGTGTTCGCCATTCACCAAGTACTGCAGAAATGCCGCGAATACAACGTGTCCACACATCATCTATTCATCGACTTCAAAGCCGCATATGATACAATCGATCGGGACCAGCTATGGCAGCCAATGCACGAACACGGATTTCCGGATAAACTGACACGGTTGATCAAAGCGACGCTGAATCGGATGATCTGCTTAATTCGAGTTTCAGGGGCATTCTTGAGTCCCTTCGAACGCGCAGAGGGTTACGGCAAGGTGATGGTCTTTCGTGTCTGTTATTCAACATTGCTTTAGAAGGGGTAATACGAAGAGCAGGGATTATTACGAGTGGTACAATTTTCATAAGTCCGTCCAGCTATTTGGCTTCGCCGACTACATAGATATTATGGCACGTAGCTTTGAAAAGATGTAGGAAGCCTACATCAGACTGAAGAGGGAAGTTAAGCGGATCGGACTAGTCATCAACACGTCGAAGACGAAGAACATGATAGGAAGGGGTTCAAGAGAAGACAATGTGAGTCACCCACTTCCAGTTTGCATCGGTGGTGACGAAATCGAGGTGGTTGAAGAATGTGTGTACTTGGGCTCACTGGTGACTGCCGAAAATGATACCAGCAGAGAAATTCGGAGACGCATAGTGGCTGGAAATCGTACGTACTTTGGACTCCGCTCATTAGACCGGTAGTCTTCTACGGACACGAAACCTGTATGATACTCGTGGAGGACCAACGTGCACATGGCGGACGGCACGTGGAGGAGGGGAAGGAGGGGAATGAACCACGAGATGCATGAGCTGCTGGGAGAAACATCCATCGTTCACATAGCGAAAATCGGACGATTGCGGTGGGCCGGGCACGTAGCCAGAATGTCGGACAGTAACCCAGTGAAAATGGTTCTCGACAACGACAAACAGACTTTTCCGTTGTCTATCAACTCAACGGTCCCTTTGAATTCAACAGAATGCGGGTTCCATGCCCATGGGTGTCATGTACATCGTATTCCTTTTTATTTGACGTCTTACACTATCGCATTATGTTGACCTTATTCAAATGATATATTTTTATTCTTTACTGCCTACCTTGATTTCTATATTGGCAATTTCTTTTTTTTTTCATCTAAAGATTTTTATTTTTCAGGGGAAGTTTTTATTTTGATCGCTTTCATACCAATTCGAAGGAATATTACGTGCCTAATAATTAAGTAAAACACTGATCAATCCACATAATGTTTTTTTAAATTAATAACTCCAGATTGCAATAACCGATCTGGTCTTCACAATCTTACACAAATTGATTAACGTATCTAACCACTGAATGATTCCCATTCCACAGGTATGAAATCCCAGAGGATCCGCCGAAAAAGCCACCCGGCAACCAGCACCGCAAGATTGCTTTGTACGGCATCCTCGGCATGGCCTTTGTCCTATTCTTCATCCTGTTTGTGATAGTGAACAAATCGGAAGCAGATCGTCGCAGCGAATTGGCCATTGTGGCCAGCTTTTCCAACGAAACAAGCATCGAGTCCAGTATGGGTCATACCGTGCTGACGACTCCGTTTTCTTCCAATGGAACTTTGCTTGTCAACGGAGGAAACAATACTGAGGTCGTTGTGCAAGCAAAGGCGATAGCTGAAGCGAGAAAGCAAAGGCGAATTCGTAGGTTGGGGTTTGATAATCCAGCTGCAGAGTTCAACGATAATTTGCTGTTTTATCCAAGTGAATATTTGAAGCCACCCAAATTGGGAAGCATGCGAAGGTTCTCTGAGGATTATTCTTTAGCAGATAGCTATCAGTTGGTGAGGAGCGATAGACCTAGGCCTTTTGGATTTGAGATAAGTACAGAAAGTCCTACTGGATTCAACATACATAACATGTCACTGCAACCAGAAAATTCTGTAAAGCCACCAGAAAACTACGGAATGGTGCATAGCATTCAAGACGTGCTAAACCAATTGTCGTCAACGAAAGTTCAACATTACAAGTTCATCCCTCATCATATGCAGCAGCCATCTGAGTTCAATAATCCAAATCACAGAAACCATCGAGTAAAATTCTCCGGTATTTACAGACATCCGCGTAAGATTGGAGACATAACGACTCTTTTCGGAGCTTCTTCGAAACAGCATGAATTACGCATTTCCCGACCGTTGGATATCAACAGTCAGCTCTCTATTCCCAGTGATTATATGCCAGATTCGCTTTATAACTTCAGGCCAGCTAATCCAAGTGATATCAATCTACTGGCTGTCGATCAATTTAGGTTCGCACCAGACAAAACTTACGAAGCAAGAGAAGCATTACCGAAAGGAATGCCTTTCTCAATAATGTTGGATGTTCTCCCAATGACGGATGGCAGCTTCCGTTCCAAACGCCCTTTCAAAAAGCGACCTGCCAAAAACTATGCAAACACCAATTTCCCTCCATACTTCAACAATCAGAACTTTGCTCAAGTTCAGCACGCAGTGTACGATCAACCGTCACCAGAGCAAGAATCTTATTTCCGTAGTTCATCGACCTACTATCGACCACATCAGCAGAGATACGTCCCAACCATGAAGCCCGGCAAACTGATGGTTCATCTGAATTTGTATCCCAAGAAGCCGGTCGAAGCCGCGAGAAAGTTCGAGCTCGAGAGAACAGCACTGGATATCAACCATCTCCAACTCAACACTGGAGAAACGCTTCCCGATCCAGAGGGGCACCTGGTTGACCCAACCACGACCACGGCTGTTCCGGACTTCTTGGAAATGTTCTACGGCGTCAAATCGTTACCGACGATTGCCAGCAGTGTCTCGAGTACCACCGCCACTGCGAAGAGTACGATTCTTAGTCCGGTGCAGGCGGCTGGCGGTGACGACACTCATGGTAGATTCACCAATGGCCACGCAGCAATGGGGCGTTATCCACCGTATCGGGTAGTGAAGAAGCGGCAAGAAGTGGTTGATCCCAGATCGCTGGAAGAGGACCAGTCCAAATCAACAAAGCTGAACTTGGTGAGCTTCGATGCGGAGGATGCCGTTTAAGAGCATTTGTGGAGACTGTAGCGTATAGTGATTTCATTAATGTGCTCTGCTTTATTTACGTAATTCGTAAGGCAAACCTTCCTCGAGTATCACAGTTTATGGAAAACGCATTTTTGTCGTATGAGTAGCAATATAAAATAGTATTTATTCCAGAGAAGCCCAAAGTGGATGAAAGTTCATCCAACCTATTTATTCAAAAATATAAATGATAAGTTTAAACAAAGCTCTTTGATCTATTTGGTCTATTTTGACAACCCTTGACAGTACACCATTTGTCTTAGCATTAGCACTAGGATTGAGCAATTCGCTCATTTTTTTTGTTTTGGGATTGATAACCATCTCTTAAATGGAAGCAATGCACTCTCCAATAGTCGAGATCTGTCCTGGCCACGTCCTTGCGAATGCTGAGGAAGAGGAAGGATGGTTAGTTGAACACCTATTTATGAAAGATGCAGAGAACTCCAAAACCTCTCATAGGTGCCACGGGAAGTTTTGGAATTGTTAGTGTGGAAAATATAACAGTAGGAATCGAAAGTAACAGCTGAAAGAACTAAGAGAAATACAAATTAGGAAAGGGACGAGAATGAAATTGAACTTACGATCTCCTGCTTATAAGACAGAAGCGGTAGCCAAAAGACCACCGAGCTCGACTGTACTGTACATCATTTTTTTGATATATTCATTCTTTTTATTTTTCATTTGAAAACAGTTTTAATGAAGGTGATGGGGAAGCCTCCTCGAGTTGACCATCATCGAAATAGCTAGTTTTTTAGACACTTACTTCATATAACATTCATAAAACGATCAGCAACACCAAAATCGATGAACAGGTGGTACGTCGGGCCATAACGTTCACAGCATTTTTGAAGGATGTGCCGTAACGTTCTGGTCCGTTGTCGAGCGGCCAAATCGTGGATGCTTCGTCGATTAGAGTGCGAATGTGCCGGCACCAGACATCGAGTAGATCGACAACCAGACTGATCCAGGTGATCAGATTTGTTGGTCATGGTAATATGGAATCTATATGGGTAGTATGTACTTTTCAAGTACTGTGCATTTATATAGGACAAGGAATGATCAAGGACTGATTCCGCTACTGAAATTCCTTGAGCAGTACCAAGATGAAGACACTTCTAGGTATTCCAATCTGCCAAATTTATAGAATAGAAGGAGAAGGGGATGAAAAATTAATTTTCAGTGCAAAATGTAAACAAACTCGCTGGCTCTCCCATACTAAAATCCAAGATGGCTGAATCGAGAATTTGGTAAATTGGAACACCTAGTAGGGTGTATTCATCTTGAGCAGTACTGAGCTGGGAAAAAAATGAGCATTCAAGAAATATCAGGCATACTGCAGTGAAGAAAACACATACTGACGTCTTCCCTCGCGAAATAATGCACTGGTGTATTATTTCGCAAGTGGAGTGACGTTTTGTAAAGTTTTCTCTACATTGCTTTTATCACAGATGTGCTTTTATTTTTTTGCAATTATTTTAGCCGTACTGTTTTTTCGCGTGTGACTCGCACCGATACGGAAGGTCATGTTGGTAAGGAGATGCTGTCAAGGGCCATGCTCTTGAAATCGGTAGAATTAATTGGGCCGTTGTTGTTCGTCAATTGAAAGGCGCTGAACTTTCCAATAGTTGTTCTAAACTACTCCGCCAACCATAGCCTTCTAATGAACCCCAAAAAGATTCTGATGGCGTAGTTCGAGCAGCTGTGGTACTCGCGTTTGAGCTGCTTGTATAATGGGTTATTGTCATCGGTGCTTCCATCTGCTCATGTGCGATGTCACAGCACTGGTAAGCGATCGCAGCGATATTCAGCCGCCCCTAACAAGAGGCTCGATCGCATCTTCTCGGTAAACAGATGTCCGATCATATTTTCAACTCCGGAAATAAGTTAATCCCCCTCCCTTGTCAGCAAAAGACCATAGCTCATACCGGGGTTAAGCCGATCGAGTGACATTACGCGGATATAAGAATAACAGTTGCTTAACATGTGGCTAAAGACTACTTAAAAATAAGTACTAGTGCTCTTTAAGTACATAGTCAAGGGGTGGAAATAAATGTTATACCAAATCCAATCCAGCAAACCAAATTTATTAATTCCTCCCTGAAACACACACAAGGTCATATGTCCCCAAAAGAAAATGGATATATAAAAATGCACAATAGATAAAAGTGAACACTACCTTCAACAAAATTGCTTAAAATTACACCACATCCTTAAGTTCAGGACTTGCAAAGCCTACGAAACCTACAGATGTGAAAATATCTGAAAATCGTAAGGACGAATTCTTTAAGGAATTCCCGGAGCAATTCCTTGAGAAATTTTCCGAGGAAATCCTGAAGGAATTCCCGAAGGGATTCGCAGAGTAATTTCGAAAGAATTCAGGTAGGAATTCCTGGAGGAATTCCACGAAACTTCTTGGAGGAATTGCTGGAGGAACTCCCGGAGGAATTCCTGGAGAAATTCATGGTGGATTTTTTGGTGAAATTATTGGAGGGATTTTCGAAGTAATTTCTTGAGAATTCCTGTAGGAGTTCCTGGAGTAATTCCTTCAGGATTTCCTCAGGCAATTCCTTAAGGAATTGCCAGAAAAATTCCCCAGAGAATTCCTCCTAGAATTCCTCTAGGAACTCATCCGGCAATTCTTCCGAGAACTCCTCCAAAAATTCTTCTCGGAATTTCTCGGAGAGTTTCCCCAGAAATTCCTTAGGGAGTTCCTCCAGGAGTTCCTCGAAGTATGCCTTCAGAAATTCCTTGAATAATCCCTCCCTAAATTTCTCCTGGAATTTCTGCGGGAAATCCTCCACGAGTTCATCCCAAAGAAAATTCTGGGGGAGCTCCCGAAGGCAGACTTGGTGAAAATCCCCAAGGAATACCCGGGGACTCTTCGAAGACATATACGGGAAATCACCGAAGACATTCCTGGGTAAGTTTACTGAAGGAATTCCCGGAAGAATTCCTCCTGGAAATCCTCCAAGAATTCCTCAAGAAATTTTTCCGGGGAATTTCCCCAGGAATTCGTGAGGAAGAACCTCCAGGAATTTTTCAAAGAGTTCCCCAAATAACTCCTTCATTCAAGAAGGAGAACCTTGAATTTCTCCATGAATTTCTACGGGAGCAAATTCCTCCGGGACTTTCTCCAGGATTTCCTCCGAGGAATCCCTCAAGGAATTCCTCCAGGAACTCCTCTGGAAATTTCTCCGGGAATTCCGATACGATTTTCTCAGGAACTCCGGCAGGAATTGTTTCGGAAATTCCTGCAGGAAATTCTGTGAGAATTCTTCCGGCATTTCTTCAAGGAATTCCTGCACGAATTCCTCCGGGAACTCCTTCACGAATTCCTCTAGGAATTTTTCCAGGAATTCTTTTGAAAATTCCTCCAGGAGTTCTTCCGAAAATTCCTCCAGGAATGATTATTGATGAAAGGAAAGAAGCATAAATAACTCGCACTTCTAGAGAAAGAATTCTGTCGACATCCTTTAAGGCCATTGGGGCCGTTTTTTAATTTATTCAATATTTCGAAATCGTTGAAGCTAGTCTTTGACCTATTGATTCCAACAAAAGAAACTTTTCTGAAGCATTTAGCTGCATGGTGAGGAGGGGGAACTGCTGAAGGAATTACGAGGGGAGCTTCCTGAGAAATTTCGAGGGGAAGTTCCGGAGGAATTCCGAGAAGAGCTCCAGAGGAATCTCAGGGGGAGCTTTTGCGAAAATTACGGCGTTTTTCCTTTTTTTCGGTGTGGATCTTCCGTAGGAATTCCGGAGGTAATTTGGAAATTCCGTTGGAAACTTCAGGGAGAATTCAGCTGTTGAAGTAATGGGGGTACTTTTGGTGTGGATAATTTGAGAGGCTACTTGCCAGGCAACTTCCGGAGGAATTTGGGGTAAAATTCTTGCATAATTTCTGGAAAAATCTTGAGAAGTCTGCGAAGCAATTATTGGGATAATATGAACGAAAATTTCTACAAGCATTTCCGAGAATGGTGTGCGCGTGGAATAATGAGCAAGAGCGTTTGATTATTTTTGGTGGTCGTTCGCCATTTTCGAGGACAAATTTGAAAGGAAACTGTTAAACCTTGTCTTCCTGATTTTTGTTCAAGGAGTTATTGTTATTTCTTCAGAAGTAGGGTGTAATGCAGGTATTTTCGTCTCTTCGCATCCAATAAGTCTCGAAAACTGACACTTTTTTGTCAAACTCATCCGTACCAAATCGTAAGTGTGGTGTATACCACTCTCCCCATTTACAAACGATAACTATTCTTGTAGTGTTCAGCGTGCGTCAAATTGGTCTCTATTGTTTATATGTACATAAGATGTTTTTGTATAGATTTCTACAAATATAATGAACATGCAGCAGCTAGCTGGCTTTACTGCGTGTGCTACGAACAAGACAACATCTCGATCCTACTTCGATGACCTATATCCGAAACAACTCAACTAATCGTAAACTCGCGCGTGATGCATTTTCACATACATTAAAGTAAGCTCAGTAGAAACGTTTTGCTATAACGGAGTTCTAGCAAATGGACGTTGCTTTCTTTGATTTAAGCCCCTACGACGATAGACGGAAATATCTGCCGTGCCCTGACTCTATTCACCTGGATTTGAAGTTGGAATTGGGCAATTCGTTGGGTTTGGCTTCGACTTGGACTAGGACTTTGACTTGGGTCTTAGGAATCGTTAGACTTGGAAAATAATTTAGACTTGGGCTAGTTCTGGACTAGGAAATGCAGTTTAAAACCATATCTATCCAAGGATGATTGAAACAACGTTTGATTTTAAGCATGAGAAATTCCATCAAAACAAAATGTCTTTAGTTTGAAAATGCATAATTAGTTGTGACAATGGTACGAAACGGTTGTTAGAAAAGGCCCAAATCCATAATGAATACAACAAAATGAAAGTCGTTTTAATTTTTCCGTTTTATTCTACAATAATTCACAAACTCTCGCATCCTCTACATCTAACTGAGGAAACTTCCCGGCCATTATCTAACAATCGCACACTCTTGACAAAGTTCAGATCACAACAGTTATAAAATAACGCTCAAGCATCCTCTTTCACTGGTAGGTAGGTACACTCTGGTTAACAATTGAGTATTGGTTTCTTGTACAAGCGGTAAAACATCGCCAACTGCCATCATCGCCGTGTTGTACGAATTAGCCTAATCTTCGTCATATTCGTGAACTAAACTTGAATCTTACAGCCAACGGATCGCATTTTTTGTGTTTGCTTCTAAAGCTAGTGAGTGTTTCGAGTTCGAGTGTTGCAGGCGGCAGTGTTTCGTTAACAGTGATAACATATCGAGATAAGGATTAAACGTTCAAGGAAAGGACCCTGGAAATGACGTAGCGGAAAGGAAATAATTGATCCTATCTAATAAGAAAACTATTTACAGCGAAAAGCGTTCCAAGAGTTCGGGCGAGGTCGACTTAGAAGTTGAAGGGTATGGCAGGCTTCGGGTAGGAGTATCCGGTGGTCTCTTCGGGAGCATCAGCTTCTTGTGGTGGCGGCGGCGGCAGGGTGAACGGTTGCGGCGGTTTTGGGTAATCGTAGCCGCAGCTTCCGTCCGGGTTCGATGCCGAGGCGGCGCACTTCTTCTCGGTGGTTGTTGCTGGGCGGGTGGTGGTCGTCGTCCGACGGGTGGTTGTCGTCGTTGGACGGGTGGTTGTCGTTGTTGGGCGAGTTGTGGTGGTTGTTGCCTGAAAAGATAATTACGATGTTGTAATATGGGTTGAAATGTTGGGGACTAGGTGGTGGTTACCCGAGTGGTTGATGGAGGCAGGTACTCGATGGGTGGCGTAGTTCTCCTTGTAGTTGTGGTCGTTGGTCGAGTGGTTGTAGTTGTGCGCTGAAAAGATAGAATAAAATGCTTTGATACCTTTGTACAAAAAAATCTGTAGGAGATTTTACCCTCGTGGTCGTGGTAGGTCGCGTTGTAGTGGTTCTGGCTGTTGTACTTGGAGGTAGATATTCTTGTGCAGGAGTTGTTCTTCGGGTTGTGGTTGTAGTTGGACGAGTAGTTGTTGTTGTTCGCTGATAAAATACGAATATGATATGATGGTTAAACATAGAAGATCTTTGAACATGATAGTATTGAGACTTACTCTAGTAGTAGTTGTTGGTGGCAAGTACTCTTGAGATGGAGTTGTCCTACGAGTGGTGGTTGTTGTTCGCTGTGTGATAAATTGACCAGTCAATGAAGTTAGTAAAGTTTGCAACGTTTAAATCGACATTTAAGTTACTTTTCTAGTTTTTTGAACTCATCTGAAGCTATGACTAAGTTGAAAAAGTCTTCCAAATGATAATCTCTGGAGTAACCAATTTAATTTGAACCACTTCAAAAAGTGCTTGAGTTTCTAACTATCAGCTTGAACAGCTAAAATTAGTTCCGCTACTAATTCTTTTAATAACTTTAGGAATATATCATACAGTCGCATTTGTTTGATTAGCTTTAAATAAAAAAAATGAAATTTAGCTGAAATTTTAACAAAAGCAGTTTGTTTAAATCGCAAGCGTTGTAGTGCGAGAAATTGCAAATTTGAAACGCAGGATTCCTCCTATTGATACATACTAATCGATAGATCAGATTTTGCTTCGGCTTAATTGACCAACGGAAGTTGCGATTATAAATTTGAGCCGAATAAGTTGCGAATTTATTAGTTTGAGTCCACACCAGGGGGCTCTCAATGCGAGCTTTTTAGTGCGGGGGTCAGTGGAGGGTAAAAAAAAGCCGATGAAATTGAGTGTACAGTACACATGTGCCGCAGCAAAAACATTAGTTTTGGAGGATTTTCCTCTTGATAAAAATGAGCGCAAAGCATTTAAACCAACAGTAAAAATTTTAATATGTGTTTATATCCACTTTTTTTTCCTTTATCAATGTTAATTTTAAGGGTCAGCGTGACAACTTCCGGGGGTAGGATGATCAAAGACCGTTCCTAAATCCAACCAAGGGAATCCAAATACATTTGAGTTTAATTTTAAGGCTCAAATTGATAATGATGATGATACTACCATCTATTGTAGCAAGGCACCTGCCGTTTTTCAGATTGACCCAATAGATGGGGAGAAGAGCCCGCCCTTTATCCACGAGATGTTAACAATAGGAAGTTGGCGATTCCACTCTTCCTATCCAAATCGCAATTTAATTTTAAGGCTCAAATTAGACATAAAGTACTCACGGAAAACAAAAAGAGAAAAACCTAACCTAATTAAAACACAATAGAAAATAAATCAACGAAGTAAAATGATAAGATTTTGGTATTGTTTTAAAACTATCCTGGCCAAGTAAAACATGACCTGAGTAGCACTATTCAGTTAGTTTTGTTTGCGGTAACTTCAACATGACTGAGTTCGTTCGTATGTAAGTCACACACAGACTCGTATATGATGCAAGTGTCCTGCTTGGGAGCCTTGGTGAAACGGATCTAAAGAATCCGGAGGATTGATGCAGATGACCGGTTATGATTAGTGTCCGGTTTGGAGTATTAAAATGACTTGCTGTTTTTCAGATTTGAGGTCCACAAGCGGCATGGAAATAATAAATGTATGGCAGCAGATCGGCACAGTGTTTCCCGGAATTCCGGCATGTTTTTGACGTAGGACTATGTCTGTCTTTTCTATATTGGGGTACACTTTGCGATTGCGAAAATCGGAGACCGTCACGAAAATATGATAGATTTTGAACTTTAATATCTCAGCCGTTTCTCGATGAATTTTCAATTTTTTTGGACCATTCGATTAAGGCTGAGTCAACGCTTCTTCTAGTTAATACTGATTTTTAACTATTTATCATCGATAAATGATAAAATGTTTTAAAATAGGTAAACCCATCAATCCCGTACTTGCATCGCAAGCACAGACATCAGAATCAATGTACTTGCGGGCTTGTTCGAAAAAGATTTCACACAGAGCGGACGCAGCGGAGTGGAAACAGCAGCACGATGGCACTGATAGCACTTTCGTAGGAAAACCATCGCATTGATGATAATCGTCGGCGTCGGTGGTCATCATTCAACCTCCACGAACCAGAATTACAAAAATGTCGTTTATTGTGATCCTACATGGTGCAGCTTATTCCAAATGGTGGCGTCTTACCAAAAAATCATCGAGTTTGGTTGCAGTTAGTTATTGGAACGCGCATTGGGGAAAGAAAATTGGATCTTCTCAGGACCAGCATTTCCTGGACAGAAGGGTTGATTGCAAAAATGACCTTTTTCGGTGGGATCTCCGTGGTAGCTTGGTTGCTGTTAGTGATTTTATCCATTCGAACAAATTTATTGCCTCATCTCCCTCCGACGTGCGCTCGTGATTCTACTACCGAAGAGCAACTTTCAGTTGTCGCCGAATGACTGAGTTTGTCACTTTGATTCTTTCTTTGATCTCGGACCAACCTTCTTTTGTATAAAATGGCAAACCGAAAAAAAAAAAAGATTTTATAACAACAGAAACAAAACCAAAGAATCTTGTCAAAAGTTCACTTTCTGTCAACGACAGCCGGATTGATGAAGACGCTACTTTAGAGGAAAATTTCTACAGCAGCACGTATTTTGAATCATCAACAGCTCATAACGAGATTCAGCATTTTGCGAAACAAATTCATAGGATGCTTCAAATTTCCAGTCTCCCATGCTTCGGGACCGTTCTCTGTAGAATGTAGAATTCCAATCAAAATGGCTCGCACGCACCGGAAAGCAGTTATTTTTTATCTTATGAAGTAGCCTCATTAGCCCCACTGTTTCATTAATCGTTATGAGTGCTCATCATATTTACAACAATTTCAGACCACAAAGGGGCGGAGCTAACGGACTTACTTTATTTAATACAAGAAAGCTGCTGTCCGGCGCGCAAGAGCCATTTTGATCGGAATTCCGCAGAGAGCAGTCGAACAAGATCTCACGCAGAGCGGACTCGGCAGCACGAAGGCGCTAGCAGCAGATGCAACGGAAAACCATCGCATTGATGGTGGCGTCTGTAGCAATCGCACGCCACCAATAGTGGCAATGCTGAAAAATTTATTTCAAATGGTGGCGTCTTAGCGAAAACTCATCGAGTGGCCGTCGGACAATAACAGCACTAAGAAAATTTCCAACGCAAGGTTCCGACAAGCGTTTGGTTGCAGTTAGTTATTGGAAAGGCGCATTGGGGAAAGAAAATTGGTCCTTCTCAGGACCAGCATTTTCTGAACAGAAAGGGTTGATTGCAAAAATGGACTGTTTCGGTGGCATCGGCGTTTGGCGTGGTAGCTTGGTTGCTGTGAGTAATTTCATCCATTCGATAAAACAAATGATTCGAAAACTTATCTCGGACAGACCTTCTTTTGCATAAAATGGTGGCCCGGAAAAAATCGATATAATTTCGGGTGAAAATTTTTCCCAACGTTCAACACTTTTTCTTGGATAAATAGTTTAGGGCCTGAAAAGGACTGTGTGTAAATAATTCTTGAAGTTCCACTCACTTCGCGTTTGGTTTCGCGTCACTTTCGATTCTGCTAAAGGAGAAATATTTCGGACATTTTTGAGGATGGCGTATTCTAGGATTGTGATGTCGTCCACTGAAAGACAGTCGAGTGGCTTCAGCGGCGATGCAGCTGGTGAGTCTTGTTGATCCCTTCTCCACGGTTGGAGACTCAAAGACCATCCAACTACTACTATTCGGCTTCTTGATTCAGTTTACCTCCGAGCAGTTTGCTCAATGTTAATGAAGAGACACAAATTATGATGGTAAATACCATCCATTTCGTATAGCTACGTAGTCCTACGTCACCTTTGCGTACAACCCGATTTGGCTGCACCTTTGAGTTTTTTTGACATATTTGCGATAATGCTTTGGGTTAAAGGGTGTTTCGGATAGTCAGTCTGCAGGGCCGCGATGGCATTATCTGAGTCTGAGCATCTGCGGGTGTTAAGGGAAAAAGCCTGGTGGCTATATGAAGGTAATTGTTGAAGACTGGGGAGGTGTCGACCAGTTCCTGATATACTGGAAATGCGGGTAATTTCCATATAATGATCCACTGTCTATCAAGGCTTGTTCCGGTACCTGCTTTGGTTTGTTTGGTGCTTTTTTGGATAAAGTTTCAAACAAGTAATAATGAGAAATCGACTGTATGTTTTTATTTCGATTTTAAGGACGACAATTCAATCTTGAATGATTGAAACAAGATGTATATTTATCAAACGTTTCAACACGAAGATGGTGTCTTCATCAGGGGAACAAAAACCGTATTTTTCCCCTGATGGAGACACCATCCCCGTGCCGAAACGTGAGAGAAATATACATCTTATTTCAATAATTCAAGACTGCGTAGCCGTCCTTAAAATCGAATTTCAAATAAGTTGATTCTGGATCTGCGCCCGACTTTGACAGCTCTAAAGCGGAAGCTCTCGATCGACACCCCGATCCCGAAGACATTGATAAACTTACGGTCAAAGATTGTGAGAAGTGAGAAAAGATGGAATCTCACATTTCACTATTCCCACTTTTCACAGTGAGTACTGAGAAGTGAGAGATAATGAATGAAGCGAGAAATGAGACATCTCACTTTCATTGCGAAAAGCCAGGAATGGGTAGTTACAATAAGTGAGAATGAGTGAGAAATGAGGCGTTCAACTTCTCACTTCACTTCTCTTACTTTTCACCGTGAGCAGTAAGTAATGGGGAGTGAGAAGTGAGATGTGAGACGTCTCACTTCTTATTCATCGTTTCTCACTTCTTACTTCTCGCTGCGAAATGTGAGAAAAAAGAAAATGAGTGAGAAAGGAAGCGTCTCACTTCTCACTTCACTCTTCTCACCTTTCACAGTGAGAATCGGAAAATAAGAAATAAGTTGTGGGAAGTGAGAAGTAAGACGTCTCTCAATTAGAGGTTGTTAGCCGCCACTGACAGTTTTTGGCACGCTGCCGCTGCCGACGTTTTTGCCTTGGCGCGCCGCCCATTAAAATTTGTCACGCCGGTGGTTGATAATGTTCCATGCCGATTAAAATTTGAAGAAGTCCGTAGAACCTTTCGTGGAAATTACTTATAAAGATTCAGTGGAATTTCCGTAGATTTCCCAATTGATCCCTAGAATATCACGTTCAAACTCCAGAGAATTTTTCATGGGAATACCAAAGATTTCTTTCAAAATTTCAGTGCATTTCCCGTTGAAATTTCAAAAATCTCTTCGTGAAAACTAAGTAGAACTTCGAGTGTAAACTACGAAGGATTTCCCGTTGAAATCCAAAAATAAAACTCGTTGAAATAGAAAACAATAACTGAAAATAAATTATTTTTCCGAAGGCCACATCCTAACAAATATTGGAGTTGAATAAAACGCTTATATGACCAAAAACTTTTTAAAAAAAACTGTTGAATATTCCGAAAGAAAGTTTATTGGCCTAATATGTCGTTTGACCAAATAAACCATTTGGCTGAAGCCCATCTAGTCTAAAGTTCTTTTAACTAAAATGTTATTTGGTAGAACAGTTCTTTTGACAGAAAAACAGCTATAATGGACATTCGGCCGGCTGAATTAGTCATTTTGCCAAAAAAAGCCGTTTTGCAGAAAGGACATTTGCGGGCCAAATGGCAACGAGCTAGCAAATGGCATTTTCGGTCATATGGAATTTGGCTAGATGATCGTCGGTTAACGTGTTTTTCGGCCATGTAGTATTCGAATAAAAGGTTTTTCGCCGAATGACTCGGCCAAATGACGGGAAGGGCTGTTTGTCCTAAAGCCACAAGGCCGAAAGGTGTTGGCTGTATGTCATTTGACCGAACAAACAATTAGACCGAAGCCCATCTGGTCGAAAATTCTTTTTAGCCGAAATAGACATAATGGTAATTTAGCCAAAAAAAGTCGTTTGGTCGAAAAGGTTATTTGGTCGAAATAGTCGTTTGGCCGAAAATATAATTTGATCAACCGGGTGAATATTTTTGGTCATGTTACCCGTCGAGTAATTAACATTTGGTCGTTGGGCCAAATGATATTTTCGACCAAATTACAGGTTCGGCCATACGTCGATTTGGCCATTTAAAATTTTTAGCCAACCGTTTACCGTTTTGTTCAAACATTTGACATATTCGGCCATATAATACTCGGCAGTGGCCCTCGGCCTAATGGCATTTAGTGGAATGGCTTTTGGCCGAATGACCCTTCCTCTTTTTCGACAAACATCATTGGCCATTTGTTACTCTATCACATCAAGCAAGATGTCGTCGGCATAGTCGAAGATGAAGCTGTTCCGATTTCAGTTCGTGAAAAACTCCGTTCATAGCTACGATGAAAACAGTTACCGATGCCAATTAGCACACGGAAGGACCGGTCGGAGAGAAAGTGCCGAATGAAAGCCAGAATATTCTCAGAGAAACCCAAATGGCTTTGCGACGCCAGGTAGTTGAGGTCCGCATGTTTCACTTCCTCGATGGCGCCAGAAACCATTTCTCCTCCAGCTTCTTCCGAAGTCATCGTTTGACAAGCCACTAAACCACTTTTGACATTCACGATGTTGCTCCTTCTCCAATCATCCGAGAAAGATTGCCAATATTGTTGAAGAGGTTTTAGAATAGTGTTTCACCTGAGAAAAGCAGACGCTCTAGCATATTCACTGGGTATTACCCAGGTATCCCATCTCATAAGGCCCACAGGATTTCCCGTTGCTTCTAGCTGCAAAAGTGATCTCCACGAATAAGATAGGCTGGTTGATAAGAATTGGCTGACGATTTGGGAGACCCGGAAGTTCTCTAAGGTAAAGTTTTCTCGATCCATCAGCCTTCTAAGTGGCGGAGGATAGCCGTCCAGTGAGACTAGTGTCGCAAAATTATCCCTGAGGTTGTCCGGTATTTCCGGTGGATATCGGAATCGTACGACCATCCTAGGTAAATAGGGGAAGTCATTCTTTTCTCACTCAAAGAACTCCTCCTACTAGGCCGCAGTGATGTCAACAGAAAGAACCATCGTTGAGAACTGGGAAGGGTCGTTTAGCCGAAACCCATTTGCTTTTTGAAGCCATTTGGCTGAACAAACCATTAGACCGAAAGGGTCGTTTGGCCGAAAGGGTCATTTGGCTGAAAGGGTCATTTGGCCTAAAGGGTCATAAGGCCGAGTAGGTCGTTTGAAAAGTGAGAAATTAGGACTTCTCACTTCTCGCTGTCAAAAATGAGAAGCGCGAAGTGGAAGTGAGACGTCTCACTTCTCATTCTTCATTTATCACTTTTCGCTGTAAAAAGTGAGAAGCGCGAAGTGAGTAAAGATACGTCTCGCTTCTAATTTTTTTACAGTATGCAGTGAGAAATAAGGAATGAGAATTGAGACGTCTCTTTTCCTATTCCTATTTTCTCTCTTTTCAAATAACCTATTCGGCCAAATGACCATTTCGGTCAAACGATCCTTTCGGTCATTTGACCTTTTCGGCCAAATGACCCTTTCGGCCAAATGACCCTTTCGGCCAAACGACCCTGTCAGCCAAAGGATCCTTTGGGCCAAGTGACTTTCGGCCTAATGGTCTGTTCGGCCAAATGGTATATTCGGCTAAACAACTTTCGACCTAGTGGCAATGGCTTTCGGCCGAATTGGTTTCGGCCGAACGACCCTTCCCGTTCAGAACATCCAAGTCTCCAATCTCGAAGGCTTCGTGGAGGCCAATACCGCAGGGATCTGCTCTCGATCAGCAGGATGGTGTGCGTTCATATCTCATAGGAAGATGACGAGATGGAGTAAAAAATTGCCAATGAAGACTCGGTGCGAGTAGAGTAGCACGGAGGAAAGAACTCATTGCATGCTTTTAGCTGTGTTGGAGGTTTGAGAAAAAGAAGGGTAAAGAAACAGGGTGGCCAGAAACCCTTCCTTCAGCAGAGACCATTTTCTCCAAGATGATCGGATTTTCTTGAAGTGGAAGTGGTCCGCTGAGGTTAGCATCTGCTAACTGCTAACATCCGCTATGCTCACCACGTACTTGTGTTAAATCCGTGTGAATTCCAGCAGATCATGAGCGCAGTGTTGAGTCTGAGTGGCATCGAAAAGACCTCTGGGTGTTTGAAAGACTTGTTAGCGGGTAGCCACACCAGAGAAGAAATCGATCACAATCTGAAACTCCAGCTGTAACAAAATGGATTCACAGTACTGAACGAGAAGCGCAATTGTCAAAGCAGAGTATAAAATAATCGAAATTATTTGGTGAAGTCCACCTTTCTTCAAATGTCAGTTCACGTCCAGACATATTCATAGTCGGCTCTGAACTGTCAATATTCGGTTGAATTGATAAGTTAGTATTGGTAATTGATTTTCTATGTGCCTGCATTCTATTATCATTGAGTAAAGTATTGTATCACACAGAACTGAGTCCAATTTTCAGTCGTGAGGCACTTTCAGCGGTAAAAGTCAAGATACCTAGATAAAGTTGATTGGTTTTTTTTCTGCACATAGCAGGCACATAGTAAGCACTCTCAGTGACAGTCAATGGAGTAGTAGCCTGAATCCTCATTATGTCATTCTGCGCTTTGAATTATCATGCGATCTTTGTCAAGAATCAGACCGCAGTAGCATCATGAAGTTGAATATTTCAAGCTCTTAAAATTAAAAAAAAAATGGTTTCGCAGCGCCATCTATGCGGCGTAAATTTGAACTTATACTCGTCGCTGAGTTATTTTTTTCCAAAATACGTTACTGTTCTGAGGACACCAACTCAAAATAACGCATGCATTTAGCTCTAAGGTATTTTGGCGGGCTAGCTTCGCCCCGTGGCCCAGTGTGCACTGACATTACACCTGGTCTCGGAATCCCCACACGATAGCTGGACATAGTCATTAGTAATTATTTGACTACAGAAGATAAATGCGCTATCTCTTTCTTCCTCCACACAATCGTGAACCGAAATATCCCCAAAAACAGATGAATACTTTCCTTACACTGCATACTGCAGGTCTAGACTAGGCCGGAAGGGGGGCCCCTAAATGCACAAAAAAGATTGATTTCTGTACATAAGGTTTTGTGGGAGTTTAGGATCGTGGCTCACATGACCCACCTACCCACCCTCAAATCTGGCCTTGGCATACTGTAAGCACTTTCTCTATCATTCGTTCTCCACATCTTCTAAAATCTGATAGTCATACATTTAACTTTAAACTGCCATATAGATAAAAACTTACCCTTGTGGTGGTGGTCGTGGGCCTTGTGGTGGTCACCCGCTGAGGCAGAGTGAAACTGCTGTCGGGTTTTTCGTAGACATAGCCGCACGTTCCGTCTGGATTGCGCTCCGCCGGAGAACACTGAGCAGCAGTCGGCGCCGGTCTCGTTGTTGTTGTGGTTCTTCTGGTTGTGGTGGTTGTCGGTCTGGTGGTAGTAGTGGTCCTCCTAGTGGTGGTGGTCGTTGGTCTTGTGGTTGTTGTCGTTCTTCTTGTGGTGGTCGTCGTCGGCCGTGTGGTCGTTGTAGTTCTTCTTGTGGTGGTCGACGGTGGCAAATACTCTTGCGCCGGTGTTGTCCGACGGGTGGTTAGCCTTGTAGTGGTTGTCGGCCTTGGGGTTGTTGGCTTTGTGGTTGATACCCGCTGTGGGAGCGTGAAACTGTTTTCCGGTTTTTCGTAGAAATACCCGCAGGATCCATCGGGATTTTGCTGTGAAGGAGAACACTGTGTGGGGGCGGGCGCAGGACGACGAGTGGTGGTTGTTAGCCTTGTTGTGGTGGTCGGTCGGGTTGTTGTTGTTGGTCGGGTTGTGGTGGTGGTCCTCCTAGTGGTTGTCGTCGTTGGTCGTGTGGTGGTCGTGGTTCGCCTAGTGGTGGTCGTTGTAACCGGTGGAAGATATTCTTGATTGGGAGTTGTCCTGCGAGTTGTCAATCGGGTGGTGGTTGGCGTGGGTCTTGTGGTGGTCACTCGCTGGGGTAGCGTGAAACTACTTTCCGGTTTTTCGTAGAAATACCCGCAGGTTCCATCGGGATTTTGCTGCGATGGAGCACATTGAGTGGTGGTAGGTGCGGGTCTTGTAGTTGTGGTGGTTCTTCTAGTAGTCGTTGTAGTTGGCCTTGTGGTAGTCGTGGTCCTCCTAGTGGTGGTAGTCGTTGGTCGTGTGGTTGTTGTGGTTGGTCTTGTTGTAGTAGTTGTTCTC
Organism: Armigeres subalbatus; assembly: GCF_024139115.2. Taxonomy (NCBI): domain Eukaryota; kingdom Metazoa; phylum Arthropoda; class Insecta; order Diptera; family Culicidae; genus Armigeres; species Armigeres subalbatus. Next base: position 124,882,618 of record NC_085140.1, read on the forward strand.
CTTGTGGTAGTTGATGGCGGAAGGTACTCTTGTGAGGGAGTTGTCCTGCGGGTGGTTGGCCGAGTGGTGGTGGTCGTTGGTCTTGTAGTCGTTTGCCTTGTCGTCGACACACGCTGCGGAAGCGTGAAGCTATTTTCTGGTTTTTCGTAGAAGTAGCCACAAGATCCATCTGGATTTTGCTGTGAAGGTGCGCACTGTGTTGTTGTTATCCGACGAGTGGTTGTCGTTGGTCTGGTTGTTGTTGTGGTACGCCTGGTGGTCGTGGTAGTTGGCCTTGTTGTAGTGGTTGTCCTTCGAGTTGTAGTCGTCGAAGGCGGAAGATATTCTTGAGAAGGTGTTGTCCGACGTGTTGTTGTGGTGGTTGGACGAGTCGTCGTTGTGGTACGCTGAAATAGAATAAATGATGTGTATTCAAAAGTACGTTGACAGTAAGAATCTACACATACCCTGGTGGTTGTTGTTGGTCTAGTCGTCGGACGAGTAGTTGTGCTTGGAGGTAAATATTCCTGAGGAGGAGTAGTTCTTCGAGTGGTGGTGGTACTCACTCGCTGAGGTAGCGTAAAGCTCTGCTCTGGAACTTCGTAGACGTATCCGCAAGATCCATCCGCACTTTGTTGCGATGCTGGACACTTAGTCGTAGGAGCTGCTCGCTGAGTAGTAGTCGTTCGACGTGTTGTTGTTGTCGTTGGACGAGTGGTTGTCGTCGTCCGACGAGTAGTTGTCGTTGTCGGGCGAGTTGTAGTTGTAGTTCGACGAGTTGTTGTGGTTGGCCGTGTGGTCGTAGTGGTTCTCCTTGTGGTTGTAGTTGGAGGTAAATATTCCTGAGATGGGGTGGTTCGTCGTGTTGTTGTGGTAGATACTCGCTGTGGAAGTGTAAAGCTTTGTTCGGGTTTCTCGTAGACGTAGCCGCACGATCCATCTGGGTTTTGTTGAGATGCTGGACATTTGGTTGTTGGAACCGTTCGACGAGTTGTTGTGGTCGTAGGACGGGTTGTTGTCGTCGTTCGACGAGTAGTTGTCGTTGTTGGACGAGTCGTAGTTGTGGTTCGGCGAGTTGTAGTTGTTGTAGGTCTTGTGGTAGTAGTGGTCCTTCTGGTGGTAGTAGTCGATGGGGGAAGATATTCTTGAGCTGGAGTTGTTCTTCGTGTAGTTAGTCTCGTTGTTGTCGTTGGTCTTGTAGTTGTCACACGTTGTGGAACGGTGTAACTTTGATCAGGTTTTACGTAGGAGTATCCGCATGACCCGTCGGGATTCTGTTGGGATGGAGGGCACTTGGTTGTTGGTACGACTCTTCGCGTAGTAGTTGTTGGTCGAGGGGTTGTCCTTGTAGTTCTCGTAGTAGTCGTAGTGCGCTGTAAAAGACTCGTTGTAATCAACTAGTTTGGTTTTGAAATCAGAAAAAAAAAAAAGATAAACTTACCCTAGTTGTCGTAGTCGTTGCTGGTGGCAAGTATTCTTGAGCAGGCGTTGTGCGCCGAGTTGTAGTAGTGGTAGGGCGAGTCGTAGTTGTGGTTCTCTGAAATTATTGATGGTTGAAGGATGCATGATTTGATTAAAACTGATTCAACAACTTACCCTTGTTGTGGTAGTGGGCCTCGTAGTAGTGGTCGTTCGCCTCGTTGTAGTAGTTGTTGGTCTCGTTGTAGTAGTCGTTGGCTAATGAAATGACATTGGTTAGAGGCCTGTTTTCTTGGAGGTTCTGAAATTACTTACCCTTGTGGTGGGTGGCAAATACTCTTGTGAAGGAGTAGTTCTTCGCGTAGTAGTTGTTGTGGGCCTAGGAGTAGTAGTCGTCTCACGTTGAGGCAGAGTGAAAGATTGCTCCGGCTTCGGGTAGAAGTAACCGCAAGATCCATCTGGGTTTAGGGCTTCTTCAGGACAACTTGGCTTCTGTGTCGGAGGAGGAGGTGGTGGAGGACGTGCCGGTGTATCAAAAGGTACCTTTGGTTTGTCATAATGATAGCCATCGGCAGCAAGGATATCATTGGGCGAGTAAGCCCCTCTGAGGACCGCCGAAATATCCGCCCTGCTAGTCGTCACCAGTAAACTGAGCAATATTATAGTGCTCCTCTAAAAAGAATAAATGGAAAAACTAACTTATTTGAAACAATGCTAAGAATATTAAAAAAACACATACTCGAGAAACAAGCAAGCAGCAACCAATATTTTTAATATATCAATATTTAATAAGCAATGGTTGAATAAGCAGTCACATGATATGTCAACGGTAGTTGTTTTATGGTCAATTGCCCTCTTACTGACTCCGTGACTTAAATCACGTACGTACGTACCCTTTGACCGTGTGACTGGTCGTGTCTTTCGTTAGGCTTAAAATATGCAACTGCAGTTTATAGTAGCTCGACAGAGAGTTAATCTGTCAACCTGATCACGATGTGCACATTGTACCATGATGGGCGAAAACATGACAAAAATGATTACTATTTACGCTATTATCTTGTTATTGGAAATGTTGACTTTTTCAGTCTTTTTGCCCTGTTATTAAGTTAAAAACCTCACTATAGAAAATGTCGTTTGCTGAGTTAAAGAACTTCTGTGAAATTTCATTGAGCTCAACATATAGGTTCAACTTTCCTGACACAACTGACAAGATTTTTTTCTTTCTATGCATTTAAAATATTAAATATAATTGGAAAGAACTATGGTACTCTATTTTGAACATATTTATTCTACAAAAGAGACAGAGTGTCAATGTAGTGACGATCACCTATGCTACCATCGTGCATGATTAGATAACAATAACTAATTACTACGTTTATCGCTCACTTATGAATAATTAATTTGTCGAATGTTCATGTTGTTCATCTTTCAAAGTGTTTCCGAAACAATCGCGTGTTCATATAAACCTGAATCTGCGGGCCAGCAAATGTCACTAGGCTTCGACGCTCGCTACTCGCTATCGAGATTCGTATCGTAGCATCAAACATATCGAGCGTGCGTACCCACATCATAATCGTGACGAGTGGAGTGGCGCTTCGAGCTTTATCACACATTCAGACCTGTCCAGACATATGCTATGGGGCAATGGTCCAATATGTATCATTGGGCCATCATGTTAACACAGAATACAGTTTGAAAATAAAATGCGCTTCAAGCTACTGAAAAAATAAAAAGCAAAACAATTTGGAACTAGGGTAAAACGTCCTATCGTTGTGGTATGTCCTAATGTTGCGGTAGTGTTAAAATAATCTATTCTGGATATAATAGCATTAAAAACAATTGTGGATACGCCAAAACTCATCGAATTAACGACTAAAAGAGCTTTTGTTTGACAAAATTCCGTTCAAAATTGATCAACATTTTTCATTAAAAATTTGAATCCTTTGAGCCTATTATTGCGGTAGTGCTAAGGTCCTATTGTTGTGGTATCGATTTCCATGAGAATTACATGCAATACCGCAACAATAGGACTGACCTTGAAAAAATGTCGCAACAATAGGCAAATGCGTCCTATTATAGTTTATAGCGGTAGTTTGTTTTTATTGTGATAAAAACAAAACAACATAAGTTAAGCACAATTAACGTAATTTTTATGAAACTTTAGTTAACGAGCAACCTATTCGACTACTGCAATGTGGAGAAAGACCAACAGGTGAATTTTAAATAATTTTTGAAATCAGTTTTGTCTTGAAACGGTGCTTAACCCCTCAATAATAGGTCGCTTTACCCTACACACAAAGTAGATACACTTATTAAAATGATTTTGGTGAAATTTTGGGCTCATATTTTCTAAGACTTCAATGCTCGATGCATTGTGTTTTATAGATACTTAACTTCATTGATTTTTTTTTAACTTGATTATCTTTGCCGCTGCATTTTAAATCACCTACCCCTACACATGATGCTCAGAATTCCTTCTACCCTTAAGCATCTTATCAATTCCAAAGTAATTATTGTCAGTTGTGGTGAAAGGAAGCTGCATGGAAGTTCAAACCATGCCGCTGCGCTGATTGTCAGTCATCGTGCTGCTGCTGATGGAAACGTCACAACAAAAGGCTGTATTGACAAATTGATTACTTCCCAAGCTGGTGATCGATACGTTTGGAGGACATCGTCATAATCAGTGTGTGGGGATGTTTCCTAACACCCTTGAACGGCGTAGATGATATGCGTGATTGGTTTCGATAGCGCATGTCGAAACGAAGCAAACTACCTTGACGGAGATTGAGGGGGATGTGCGTTATCTGAATGCGATTAGTAGTGACCTGGTATTTTTTTTTGTCAGGGCTGGTTACAATTTACATATAGCATAAACCATTTTTAATAAATGAACACATTATTATTTTCTGTTATCACAAGTACTTATTTTGAGTTAGGTATATTATTCTTGACTAAATTTTCTGCTGAATGATATAACCTTCTTATGAATTTGCTTTCATTTTTCGCCAAAATGACAACATTGATAACATGCTGGGAAAAATAAGTGCAGAATAATCGAAATTAACTAACTTTTTTAATCATCAATACCAAAATTCTTGAACAATTTAAAACATTTAATAAATTCGGCTCCATTATGCTCAATACTTTTGAGCCTTCCAAATAAAATAATGTTATAGATATGCTCTTCATTTTTAATCTATCAACACTTTGTTCCTCAATGTTGATGTTTGTGTTAGGGAAGCGCTTTAAAATCAAATGGTCATGACTTTATCATCGTATGGGTTGAGCTTCTGGCTTGATTTATTGGATACTAACAAAGCGTTATCCTGTCGTGTCGCTGAGGAAATGAAGCGGATTCGAACTGATCTATTAAACCAAAAGGCCCTTTTTAGGGCCACAATAATCACTGGAAGAGGGATATCACCGATTTTATTTTTATTCATTGTTCCAATTGATTGAAAAGAACCTATTCCAGTAAAAATAATTACTGTCGATCATCATAACTTGAATCACAATCAGTTCTTTAGTTCTTTTACAGGACTGAAGCCACTTAAAGTTTTCTATCAGGAACTCAAATTCAAGAGATAATTAAATTTTTGACCATAAAAATAGCCAATTTCCAATCCCTAAATCAACACTTTCCGTCGTTTCATTTGTTAGTGATTGGAGTCCAATGGTGCCAATTCTCAGTCTCAGTGACTGAGATTTGTAGGATATTGAACCCATTACCTGTTAACACTCACTTCCTAGCAGTGAAAAATGAATATTAACAATCAAAGTTAAAGTAAACAAAAGACCTCTTTCCTCATCGCTCACGCATCCACGCTAAACATACGCTCCAAAACAAAACCTTTTATAGAAGGCCCTGAGACCCCACCAATCGACTTATTTTTTTCTTTCTTAAGTTACCGTAATCGGGAAAAAATTGATATTTTTTTTTTGTGTTTTGTAAATATTTCTTTCGTAAGTGCAATCGTGGGTTTTTTCATATTTTTAAAACGAGTGCTGCCACATGTAGAACGTATAAGACTTTTTTTTATATCTTTATTAAGGAGACTTTCAGCCCTAGGCTAGCTCGTCTCCGAAACGTATGGCTGTTTTTCTTGATTAGTTAATGGTTTACAACTTGTTTTAAACATCTTTTTCGTCGAGTTTTTTTATTTTTAAATTTGGGGTAAATTTGATCAATCATTTATCTATAAAGCAAGCGTCTTTAAAAGTCTTAAGGACATAGTTGGAAGAGTACCACGATGGCCGCCAATATGGCACCGGACCTTCCACGGGCCAACCCCACACCTCCCGCACTCCTCTCCCACCAACATTCGAATGCTTCGAACAGCATCGAACAAAAGTTTAATATTCAAATTACTAACCTGCTCACAGCATATTTATTCACTTCCCGTGATAATAAACATGTTTATCCAAAGAGTCTTATGCATTTCGGCTCGAATAATATCATAAATCAGCAGTTTCGTGCCAATTTATTAGCCGTTCGCGATTTGGTGGGCTTATCACTGCACTTCACTTCTTCTCAAAGTGCACTGAAAAATCAAGTTTTCACTCACTTCTCCGCATATGAGGAGCCCGAAATGTTGATGGAATGCAAATTAACCATCACTTTTCGAAATCAGTCACTTGTTTAAACCGAAAACTTAATATAAACTGCTATTTTTGCCCGAAAAAAACGATTAAAAACTGATCGCGGAGCGAATGTAAACAACGGCACCGGCAGCAGCAAACTAATAATTAGGGTGGCTCAAAAAATAAGTTTGCTCCGCCACGCTCAGTCGATTGTGATTTATAATTTGGGTGTCATCCGATGGTTTGGGCTGGTTTGAATAGAGGCTTACCGTGCAAAAGGTTCAGGTTTGTATGACAGTTTATATGGCGAGGTTGAATTTAACATTATTCTGATTGTGGTGCTTCGTCATTGGGCCCTGGCGAGGGGGGAGACCATATGACTGGATGAAATATTCAAGAGCTTCAACTCCATAGACAATCCATATTGAATGGTCGTTCCAATAGTTGCGAGTCGATTTTAATCAAGGTTGCGAATCTTTAGCATGATAATTAGGCTTCTCAGTAGGCATCAGTGAAACGTGCAATTCAACAAAATACCCAGAATTTGTCTGTGATATCTATCGCACCAGAGGCAGATACGGCTAGTCTAGTCTTGTCTACACTATCGCACCAGGGGCAGATGCTTCATACAAAAAGTGTGACATGGGGGTGAGTGGGGTATAAAATGCTATTTTTGCGTTACGTAATCAATGGATCTTTCCTGCGGTGCGGTTTTCTTTCAGTGAAGTCTCTGGAATGTTGCTGTCAGCTATGTGGGTTCTCTTTTCGCCAGCGTATGGAGGGGAGGCACTGTAGCCAGTGTAATAAAAGGTTTAGTTTCCATACCAGTTTTCATACAAACTTGAACCGGCATGCGCTCAACCACTTTTTGTTCAAATCGGTTTTTGGAGGACACTCGGAGCATGGGACGAAATCGAGTGAGCGTGGTGGTGCTGGGTCGTTTTTTGAACCACCCTACTAATATTCTTTGTTTTTTTTTAATACGACACCAATACTACTACAGTATATGACAGTTTTTATTGTACAAATACTTTCAAAGCTTTGTTTTGGTACTCAACCCACCTTCACCTTAAGGTAGGCAATTATAGTTGGGATCCCTAACGCTGAGGCACTGTGCATCGATTGTTTCGAGAAAGGAATTCATCACCGATAATGGAATTATCTGGGTTTTAACAACAAAAATCATAATTTTGAAACAAAAATATGGATCAATTAAGAAAATAAGATAAATTATACCATAACTATACTGCCGCTAACCGCAAGTCGAGCACATCTGTATATGGGCGTCCATATACAGATGTGCTCGACTTGCGGTTAGCGGCAGTATAGGTACAAGCCTAATTTTAGTTACGTTTTTCTTTACTTTACGGGGTATCATTTAAATTTTTGGAGATCGAAAGCATTACGCTGTAAGGGAGATTTCAAACGTTACTAGCGCCGTTATCTTTCGATGGATTTTGAAGATTTATTTGTCAATCGTCTTCGACACTCTCCAGAAACTTTTTCATTCAAATTCATTGAAACTTAAGATTACTAACGACAAGCTATTGAAATTTTTAATTCTTGTCAAAGCCAATAAATCCATATAAAATAAAAATGAATTTCTGTCTGTCTGAACCTTATGGACTCAGAAACTACTGAACAAATCGGCGTGAAAATTTATATGCAGAAATTTTGTTCAAAATAAATCTGAAGCTCTAAAAGAATTGCTTGTACAAAATTAGAAAAAAATAAAAACAAATCCCAAATACTTCTCCAACAAAGAAAATAAAAAAATAAGTTTTAAAACCTTAAAAATTCTTATATTTTAATATTGGGTGAAGCGTTTCAAACTTTTAATATGGTAAACAACTGGCAATGATGAATAGATTCAAGAAATTATTTTAATGGATAAAAATATTGAAAAAAAAACAAAATTCTAAAAATTCATTATTTGGATCTTAGATGATTGCAAAAATCATAAATAAATTTCTGAAGCAATTCGAATAGAAATGAAAGTTTTTTTCAAAATTCTAAAGATATTTCTGGAAGATTATTTGAAATTAATCTTGTCTTGAAGAATTGAGAGGGAAAATTTAGCCGGAGTCATTTCATGGACCAATTGCTCCTGCTTTTTATTTTCTCTATAAATTTCGGCGAATGATCGTGTCAAAGAGGACAACGATTGGAAAGTCGGATCTTTGATCATGAGAACTTTGAATGAACCCGCACGTGCAGGGCTTCAAGCACGTGAGCTGTAGAAGGTTGGCGTGAGCGTGGCAGCAATTCAGGAAATAAGGTGACCCAAATCTAGAGAACGAGAATTCCGAGCGGAGGATATCATCGCAAACACTTCATTCAAGTACCACATGTTATATAGCGGTGGTGACAGAGCAGAACATGAAGTTCCGTGATGACGTGAAGGATGCGCACTATGAGAGCCTTGATAAGGCCTACGAAGAGTGCCCAAAACGTGATGTAAAGATTGTCATTGGGGATGCAAACACGCAGATTGCAAGAGAAAGCTTCTATCGCTTTTACATTGGTACCGAAAGCCTTCATTCCACTACCAACGATAATGGTCTGCGACCTTCGTGACCCTTGCTGCTGCTTCTTCTTCTTCTTCTTCTTCTTCTTTTTGGCATTACATCCCGACACTGGGACAGAACCGCCTCGCAGCTTAGTGTTCATTAAGCACTTCCACAATTATTAACTGCGAGGTTTCTAAGCCAGGTTACCATTTTTGCATTCGTATATCATGAGGCTAGTACGATGATACTTTTATGCCCAGGGAAGTCGTGACAATTTCCAATCCAAAAACTGCACAGACCGGCACCGGGAATCGAACCCAGCCACCCTCAGCATGGTTTTGCTTTGTAGCCGCGCGTCTCACCGCACGACTAAGGAGGGGCCCAGGGATAGAGGGATGGTAATCAGCAGTACCTACTTCGAACGTAAGAATATCCGCAAACCAACCTGGCAACATCCAAGTGACAGCACCTGCTCACAGATAGACCACGTGCTGATTGATGGGGTGATTGATATGCTGACATATCACTGGGTATTTTTCGGCTGTGGAGTCACTTAGCAATGAAAAACGATAGTTTGTTTCTTTGCCCGACTTTTCAGTGGGCTATACCATCTTTTGAATGGTCCTAGACGATAAATATCATAACATGAAATAACCAGAAAACACATAACAGAAAATGCACAAATCTTAAAAAAAAAGGACACGTTTTTCGTCTGGTGGTTTATTTTGAACATTCAGAATTGTCAGAACAATACAGTTTTTCCTCAATTCTACCGTTATTTACAATTGTACAACATTGACTCGGACCACTACCCAAGGGGAAGGGTCGTTAAGCCATTTGGCCGAATGCCACTAGGCCGAACAAACCATTAGGACGAAACCCATCTGGCCGAAAGGATCGTTTGGCTGAAAGGGTCATTTGACCGAAAGGGTCATTTGGCCGAATAGGACATTTGGCTAAATAGGTCATTTGAAAAGTGAGAAATTAAGAATGAGAAGAGAGACGTCTCACTTTTCACTCTTCATTTTTCGCTTCTCACTGTAAAAAGTGAGTTGTGAGATGTCTCACTTCTCACTTCTCGCTGTAAAAAGTGAGAAGCGCGAAGTGAGTACTGAGACGTCTCACTACTCACTTCACGCTCCTTATTTTTTTGCAATGAGAAGTGAGAAATGAGGAATGATAATTGAAACGTTTCTCTTCTTACTCCTATGTTCTCACTATTCAAATGACCTATTCGGCCAAATGTCCTATTCGGCCTAATAACTATTTCGGCCAAATGACCCCTTCAGCTAAATGACCCTTTCGGCCAAATGATCCTTTCTACCAAACGAAGTATTCGGCCTAATGACGCTTTCGGCCAAATGACCCTTTCGGCCAAACGACCCCCGGCCCAATGAGCTTTTCGGCAAAATGACCCTTTCGGCCTAATGACCCTTCTTCCAAATGATCCTTCCGGCCAAATGACCCATTCTGCCAAATGACGTTTGGCTTAGTGGTATGTACGGCCAAATGGTGTATTCCGCCAAACAACTTTCGGCCTAGTAGCATGCAGCCAAAAAGCTTTCGACCGTATGGGTTTCGGCCAAACGACCCTTCCCCATATTCAACGCTTGTCAGTTAAAGGGATGTATGAACAGTACCACCAGAAGCTGGAGGAGTGAATAAGAGATGCCAATGGATATGGTGACGTAAACAGATTGTGGGAAAATATCCACGAAGCGAGAAATAACAACAGCGCAGGAGGTGTTAAGCACTACCAGGGATTGAATCCTAAAGAGAATGAGCAAGTCTCTCAATTATCATCTCTGTACAGTGATCGTTCGCTAATTGGGGCACGACCTCACCCCAACTAGCGAATGCCGTTCGCTAATTGGGACGTTTTGACAAGCGTCAATGTTGTTTACTTTTTGCATTGAACAAAGGAAAATTTTACGCGCCAGAAAATATCGATCCCGCCAAACACGGAAACAAAACGTCAACGCGTTTTTGGCATCACCTGACGTTTAGCTGCTTTTTAATTGGGTTTCGCCCCAATTAGCGAACCCCCAACTAAATAGCGCCCCAACTAGAAAAAAACCCAATTAGCGAGCGTTCACTGTATACCTATACGATATATAGCATCCTGCGAGAGACTTTTTTCGCAAGTTGTCATGATATAGAACTGATTCAAGAGGCTATACCCCATGATAATTTTTTTTCAGAATGTTCCAAATGCGGGGATCACTGGCTTTGATGATGCATTTGAACTTGTTCTACACAGCTGTGCAGTAACCAACACGAAATGAGCGAAAACAAAGCGAGAATCACCATTTTTCTGTGGGGGCTGCCTATCCGATTCTGTTTTTTCGCACTTGTATACAAGTTTGATAATTTTGTTATCATGGCTTGTTACGATTCGGAACAGTTTTTATCTCTCTTTTATCGTTGTTCGTTATCTATTGAGAGAGATTTCTGCAAACCCTGAGCACTGCACAGCGACGTCAACAAAATGGTTGGTTTGATGAAGAGCGCCAGCGAGTTCAGAACAATACTGCTACACGCTTAAAGTCAAGTACACATCGCATGAATAGTTTTCACACATTACGGCGACGCCTTGGCCAACTCTCACCATGAGTGAAAATTTTGTGTGAAACACGAGCAGTCGCTGTGTAATGTCTCACATGTGCATGATATGTGTAAGTGAGTCTGCCTCGAACTGTCAAAGTTCCTTCGGGTCGCTATGATGGCGAACGGGTGCAGAATGTGAGGCAAGAAATCGTACTTTTTCGGAGGTTTTTCTTTTTGCTTTGATGGCGAAACAAAAAAATGTGCGAATACAAGCATCGCACTTTGTTTTGTTGATCGAAACGATTGGAGAAGCCTCTGAATAAGTATGGAAAAGTTGGCTTACTTTACCATCAATTTGAAAACATACAATTGAGGTTAGGTTCGATGTGTAAAATGAACTCACCTAAAATCATCGGCTATCGGTTACACAAAAATGAGTAACATCGTAATTACTCATAATATGAGTTGTTCCAGGAGAGGCCCGTTTTGTGTGAACGGAACACAAAAATATGTAAGTCATTTTAAGCGTGTAGGAGTCGAATGCCAATGACTCGCACTCGTTGCAATAGAGAGAGGCACAGTGTAGTATGGACAGAAGAGAAACGAATTCACCGCAGAAAAAAAGTAGAAGGTTGTATCCGAAACACGACCGCAATTGGACGTAGGATTACGTTAAGTTCATCTTACTCTTAAATTTTGAAATTCTGAATATATATGTTGACTGGAGCTGATCTTAGGCTGTTGTGACCGCTATCGAATTCATGGTTGCGATGATTTGCCGCTAAGAAATGATGATTCTGAAATCGCTTGGTTTTCAATAGTGCGCCATTCCAATATCGAACAGAAAGAAACCAAAATCAGATTCTTAAAAAAAAACTTCACATTACTGCCTCTGACGCCAATTGATGATTTGTTGCTGAAACACGTACCATCCATGCAAATAAATTTTTGTAGTGTCGCGCTCCGACGAGCACTTGCGCTGCTGCCGACGCCAATCGATTATGCTTTGCATTTTGAAGAAAATGCCTTGACCTTGGTATTGCTCGGAGCACTAGCATCGAACAAACGAAAGGCGTAGCTAGCGGACGCCAATGGTACCGGCCGCCGAAGTGGGGACTTGCACACTTAACTCATTTCACCGTATTCGGTAAATTTTACCGAAATCTCAACAGCAGAACTGTTCGGTAATTTATTTTACAGATTTTTTGTAATTTTTTCCATTGCTCAACTGTCAAAATCACCGAAAATCAGTTAAATTATTTACCGAACAGTTCTGCTGTTGAGATTTCGGTAAAATTTTACCGAATTCGGCGATTTATTTTAAGTGTGTGGACTCTAAGACTTGCGTTTAAATTTCATTTCACTGCTGCTGCTATCCAACAGTCACTTGATGATTTTCTGCTAAGAATCACCATTTAGATTACATTTTTAGTATTTCCAGTATCCACAGATGTCCCGCTGTCCCCTTGTCATTGTTGCGACAGCATTGTGCAGCTCTCGTGTTCGATCTCCGAGAAATATTGATAGAACTGAGGATTAGAGTCCGTAAGTTACACGATGTTGATGTCTGTGTTTTTGATGCACATGCGGGATTGGTTCGTTTACCGGTTTTGACATTGTCTGGCGAAAGTCAATATTGCAAAAAATTAGCGCTGGGTCAAACATTGTTTTTAATAGTTATGCAAAGTCTTAGAGAGTTTATAGGGTATCTGTTCCCATATTAATAACAGCCCGTTTATTAATCCCAACTGTCGATAAACCAAATAAAAAATCAATTTAATTACAATTTCTTACATCGTATGTACACAATAATGGATGGAACACATTCTTGAATGTTTCGAATATTATTCAAGATTTTCTTAAAGTAATGTTTCAATGCACAAGAATCAAATTATTAAAAGATAAAATTATTATGCACTTTTATTTTCATTTTCCTACCTCTGAACCGATGGTTTGATGCACTGCTCGATTGCTACTAGCAGATTCATCCGTTTTGACGCCGTTGTTTTCCACTCAATTTCAAGCTAACACAAGTGTATCCTTTCGAAAATCACTTCACAACACATAAAGCACATCACATTTTCACTATACATATAATAATATTTGAAAAACCAACGCGATTTCCTATAGTTTGATATAGGTTTATTTCGAACAACGTCTAATTTACCCTTGCCCGTATTCCAAACTGTTTACATGCCTTGCAGTACTCTCAAGGGTTGCCGACCTAGATTTTTATTTCAAAAATGCTTGAATAAACTTTTACTGTGAAATTTAACTCTTATGATTGTAAAATAAGGTATATCGAAAAGAAAATCTACGACAAACATAAAATTTAACTGATAAGTTGAAAAACTACAACAAAAACTGCAATTTCGTAATTATATTTCAACTCAAATACAAAACATTGTAGAATTCGGCATCACTGCAATCATATCGTTACGTATACACACAAGTAATAGTGTGCGTATTTTATGTTGGAAACAGTATTATTGATATAGGTACAGGCATAGGATTAACTATTCTTGAATGTTATTGAAATAGGTGCATGGCGGTGTTGATGTTTTTCAGCTAAATACTTCTAAAATGTGATAATAATTTCATTTTTGAAGTTACCAAATTGTTTTCAATTAAAAATTTCGTGAGCCGAGTATAGTTATTCGCATGTTTCTTGATTATTGGGTGAGAAATCAATGCATTTTATATGCGCATTGCCTTATTGTTATTGATATAGGAACAGATACCCTAGATCATTTGATACCAAAAACTTCGAAATCGGTTGGAAGTATTTGTCAAGGTCACATGAATACCTGAAAATAACTGGATGAGGGATTTAAAGTTCGGTTTTAGAGTGATGCTGTAGCCTTTCAGTAAGTTTACGTGTAAGACATAAATCCAAATAACTATAAAAATAGATGTCGCCCTACGTCGACTCATGTAAACACAACCTTGCTTTTTCAACATTAGAAGCCGTGTCTTAACCTTTTGGTGGGAAGTGATAGGGACACGGCAGAACTCCACTATAGCTAGAACTCCACTATAGCAGAACGTTTCTCGTGTGTTTACGATTTCGTACGGATGAGTTTGGAGAAATTGGTTTTCGAGACTATGACGAAAATAAAAATGCAGACGAAAATACTTGGCTTAACCCTACTACGATGAAATTAACTTAAGGAAAGATCCATTAATTACGTAACGCAAAAATCGACCATTTTCAACCCCCCCTCCCCCCTATGTCACACTTTTTGTATGAATCATCAAAACTTTTTGTATGGACTGTCACACTTCACTCAACCCCCCCTCCCCCCTCTAAGCGTTACGTAATTTATGGATGTTCCCTAAGCATAGCAGACCTTACACCTTTTGAGAACAAGTTCCGTGTAGGTAATCCAGTTTTATCTGCCAATTTTGGAATAACCCTGCACCTGCACGTGGCACTGTTAGGCACCCTTGAAAACTATCTCGATTCAAAGACATTCGTCACTATCTTATTATCATACGGCATGCTTATGGGTAGGGAATGCAACAAACAACACCGACAACGGTAGCAGCCGGTAACGATCATCTTGATCTCCACTTTGGTGTCCACAATGACATATTCAAATCACCTTCCTTTCCTTGTGGCAGCATAGCGCGCTGGGAAATCGAATCTGGCACGCGCCTCGAGCGGAGAATAAGCAATTTGCCAACGGAGTGGGTCAACTGCTCCGATAAAAATCTTTTCGGCTGCATCATTTTGGTTAAGAGCAACACATTTTCTCGGTGGATTGACTGCTGCAGGCAAGGCAGAAGCCTCGTTCAATAAACTGAGCAAAATTTGTAATTATGGTAGGTCAAGTGTCATTTCCATCATATGCACCTATAGCTCAGTCTATTCTAATAAATGAGTCAACTTCAATTCACTTAGGATGGAATAACTAATGACCCATGTAAAAGCAAGGGTACCTGAAGATGTTTCTTACATTTAAAAGAAGCTCTGAACGAGTTGTGAAATATGTTTAATTTCAATTATCAATCTCTGAATTCTAAATATTTTATTATCAATTGAGTTTTGAATTTTGGATTCCGGATTTGACTTAAAGCTATTTTTAACCGAAAGGGCATTCAATTCCCATGAGAACAGAATATCACCTGGCATCCTTTCCTAATAAATGGCTACCAAGCCAACAATCATTGAGAGAGGGCGCTTACGGTGACCGACCACCCTGAAACAAGACAACGAACGTGCGAATCGCCTACTGTGTGCCCGCACACGCTAAGCATTATTCTCATACGCAGCGATCCTCCTGCCCAGTTCCCACCACGACTGCACCAGCCGGCCGGCGTCGATTGAACTCGATCGCTCATTGCGTTCCCCCGAGCGGCATAGCCGCGCGGAGATGATTCCTGTTCTCAAGGCCATCCACATTCAGTGCAGTCAGTAGGTAAGGTAAGTTAGTACCAATTTCATTCACAGCCTGCCGTTGCGTAATGCTTGAGATATGTTCTCACCGTGATGCGTTCAGTTCGCGTACCCACCATTTAACTGTTGTAGGCAACGGTGTCATAGTCCTTGTTTTCATCTTTGTCCTGCTCTGCTGTACCGGTACCGATACAACATATTTTATTGGAGGAGAATCTCGATACCAGGTGAGATCAGATTGCATATTAACATTTATGAAACGCCCCACTTAATCGATTATGATTCAATATTGTTGGCCTTGTTTATGTAATTTAACATCAACTCCACGGTTTAGCAAGTGTTCTTTCATCGGATATGGCTCAATTAGGAAGTTTATTGACAGAACGATACATTGGGTACATTGCAATTTATTTGTGAAGCCTGGAGATGATGAGATTAGTTAATATAAATCAGGGAAAGTGATGATGGTGATGGTCCCGCCACATTCCCATACAAAGGCTTGAATTGGACGAGTTATCTTTAATTTTCTGCAACTCGCTTCAACTTTCATAACACGAGAACTTGCATGTTGTAAAAAGTACAACAGTACAAAGAAAATCCGTTATATTGAAACCAATTAAAATGATATCAACGTAGTTTTTTTTTCTGGAAAATTATAAAAGATACTCCTGGGGGCCCTCCTTAGCCGTGCGGTAAGACGCGCGGCTACAAAGCAAGACCATGCTGAGGGTGGCTGGGTTCGATTCGGTGCCGGTCTAGGCAATTTTCGGATTGGAAATTGTCTCGACTTCCCTGGGCATAAAAGTATCATCGTGCTAGCCTCATGATATACGAATGCAAAAATGGTAACCTGGCTTAGAAACCTCGCAGTTAATAACTGTGGAAGTGCTTAGTGAACACTAAGCTGCGAGGCGGCTCTGTCCCAGTGTGGGAATGTAATGCCAATAAGAAGAAGATTGTTGAACGCACGTGCATTTCCTATGGGAGATCAACAAAAGACGACAAAATTAGCCGTTCAACGGTTTCCCCTAGTAAATTTTCTCAATCGTTTATTGGCGTTTATTGGCACGGCGTTCCCTTTAAAGAATTATGGCGAAGTGAAAAAAAATACTGAATCCATCTATGATCTCATTTGCACCTATGAGCAAAGATAATATTGGATTTCGAATGGCTCCATTTGGCGGCGCTAGTGTATATGAAACTATCAGTTTGGTTCGATATCTCAGGATCTGTGGGATTTAGAAAGTTGCCGTCTTCTACTAAGTTTTCCGGAGATTGCAAACCAATATGTTGAGAATCTGGGGTGGCATTGTGCATATCGATTCGAACGAAATTCTATCGAGTCGAGCATGTTTGGCATTACGGCTTTCGATTCGATCTCGAAAACGATTTATCGTTCGAGTATGCTCGAGGAGGTACAAGAATAACGAGATGTTTTGGCATTGTGGAGACTCGATAGTAGGGTGAATGATGTATCTTGGACAAGCGCAGGA
The DNA here is from genome assembly GCF_024139115.2 of Armigeres subalbatus. Lineage (NCBI taxonomy): Eukaryota > Metazoa > Arthropoda > Insecta > Diptera > Culicidae > Armigeres > Armigeres subalbatus. Next base: position 124,899,546 of record NC_085140.1, read on the forward strand.
CATTCATTAGAAAATATATCGAGATTGAATAGTATAAAACAATTGAAAACCACTAGGTTCATCTAAACACATAATCTATGATTAGTCTTGTGTCTCCATTGCCCAATTTTTGAGTAAATTACGTTTACTAGGTGTAAACTGTTATATACTGCGAACTGAAATATTTTCTTTTTGGACATCAAATATATAATTTTGACATTTTCTCCGAATTTGAAAATGACCACCTACAGATCTCAATGGTATGACTTACCTACACGTATCCACATTCATTTAAATGCATTTATTTGCTTAACTGACATAGATTAAACCAGAAATTAACATTGTTTCGCAATCTTATCGATATCATTGAAAACAGCCTGAAAGTTGGCAATTGATGGTTCATCCATGTACTGTACATGGGGTGACCAATAAATGTCTGATGCATAAAAACATAACTTCATTTTGGTCACTCCTTTTTCATCCGTCTCAAGTTCATGTTAAGCGATTGGAATATGTTAGTACCTTAATTACAATTAAACTTTGGCCGCATGACTTCAAGTTTGCCGTTTGAACCAATTTAAACGTGTTTCAGGTGCATGTTACGAAAGGTCCTATAATGCATGTTCTCCTGCATACTGGCGTCCAGCAGGGACTTTGGTAGAAAGCTTTACATTTTAGATAATTTTAAAGATAAATAATAGTTGATTTGTGAATTCTCATCAGGAGCCGCTATGCAATGTAAAAGTATGCAATGATAATACTTTCGATAAAAAATTTCCTACACATTATCTAAAATTTATCGAAGAAGCTCAGGCTTGTCCAAAATATATCATTTACCCTACACTGGAAAAGGACTCAAGTCGAATGAAAAACGCTCTTCACCTTTATAGCTTTCGAATAATGTTCGAGAGTCATTTCTGGCTGAAAGTTTTTAATTATGTTTGTTTTTATTTCCTTATTTGAAAAGAATAAATGTTTTATTATTGTATTTTAAAGGAAAAAATGTCATTAGTATACCTACTTTTATAGTTTCCAGACAATATGCTATCTCTAATTATCCCTAAATTCGCGTAAAAACGACTTCAACGAAAATCGTTCTTTTTTTGCAGTTTTCACGTATTTCTTGACGATTTCGATAAACCGCGTGAAAAATCTATAAAATCCGCGTAAAAAACGTGTGTATCCCAAAAAAATACGTAAAAATAATTGCGTGAAATAAAAAAAAAAAAATGGAAAAAAACTTGCTAAAGGTGAGCCAAGGGCATTTAAAATAAACACATGGAAACATCAAACTTATTTATTATCGAATCCTTCTTTAGCTTTAAATTATTTAGCTCAAAATTGGATTTGAGGCATAAACTCAAATAAACATAAAACTTATAATTTGTGTCGTAACAATATCTCAATTTACAAAACATATCGTATCAGCATAATTGTAGCAACCCTAAACGCCATGAAATTATCAAAATCATTTTTCTTCTACATTTAGTAGGTCATGTAAGCACGATTGAACAGGTTGGAACCTGTCCATTTATGTTTATCAAATAGCAATCGATGTTGAATAAATACAACGGATATTTAAGTATAAGCAAAACTTTGCCAAGTATATCATACAGCTGGCCTAGAAATAGTAGCTGACTCAACGTAGCAGGTTTGTTAAACAATCAATAAAATTGTTTTAATGAGAGAGTACGAATGCTCTCAGAGATAGCAGAATGTCGCATGAGAGTTATTGTAGATAGCATGCAACATTTTTCACGAGAGACAAATTGTAAACAATATCATTAATTATAAATAGCGTTTTTGTAAATAAAGAGGAGAGTCGTATTTTGAACTTAGAGTTACCAAGTCGAAAGGAAATTGTTCGTTTTATTCTCCATTTCCATAATCAACCACTCGGTACAGTGCATAATGTTTAAATCAATTGCAACTGCTCAATAAATAATATTGCTTTTTACAATAATTGAGCACAATTTGTTTGGTTTATAAATTAACTGCTAATTCATACCCTGAAGGGTGCTTTCCTAACAGGCAACATGCTACACGCAGATGAAATTATCTCTTGTTCTCTCTGTTTACTCACATTCGCCATGCGCTGAAGGTTGTCTCTCCAGCGGACGGCATACTAATCACGGAGATAGCTATCTCTTATTCTCTCTGTTTACATTTCGTTTGACAGAACATACTCGATTGAGCTAGTATAGCACCATTCGAAATCTCGTACTGCGACTGAATGAAATCGAACGAAATACATAATGTCGCAATTTTTTTCGAAACGAATGCAAAAACGTACGAATCGAGAGATTCGATTCGAGATGCACAATGCCACCCCTGTTTAGTGTATAGCTCATCCGCAAGACGGTACTGCGTGAGTGTTTATGAGACTACAAATTTGGCTAGATATCCCTGGAACTGTAAGATTTAGTAACCGTCAACTAAGTATCTCGAGGATTTTGTCTGTTTGCGTAGATTATGCTTGGGTTAGTCTTAGCTGCATAAGTGGCTCTTCAATACCTATGGTAAAAATGGTAACCTCTATGGTAAAGAATGTTGGGTATTCGGAAGCTATTCCGCTCAGGTTGCGGCACTAGTGCTCATGGTACTACTAGTTAAGCCAATTATCTTGGAATTTGTGTGATTTAAATAAGTAAAAGTAGGAAATAAAAACTTTAAATCAACTCTCGGGTCACTGTTAAAAATTATTTTGCGGTCGTAGATGAGTAAGAGCTGTGAATTAATTGCCAGATCATTGTCATTTGCTTCCATAGCTTAACGGTAAGCACACCCAACCAGCAGATGACAGATTTTATATGGTTATGCATGAAATCCTTGCATATCTGTATAAAGTTTTCCAGATCATAGAGAACCATCGTGTTAGCCTCTTGATACATGAATGCAATAAATGGCAACTTGGCTTAGAAACATCATACTTAATAACTGTAGAAGTTCTAAATAAACAATTGGCTGCAATGTGGCAATATCCCAGTGGGAAACTTCACGAATTGACCACAGATGGTCCGGATTTCTGAGAAGGCTGTCTCTCGGCAACCTAGTGTCATAGGGGAGTAAGAGCAAAGAATTGACTTCCCAGCCCATGTCAGAAATAGGGTAAATCACTACTTGGGCCTATGGACCCGGTTCCCGGCTCACTGCAGAGAAATCTAATGATTTATACTGTTTGGAAGCCGTAGGTTTATGATTGATAATTTTTAAAAAGTCTCCCATTTATTTTTCACAATACTCAATATTTTTCAATCACTTGTTTTACTCTTAATTGATTCAATTGTAGAAAATAAAAATGTAGATTTCAAAATTTCGCTCTCCGATGCTACACCACTGAGCCGGATTGATTCTTTCCACTTTTACAAAACGGTATCATCAAATAAACACCTACCTGAAAATCGTCACAGTGCTCGATACAATCATTGCTTCAAGCTTTTAATCACCACACCATAATGCTAAACACACGCACTTCAATCTTATCACTAGAACATATTACTAGAACTTATATAAACATACTAGAATACATTTGAAAATGTATTCTCAAACCGAACAAAAATTCACCGTGCTGCCAAAAGGCCAGGATTATGAAAATCTCGCTTAACTTTTCAAAAAGGACCTAAGTAACATTTTTTTCATGAATTAATTTGAATAGCGCAATCAACAGAACAACATGAAAGCTTTTCATTGCAGTACTTGCGGTCCTTGTGAAAAGTTAAGCGAGAAATGATCCTTCATCGTTAACAGGAAAACTGTCTAATACGTTGACGCTATCATGTTATTTATAATACTCTCGATTTCAAAAGGTGAAAAAAATATTGTTTTCAAGTATTTGGAAGAAATTTGGATGAGTAAATAGGGGAACTGTTCCGTTTTCCATCTCACTGAACATATATTCATCATTTCGTCGCTTCTTTTTGCTAACATGCGTGCTCACTGCTGAAAAAAATCACAAAAATAATAAACAAATCAAATACCTTTTCATTGCTTTGTTTTTCGTAGGCCCAATATCGGAGCTATGAGATGAAGTCCAGGAGCAGTAACCCTATATCTTCTCAACCAAAGAGAAATGATTATGAATAATACACACCCGTTTCAAATCACTCAGAGATTGAGTGAAATTGTATTGCCGTCTCTTTTTTTCTCACGGAAATCTTACTCAATTTTCGTAAAAAGTGGAACTACTCAAAATTTGAGTAAGGTAAGAAAGAGTTACTTTTAATTATTCTGCTCTCTTTTTATCAACAAGTTACCTATGAAAAATACGAGAATAGTGAAAGGGGGTCTTTTAGTTTCGCATGCTTTTTTGTATTGGTATAAAAAAATTAAAAAGCAAAAATTCTCCCTTTTCCATAGTTAAAGTATTAATTTCCTGGAAGTTGAAACACACACTAACTGATTTTTTTTAATTATAAATATAATAGCCCTGTTTGTCTGTCCGGTGACTAGCCAACCAGACGCAGCACGCGGTGAAATTCTCACAGAAAATAAAATATTTGACACTTCAATTCTTTTTTACTATCAGATGCAGAAAACAAAACCAGTGACAACCTTAGACAACCAGACACAGCATTTGATGAAAAACTCACAGATAACAAACATTTGGCGCTACTGCGTCCACAAATAAAAAAGTTCCTTCATAATGGTGAAAAGGCACGGGTTACTGGAGCGGATTTCTTATTATTCCTATATCTTAAGTTCACGAATATAAAATTCATTATACAGTGAACTTTCCCTAACTCGATATTCTGTAACTTGATATTTTCTCTAACTCGATAAAATTCAAAGTCCCTTGAATAGAGTGTAAAATAATCGAAAATTTTTGGTGACGTCCACCTCTCTTCACTTGTAAGCTCACTTCCAGACACATTCATAGTCGGCTCTGGACTGTCAATATTCGATTGAATATTAGTCATTGAATATTTATGTACGTTCTACAAATTGAAAAATTATCTAAAATCTGAATAAGTTTTAAATGAGTAAAGTAGTTTATCACATAGAACTGAATCCGATTTTCATCCACGAGGCACTTTCAACGGTAAACATCAATATAAACAATGCTAATTATGTTTTTTCTGCACATAGTAAACACATTCAGTGACAGCCGAATGAATGAGTTGGTGGAGTAGTCGTCTGACTATGTCATTCTATGTTTTGAATAGTCATGCGATGTTTGTCAAAATTCGGACTGAAATTGCTTCATGAAGATGAATATTTTATGCTCTGCCCTTGAATCTAGCATACTACGCTTCCTCCGTAAGTCGATATCTCCCTTACTTAATATTCTTTAAGTCGAAGTAATTTTCCAAAGCATTTTCACCTCGCTAACTCGATGTTGTCAGAAACAGTACATGCACGACATAGTTAGAAGTTAAGTGAAAAGTGATAACAGAGAAATGGGATATGAGAAATAAGAAGTAGGAGTGAAGAATGAGAAGTAAGCTATGAAACGTGAGATATGAGACCTGAGATATGAGACGTGAGATATGAGAAGTGAGAGAGGAAAAGTTAGAAGTGAGAAATTTAAAGTGAGAAGTGGAAAATGAGAAGTTAGAAATGAGAAGTGAGAAGTGTGAAATAAGTAGTGGGAAATGAAAAGTATGAATGGAGAAGTGAAAAGTTACAAGTTAGCAGTGAAATCTGATAAGTGAGAAATGAGTCAGAAGTGATATATAAGAAGTTATATGTGAAAAGCGAGATGTGCGAAGTGAGAAGTGAGAAATTAATAGCGAGAAATGAGAAGTTAAAAGTGAGAAGTGTGAAGTGAAAAATACAAAGTAAGAAATGAAAGGTGAGTAGTGGGAAGTGAGAAGTAAGTTGTGAGAAGGGAGTAGTAAGAAGTGAGAAGCAAGTAGTAAAAAGTGAGAAGTGAGGACGAAAGAACAAGGAGTGAGAAACGATATTCTTTCTTTTTTCTCTTTTTTCTCCTGTCTTATTTCTCCCCACTCTCTTCTCACCTCATAATTATCATCTTTCCTTCTCACCCCTTGCTTCTGTTTCTCTCATTACTAACATCCTTCTTCTCGCTTCGCAACTATCACAACTCACTTCTCACCACTTTCTTCTCGCTTCTCATTTCTAACTTTCCATTACTTACATGTTACTTCACACATCTCACTACGCAATACTCAATTTCGTTTCTCAGTGCTCACTTCTCACTACTCTGTACTCATTTCGAAAATCTAATTTCTCACTTCTCAGTTCTCGCTGTTCAACATTCACTTCGAACATCTCTCTTCTCATTTCACCTAATAAGGAAACAAATTTTAATTGTTCGGCTAAACGGCATTCGGCCAAATATAAACGTGTTCCTTATCTCGATGCCTCCCTAACTCGATGGTCCCTTCAATATCGAGTAAGGGAGAATTCACTGTAGTCGATATTCAAACTAAATTTAAAAAAATAGAAACTTTTTTGACGGCATTGTTCATGGTTGATTGGGAACTATAATATTATGACAAATGTAACCCAACGTCTTATTTAAGGCGGAGCTGCGACTGTAATGACCCACCGCTTCATTTTCTTTGTGTATAAAAATAGCCGTGTTTCGCGCGGGCGCGTCATTTTCATTCGAGATTTCAAGGAGGTCGATCGACGGTGCTCGATAGCAGTTCCATCCACAGGAGGAAGCAGCTCTTAAGTCATATTTTTATCACAAGATTCAAACTATAAAATCGATACTGATAATGATTAAAGAAACACATTATTGAAAAAAAATTGGTTCTTGTTAGAACCACTATTATATTCGGAAGAAAGTAAAAGGCTGTACTGTGATTATAGCGAATTCATGCCATCCTGTGAAATTTTCTCGTAAGGCTTTGAGACTGAAATTTGATGGCGCCAGTATCGGTCTGAGCGGTGGCAGTCGGCAAGTGATTGATAAGAATTGAATATGTTTGCGTCGTCCACGAAAAGTGAAAATTGCTCGCAAGATTCTGACTTCGATTTTTTTGCTATTAGTGATTGGAAAACGTATATTATTGAAAATAAATTGGACTAATAAATTGGATTTTTTACAGGAGAGAGTTGACCCAAAATCATAATAATTTGGCGATGGTAGAAAATTGGTGTCAGTAGTGGAATCACAACCGTGCGTCGGACGTGGCGTGGCGTGGCGTTTAACAACCTAATATTTACATGACGCTATAATTGGCATTGCACCAAAAGGTTTTTCGTTATTTATGTTGGCCCGAACAGCACAAGTCCGGCAAAATTGGTTACAGCAACCTCGATTGTTTTCATTGAAGAAGTTATATCTAGGCAAATGTCCACTTAAAAAAAAAGCATCATATCCATAATTGCCATATTCAAACACGGGCACGGAAAAACACCTACTTTTAAAGAAAGGATAACATCTAACCTTGCCTTTATCGAAGCAAGCACCTACTTTTAAAATAATGGTTCGTATCCACCTTTGCTTTAATCCTGGCAAACGCCTATTTTTAATGGAGGGATCACATCCACCATGCCTTAATCCGGGCAAGGGCATACTTGTGGAGAAGGAATTACAGCCACCATTGCGTTTATTTGGGCAAGGGCCTGCTTTTGAAAAAGAAGTCACTTTCACCATTACCATCCACAATTGCCTTGATCCAGACAAACGGCTATATCCGGCTTATGTATGCGTTCTTAGAAAGAATTATGTCTTTTCAATTCCGTGCGGTGTAATATTCCTCACTAGAAAACAACTAAAAAACAACAAAATGAAAAATTACGAAAATGTCCCTTATGCTAAATAACCCCCCTTTTGACGCTGTTCGCAGTTAAGGCAAAAGTTCATGGCGTTATGCATTATTGCGCATACTGGGTAAACACGTGCATGGCAAATATGAGATGACCATTTCTGGGGAATGGCGCAATCTGAATATGAAACGAATTAGTTTCGATTTTTATTGGAATGCTGGATATGAATCGAATTCGGATCAAGAAAGATTTGAATATGAATTGAATCAGTTTTGATTTTAATTGGACTGTAATTAGATATGAATCGAATTTGGATAAACAAATAATTTATACGGGATAAATATAACGAAAACGTATTTGATAATAATTAAAATGGATTGATATTAAATTGTAATTGATAAGGATTACGTATTTATATGTGAACATTTTTCTGGCAGATAGACGCAAACATGATTTGGTCCTCAAACTCGAATTTTGAAGTTCAGAAAATATTGATGCTGCTTCGGTATTGGTTACCACATGGCCAATTACTTTCTGGCGAATGTCATACAACCGATCAGACTGTTCTGACTGTTAAGCGATCGGGGAAATTGAAGCAACATCGTTTAAGACCGACGATTATGAGGCTCTACAATACGCCAGTCATAAGTGTATGGACGCTGTAGTCAAACAGGAAACCAGAAATTGTGGCCAAAATACTAACAGACTGCAAAAGTAAATTACTGGAGATGGGGGACATTGAAGCCAATGGTTCGCAGATCCGTCTATCACTTACCCGGTAAACTTGAAATTTCGTAAAGTGAGCACTAGTTAGAAATCAAAAGTGGAAGCTTCAGAATCAGGACATCAGGTAACTACTCAGCGCTCATCTTCAGACATCTTTTTTTTAATCGTTATTAAAGAGGCTTGGAGCCCTGGCTGGCTCACCTCTGGAATTCCAGACTTCTTCCGGGCCATTTAATTGTGACCGTGGATGCGATGTGTACTTCTCGTTTTGATCGTAATAGGACCCCGTAATAGGACTGTGTTCGTGATACATTTTCATTTTCTCCCGTCAATACACCATTGCTGAACAGTTAGATAAAATCTGTAGAAAACGGTGGTAAGAAACAAGCAAAGAAAAAAAATGTGATAAGGTATTTTGAATTCTTGGCAACTTTATCTTTAAATAGACCCGAAAATAGATTCGAAAGAATGCACCATCAAAATATTTCCATAAAATGAATAAACCATTTAGCCGAAGGCCATCAAGCCTAAATTTGTTTCCTCGAAAATGTTGTTTGGTAGAAAGGTACATACTGACGAAAATGTCGTTCGTCCGAACAATTCCGTTGGCTGAAAAAATCCATGGGCTTTGGCCGAAATGGCCGAAATGGTCGTTTGATAGAAAGGGCCATTTGGCCGGAATGGACATCTTGCCTAAACTGTCGGAGTGTTTTGCAGAAAGATCATTTCGACTAAATGATCTATTCGGCAAAACGACATTTTCGGCCGAACGATTATTTCGACCAAACGGCAGTTTCAGTATACAGAGTTGCCAGGTTAAACAACTTTGTTGGCCAAATTACATTTTCGGTCGAACCACTTCCGACCGAACTGTTGGGTTGGGTTGGCCTACTGTGTCTTTCGGTCAAGCGACATCCGAACAAATGGTTTTTCGATCGAACGACAGTAAGGGCCATTTAGCCGAAACGTGTTTGGTACAATAAATCATTAAATTCATCTGCTTAGCTTAGCTTAGCTTAGACTGACTGTACATATCAATGGTTGCTACTCCGTGATTGATCAGAACTGGTGCAAATTGCACTACGATCCACGTGAATAGTGGTTGGGATTTACCAACTATTCTCGAAGTGCACGTTTCAGCAGCTCGCAAATGTTGATCAATAACGGCGCCGGCCAAGTCCTTACAGTCAGTTGGGAAAGGGAGGGAATGTGAGTGTGTGGTAATTGTTGCTACTAGAGACCGAGAATACCTCTGCATCTCCACATTTACCACGGGAAGGAAGTAGTGTTAGTTGGGTGGGGTAATCAGTAACATAGATCGGGATTCACCATGGAAAGTGATGTGACCTATGAAACTTCTACACAGCAGTATTAACATTTCCTTAATTTGTTCAATTGTTCATTCTTCGCGAGAATAAACAATCAATCGCTCAAAGTGAGCGATTGTTCATTTGAATTTCGGATTAGGCGCCCGCGTTATCATTTCATTAACGTAAGAAAAGTAAAAAGAAACGGGATTAAAATTGAAAATAATTGATAGTAATCGGAAAGCTAATGTTATTCAGCAACCCTTATTTTATCTCTATTTGACGTTAGGTAAGAATGTAAGTTTACGTTCATTTTACATGTCGTTTATTTTGCATTACTTTCGCGCGCGTGTGTGTGTGTCACTTGCCTTGACCAGTATACCGTAATCAGGATCTCACTGGTATTAATCCTGAAGTGCCGGTTGGCACTCGTGTTGGGCTTGTGCGCTTTGAGCGGCACACGGTCGTTTCCAGTCTACATAAAATTGCACATGGTGCAATACAAGATGCTAAATTGGAGACGATATACATACATGTTGTGTGGAAAAGTACCTTTATCGCCTGCACTTCAGCATCCTACACGACACCATATACGTTCATGTGTTGACTGGGTTTGATAGGGCCTGCTTATGGACACATGCAGCTTTTTGTAGAGGTTTAACAGAGCCCACTGTCAAACCCCACCACATCCTAGGCAGGCCCCCTAACTCGCAGTGGCCATGGGGAGGGGTCGTCAAGCCCTAATAAATAATTAGATTCATCTGGCCGAAAAAGTCATTTAACGAAATGGATATACGATCGAAAAAGTCGTTTGGCCAAATAGGTCATCTGACCGAAAATACCGTTAGCCGAAAAGTTGGTTTGGTCGAAAAGGTCATTTGGCCGAAATGGCCGTCTAGCTGAAAGGCCATTGAGTCGTGTCAAACGACCATTACGACCAAACGGCATTTTCGGCCTGTTGACTCATTCGGCCACACGGCAATTTCGGCCAACAACCTGTTCGAGACAACGATTTTTTTCGGCCGATTGTCGCTTTGGCCAAATGAAATTGTTGGCCAAACCGTTCACCAGATTTTCGGCCAAACGACCCTTTCCGTTTTTTTTTTAGTAATTTTCTGAAGAATGGAGATGAGTGTTTGACTGTGATATCTGTAATTTTTTATAGTGTATTCGGCTGTGCAGTGTAGAACTCTGTCAGAATGATGATTTTGTGTTCGTCCCTACGTTTTTGTTTTTGGTAGTTGAGACACGTGTTATGTTTTTCGTTTATTTGTTAATTTTGTTAATGTTTTAGTAATTATTTTTTGCACTTTCACTAATTCGGAATAAATCGCTGGGCTGAAGAATTTCTGAAAAATTTTCGATGAATTTCTCATGATCAAAACAAAGAATGTCTAAAAAAAATTCGTTAAAAATTCCGAAAAATAAAACAGCTATTATAATTATAAGGATATTATTAAGCTTATTCAACACAGCAGACTACGATGGGCTGGTCACGTTGTTCGTATGCCAGAAGAACGTCAAGCGAAGAGAACATTTAGTAGAAAACCCGGAATTGGCCGCAGGCTTTTTGCAGTTGAAGGGCACTCAATGTTCAGGGCGACTGGAAACGATTGGCCCAGGATCGAGTCCAGTGGGGAAAGATACTCCATTCGGCGTAGGTTCATCGAAGAGCTGTAGCCCATCAAGTATCAATCAAGTAACTATCAACAGATGAATTTGTTGTTAAACTTTTATAATTTATATAATTTTAAAACAGAAAACATAAAGAACATCACCGTGCCACTTTAGTTACCATCAGATACCGATGATCTAAATACCAAATCTACGCATCGAGAATCAACATTCTCTTTTATAAGTTTCTGAAATACGAACTCGAGAATTTATCTGACGAACTGAGCATCGGAACGTTATCCCATATCTATAAATTCACACAGAGTAATTGAATTGCGCAATAAATAACCCATATGCAGCAACAAAGTACCCCGCAGGGGTAATCATAGCTTCCTAATGCCCCATTCCGAGTAACATATGGTTGCATTGAGCGCATCTTGACCTTAAACACTCATCATCTGCTAACCCCTGACAAGTTTTTCCACCCGCCTACGGCGCCTCTTGCTTGCTACCTTTGCCTACCGGCGCCTCGGGGCCAGGGGTGATGCATGTCGCGACAACATCCTTAACATCGCCGTCGTCTGTCTCGGCTTTACTCCTCAGTAATGGTTGCGATCGTAGTTACATTCTTCACATATGTTCCATCAATCGACAAAACAAGACCCGCGTCGAACATTGGGCTTCATGACCAACCGAGCTGTGTATGTAGCGCGCTCCTACTCAGCACTAACTACTGATTAATTGAGAAAACGTGTTCTCCGATCGGATCTAATCCGTTTGACTCATCTGCCTCTTTTGGATCGGTCGGGACGGTCGCGCGACCAGAGTCAACCGAAGCCAAGCTATGGAGCTATGGAACGGTTTTTGTTGCTATGCTGCCGCTGATGTGATATCGGACTCCTGGTTGGAGGCTTGCAGCTACCGCCAGTTTCGAACTGATCATCTAAAATCTAAATGCTCATCATCAGCAGGAGATTATCACTTTAATAGTGATGGTGATTGCTGTAGTTTGATGAGTCTACTAAGCAGATTCAGCCTTGAACAATTATCTTGGAATTCTATTGGAGGCGCTTAGAAGAATGAAGATTAGTTTGTCACTCAAATTATTCAACTACATTAATGGAAAGTCTGACCAATTTTTAATTTTTGAAAATATGAATCAGAATATTCTCATTTACAAAACTTATTTGTTTATTGTTTGCATTACTTTGAGTGCTCTCTTTGATATTAACTACATAACCGCGGTAAATCTACCAAAGAGATTGACAATAAGAGTGAAAAAAGGATTTGAATGCTATCGTCAATAGCAATTTTTGTGAAAGCTACCTTAACTGTCACTTCATGATGGCCTTTTTTATTTCTCTCGTTTCTTATTTCTGTGGACATCTATCCAATTACAGTTGCTGTTCATTCGCTTTAAATATATTTCAAATGGAAAGGACACGTTACTGGTTTTTCAGAAGTTTACTATCGCTTCTTCATTTGGCGGACAAATATGATCACTTTTTAGACTCATTTCAATCCGCATCCCATGTTCTAAACCAGACAGTCAGTCCAATCTCGAAACCGGTTCCCATAACAACTCATAAAACCACAAAATTCAATAATGGAACTAGATAGACTTGAATTTTAACGATTATTTGGTTTCTCATCAAGCTGATATCTTCGCCGTTGGATCATCATTGAGAATCCTTTTTTTATCATTGGATACACCTGTTCTGTTAGCTTCGAACATGTGCTGAAAACTCGCACTGGGCAAAAACACGAAATGTCAAGAAGTCAAATTCTTTTGAACTTTTTCGACTTTGCATATGATTAAAAAATTTCAGCAAACCACCATCCCAGTCAGTCTAGGGGTCAATGGCATCATTTCTTAGCCACCCGTGGCGAAGATGAATCAGAATGTCGCGCTATCATCAAAGTGCGAAAAAAACGCTCCGTTCGAAGGTGATGACGTACTGGTGGCGTCGGAGTGCTCGAGTTCTCTAGTTTCTTTTTTTCGTGAAACATCTGCGAAGCAAAGATGTACCAACAAACGTGCGAATACTGGTCAAACGACGAAAAAAAAAAACTTCTCTTTAGGTGTGTCCCGCCAGAGTCGAATGATGAATGTCTGCCTTCATTGGTCAAAGTATTATCCCCGAATCAAATCAGCTTAGTTCAATAGCTCATTAATTGCAGAAGGAGCCACAATTTCAACAAAAGCCGTCAGTCACGACATCCTTGCGATTCAATTTTCTTTAGATATCGGTTAACACCTACCGTATTTCAGGGGCTGTGAGGCAAGTTCTTGTGATCAATCATCCAAACACAGTCCCACGAGGTTGTCAAATTCCTTTATTTTAAAAATAACTATCGCATCAGGTTGTTACGAATTAAAGCAAACAAAAAAAAACATTAAACTATTTTCATGGTTGTCCAACTTTGCAAATGGACAGACCCCTTTCAGATGTAAAAACTTGACTCCTCTAGGCTGTTTGAGCGGCGCATCGAATGGCACGAGAGACGAGATTGAGCTATCTTGTTCACGGGGTCACAAATCGGACCATAAACGAAGTGGTTGTAAAACGCTTTGAACAGCTTATTAATTATCTCTTTGTTTTAGCCTCCCGTACGAGAGATGGCTACGTGTCGCCGCTTCGTCTAGCATTCCTCGAGGAGGGTATCGAAGGGTTCATGCCTCATACCCAAGCACGGGCTATTAACCGTTGCCAGATGAAGGCGTTGGTCAACTAGGAAGATGTTGCACGATGATCATTTTTTATGACCACAGACGGGCACTGGAATGATAATGGACGGATTGGTACATTGCTTTGTTATAAGGGGACAAGACAGTTGGTCGTATGATTTGTTTGTTTGACTAGTTTAGGGATTAATATCTGCATTGTTAAACCTGCTTGAGTATCAGTAGCTAGATGTTTGATGGAGATGGATGATTAATTAATATATGAATCAGAGAAGAAGCTGCCTAACAAGGTTTGATACAAGGGTATGATGGCTGTCTAGAAGAGGTACATCATTGGTGCATACTTTAAATTCTGTACAAGGATGGTAACTGTTTGTTTCAAAATAGATACGTCAAGGACCGATGAAATCGATTGAGGTCAAGGTCATCCATTTCATCAAAGATGCTCATGTTTATTTTCAATGCATGTTCAACAATTTTGAAAAGAATCTGGGGAAGGGGGATCCGATTGGCGTTACATTTTGTGGAGTAAAAAATAGGCGAGGTACTTTTTTTAATCTTCTGTTTTTTTTTTGCGAGGCTCAATTGCCGTGAAGCGTTACGCAGCCGAAATCAACTTTAATGGTACATTTCTTGATTCTTATGCATAGTGTTAGTTTTGGGGAGCCGAAAATTCTGCACTAGAGCGTGTTTCGTCGATTCGTGACTTGGGCGTTACAATGGACTCTAAATTGCGGTTCAACGAACATATTTCTGCAATAACGGCGAAGGCATTCGCAGTTTTTGGATTTCTTGTAGGAATGCAGCTCATTTCACCGATGTTAACACCTTTCATCAGCAGTAACATAGACTATCCGACTTGCTCGTGGATGTACAGTTGAGCATACCTAGCCATAGCCTGCGTCACACTGATTTACTCGCTGTCCCAACCCACCGCACAACGTACGGATACAATAATCCCTTTAGCTCTTGCCTGAGAGCTTTTAATAATGTTTGTAATTTGTTTGATTTTAATGTGTCGAAGTATTGTTTCAAAACTAGAATAAGGAACTTAGAATAGGAGTAGTCTGTACGATCAAATCGAAGACGAATAAAAAAGAAAAAAAGAAAGACTCATACGGCGAAGTGCTTAAGTAATTACGATGCTGATGTTGACATAGCTGACATTCTTGGCGATGTACCACATCTGTAATAGGACAAACATTTTTTGTAGACTACAAAAAGAGGAAGACATACGAAAGGGATTAACGACAGACATTGAAATGGACAACAAGAGGAAGAGTTTGTAATGGGGTATGACAGACAAGGGGATGGGCAGACTAAGATTACAGTTTTACATCAGCAACTTTTAAAAATTGGTGGATAATGGAGGCGAGGTACTGTTAAATTTTCCGAGCATGGTTAGTAGAATTTGCTCTCAATGGTTAATGACTAACTGTGAAAGAAAGTCATGAGGCTCGCACAATCGTTATTCATAAGCGTTAGTAACAAGTTTATCGCAACTGCGGAAAAGCAGAATCGGGCCGAAATTCACCGACAAGCAACATAGGGTAAAACACCTTGTACTTGCTCAGTTTCCAAAGAGATTTTGTGCAAAACACGGATAAAAGGATATCCAACGCCATTTTGAAAAAAATATCAATCCTTTCTCTTTGTATCAACACGTACTCAAACGTGGTTTTTTTCAGATTTCTACAAGGGAATTAGTTATGAATTTTGCTAAATTTATTCAACTAGCGAAAAAAACCCAGCTTTGCCCGGGTGTTGCAAATGTCACAATGCTTTTGAGATTTGGGCGTAACTTATTTTGTAAACAAACATTGCTTCATAGATTCCGGAGAATGCAAGCGTTTTCATCCCAAACTAATTCCCTTATCTGATAGAGGAAAGCTTAATCTGTCATATCCATACCATGGTTTCATCATGAAATGCATGTTTAAGCAGGAATTTTCCTTCCAATGTTTGTTTACAAAATAAGTTACGCCCAAATCGCAAATCGGTCCCGAATTAACTATTTGCTGCACCGCACTCTAGATCAATTTCCTTGCGTTTGTTTTGTTTTCCTCAACAGCTGAACCAAAATTGTATTCTAATGATTTTTTACGTTTCCTCGTTGAATTCATCAACTTTTTATATATACAAACCTTGCGGATCCCAAAACGAATGGATTAGGGAATTAATCTTGCAAATCGGACAACTCGTTACTCGCGAACGGGTTGTCCGATTTGCAAGATTATTTCCCTAATCGTCAGGAAGGAAATCTCAACACATTTTTATTATATAGAAGACTCGTCGACCCGGCAGACGTTGTCCTACGTAGTAGGCGAAAATGAGCGTTGTGGACTGCCCATGCGAAATTCCCATACGAATCTGTGTTTTAGATTTTTTCTATTTACTCAACTTTACTATTGATTTTCGACAGACCATTTCATTTTTATTATATAGAAGATCTATATTATAGATTATTGTCCTTAAGGACAAGCCTTCTGCCGTCCAAAAAACTAATTTCACTAAGTTAGACAACACTTCGGCAATGCTGCAATAGCCAATAATTCGCCTTGCGAAAAACATATGACACAGCCGTTGAAGTACCAACATAGTCAAGGACGTCGTCATTCTCAACTCCAATTACTAGAGATGGATAGTGGAGTGGAAATAAATGGAGCGGTGTAACGACCTCCGACGAAGCACAGATCCAGCAAGCGATCATTCTTATTCACGATGCAATTAACTTGAGATAAAGTTGCAGTACTGTAATTATCCAGCAATCTGAGAGCTCCCAGGTGAAACGAGGAATGTTCCTGGTCAGGGCGTAGGAAACCGTTGTGAGTTGGAACCCCCGCGACTCCTGCAAGGTTGAAGTCGCCCAGAACGATGAATTCATCGTTGGGAGACGCTATTTCCGACGCAAAGAAGACTGATCGGCAGTGCGTGTCGATGAGTTCCTAATCTCGAGTTCGGTCTGGAGGAATATACACCGCATAAACAAATAGTTTACGGCCTCCGAGCTGAATAGATACCCTAACCTGCTCCACGGTCTTCGATTACTGATGCCTTCAGCCTAGAACTTACAGCGATTATGATGCCACCTCCACCGATTTCCTGCTGTTATTCGAGTTTCGATCACATCGATAAACCTCGTACCCAGTTCCAAAAATATAGCTTGAAATTGTGCGAGAATCTAGCCAACTTTCGGTCAGAACTATGATATCGTAACAATGACCCATGACCGCTAGTCGATAATCTTCCACTAGACCATTCATTCCGCCAACGTTCTGATAGTACATAGTAACGTGCGATTTCGAACGGGGGGCTGTTGCTTTGGAAATCGGGATAATATCAGGAAGAGAGGCGGTAGTTGATTGATCGTGCTTGCCGGTAATAGGAATTCGGAAGACCCCGTCTCCCTTCCCATGGACCGGGACGGCTTCTGGACGCTGGCAGGAGGGGCTCGACTGCGATGGGAGGAATAGGGGCTTCCTTAGGACTTGTGGCACAGAAGCGTAACGGTGTTCCGTTAGCAGCAGACTTGGTTTGGCTTGACGAAGTTCCACTGGAAACGATAAAATGCTGAAGGAAGGTGAAATGCTGAAGGAAGTTGCTAGAATCACTCGATTACCACCATTTCTCTAGAGTTGTCGTCGCAAAATTCTCGGTAAAGAATTCCTTTAGGCCATGTCGAACTCAAAAGCGCTCTCGATTTCAATTCGGCATTAATTGCAATTTTGAATGAAACAAAAGATAGCGAACTTATGTCTCTCCCCTTAGGCACCAAACAAGCTACTTGAACGTCATTGGTTTCAAGACGCTTTTTTGTCAATTCGCCAATTTGATCAGCTGAAACGTCTGGTGCAATCCGCGACAAATAAAGCCAGAATTTAGGCTGGGGCTTGGGGACGGTCTTGATTTCTGATGAAGGCGAAAGAGTGCTGCCGGTTCCGAGCAGGAGATTAGGTTTCGTAACTGGGACAGAATCGTTAGTCATACTGAAAAGGCGCCGTTTCTTCGTAAACCGGGGTTCCAATATGACTCTGTTCGTGGCCTTCGGGGTAAGCAAGTTAGAATTCATTAATTTGGTAAAATTTGTCTGGATTTCAGATTTCAGCTCCGTCAGTATCTCAGACTTAAGGTGCGCCAAAATATCCCCATGATAATTAGAAGCTTGTTCATTTCCAGCCTCCTGGGCAGCGTGAACGGTATTCCGGAAACGCATATCTTTCATCAACGAGGTGCACGATGGACAGAACCAAAAAACTTGATTGATATCCTTCACCATCTCAAGCGCGTCGGCAGAAAGACCGGTACATTTAGGGTGAAATATCCCAATAATCATATCCGGTTGGCATATTAATCCCACTTGTCTTTCCAATTGCTAGGCTGACCAGATCATTTCGGTGGAAAAACGGGACAAACACACTTGCAAAACGGGACATGTTAAAAACCTTGTGACAAAATTCAAGAGCTGCGGAAATTTCAAAATTTAGAGGCCTAATTTTCATTTTCCGTGTAAGAAGTTAGACAAAAGTTTTAGAGTGAATCATTCACCACCTTAACTAACCTTCAGTTGTCAGTTGTAGTCAGTTGTGGAAAAATACTGAACAACAAATATTTCACTCTTCAAAGAGGCGTGGACAGGAAACACGAAGGAACAAAAAAATACGCATTTTTCAATATTTGAAAGAAAAGTGGGATTTTGAAAATTTATTTTAATTCACTCTTAAACATGCATTAAGGTCTAAGGATTTTATTACTGACCAATAAAAAACTTTCAAACAAAAACTTTCCTATTCAGAACAATAAAATATAACAAAAATAGTTTGAAGGCTGGTTTACAGTTCGGAAATCGTGTCACGGGAGTTGGTTCCTCATGCATTTTCAAGGGGAGGAGTTTCGTTTTCCTAGCTCAAATCCCCTAAACCCCGCCTTTTTTAAATAGCATGGGGAACCAAATCCCGTGACACGTTTTCCGAACTATAACCA
The DNA here is from genome assembly GCF_024139115.2 of Armigeres subalbatus. Classification (NCBI taxonomy): domain Eukaryota; kingdom Metazoa; phylum Arthropoda; class Insecta; order Diptera; family Culicidae; genus Armigeres; species Armigeres subalbatus. The sequence goes on from NC_085140.1 coordinate 124,918,521, forward strand.
GCCTTTAAAGCCGGTGTGGGCATTAGAGGGATAAAAAATAATTTTAAGAATTTTTTTTAAAAGACAAATGCGAAAAGAGTAATAGGGTGGGATTATTGATTTCCCGTACCAAAGCCCTTTTCCATGAATATAAGTGAGGACAAATCTGCGGATAAGAATAACAAGAATCTCATCAAGGAAAGAACATTAATAAGAAGTAATTTTAATTATTTCAATGAATATGGTTGGCGCATGTGAATAAATATCAAATCTAATCAATTCACAGTCCTTTTTGATCGAAATTGATTTAAATTATGCTAAAAGTAGCATCACATCTCGTGAGTCTTGTCCACTAATTTTGTTCCTTTTTCTTTAGGGGCTCTCCTTAGCCGTGCGGTAAGATGCGCGGCTACAAAGCAAGACCATGCTGAGGGTGGCTGGGTTCGATTCCCGGTGCCGGTCTAGGCAATTTTCGGATTGGAAATTGTCTCGACTTCCCTGGGCATAAAAGTATCATCGTGTTAGCCTCATGATATACGAATGCAAAAATGGTAACTTGGCTTAGAAACCTCGCAGTTAATAACTGTGGAAGTGCTCAATGAACACTAAGCTGTGAGGCGGCTCTGTCCCAGTGTGGGGATGTAATGCCAATAAGAAGACGAAGAGCTTCCTTTAAGTAGATGAGGACCGAAATCCGACCAAATTTTCACTCGGCTTGAAACTGCCTTAAAATCGATACGATTTTGTTCAACTGATTTAATGATTATTATAATTTTTTAATATCATCGTTTTTTTTTACAGAGCATGAATTCAAAATATTCTGAATCATTTAGAAAGACTTTGAATGATTCTTAATGTTTCGTTTGAATGAAAAATATGTGGTAAAGCAGATTAAAAAAAAATAGAATTAACGTACTTCGCAAGACATAAAAAAATAGAAAATGGACTTAATCTGGAAATAAGAATGTCTGCTTCTGAGCTTCATTTTATTGAAGTTGAAACGTGGTTGTGTGGAAGTTGATTTTCAGAATATACTTGCCTACCAAGTTACCGGTTCCGTTCAATCCACTAATAAGATGGGCCAAATTTTAATGCCATTTTGGAGCTCTTTGAAAGAATGAATGAAAAAACGGGACAAATTAAGGATTTTTTAGATTACGACGGGACAGCACAATAAGGTATAAAAATCGGGACTGCCCCGTTAAATGCGGTATGTATGGTCAGCCTACCAATTGCTGAAGTTTGATACCCATATTAACGCATTTCACGCTAAATTATATTCGGAGCTAGCAGCATCCTCTTAGATTTCAATGGAACTTTCTGAAAATGTAGACTTTGTCACAAAAAGTCTCTTAGCACACTCAGGTTGGACTATCTTTCAAAAAGGATCTAACTTTCTTTCACTTTTTTTTTTCAATGGAAATGCAGGGCGGACTCGACTAGCCAAAAGGGTCAAACACAATGGATACATTTGCGTGCGTTTTTACAGTTTTCTGTCAAAATGCACGCAAACGTATCCATTGTGTTTGGCCAAGAAGGCTCGATTATCCGGAATCATATTTTTCAATGTACACAGGTCGAGAGTTCACCAAATAAAGGATCAATAACGGTGCCGGCCACGTCCTTACGATCATCTGGGAAGGGAAGGAATGTTGGTGTGACAACCGTTGTTACTAGAGACCGAGATCACCTCTGCATCTCCACAGTTGCCACAGGAGGGAGTTTTGTTAGTGGCACGGGGTAAGTGGTTGCACGGATCAGGAATCACCTTGGTAAGTGATGCGATCCATGCATCCTCAACCAGATAACAACATGCTCATTAACTATTTTGACTTGTATATTAATGCTAACGTATGTTGTCACATATAATGGATTTTTCATTTCCTTGGTATTTTTGATGGCAAACATGAAATTTAAAATAGAACGTTAACATCAACATATCAAACAAAAAGTTCGGCAGTAGATAAAAAGAAAAACATAGTACACTTTACAATATTTACATCTATAATAAATGTTTAATTATCAAATAACTAAAATGACCTGCTATAGCACAAATAAAACCGCTCATATAATAGTGACAATAACTATAACTGCATAACTAAAACAAAAAGATTATTCGGAGAGTTTTTAATGCTTCAAAGAGTGTATTCGATAAAAATGGTACACCGAAAATCTTCTGTAACTTTTGAACCGTATGAGTAAAAAACCTGAAAATTTGAGCAAATCTTATTCATAGTCTATTGTTTACATCTGCAGAGTTTCATAGTTATTCATACAGTGGTTCCGATCATGTCGTCTGGACACAATAAATTGCCAGGGAAAAAAATGTGTGCATCTACCATCAAAATCCGGACGCGTCCCACCGATCCATCGCTAACAAGCTTGGGATTGCAAATTCAACTGTATCTCCTGTAATGAGAACCTTCAAGGAGGACCTTATAACCGCTTCGACCAAATGTTAGTTGGCTAGGTAACTATCGCCCTAATGTTCTTCGGCCAAGTGGCATTAGAAAAAAGGATTTCCACCAAATGACTTTCGTCAATCGACAAGAAGGACCGAAAGTGTACAACCCCATCTGGCCGACATTTTTGGCCGTATTACTTGTTCAGCAAATGACATTTTCAGCCAAATAGCCCTTCCTTCCTGTCAGTCGTACCTTCTTCTCTCTTCTTCTTCGTTGGCATTGCATCCCCCACTGGGACATTGCCGCCTCGCAGCTTAGTGTTCATTAAGCACTTCCACAGTTATTAACTGCGAGGTTTCTAAGCCAAGTTACCATTTCTGCATTCGTATATCATGAGGCTAACACGATGATACTTTATGCCCAGGGAAGTCGAGACAATTTCCAATCCGAACATTGTCTAGACCGGCACCGGAAATCGAACCCAGCCACCCTCAGCATGGTCTTGCTTTGTAGCCGCGCATCTTACCGCACGGCTAAGGAGGGCCCCCACCGTACCGCCAAACCATTTTCTACAAAAAAAAAACGTTTCGGCCAAATGTAGTTCGGCTAAATGGCTTTCGGCTTAACAAGTTATTCGGCCAAGTGGCTTTTGGCCAAATGGTGCTCTGCCGAATGACTTTCGGCCAAACAATCCTGCTAACAATCCAAAAAACTAGTGGAATTTCCGATGAAACAAAAATCCAGTTGAAATTCTGTTGGAAACAGTTTTTGTGAAAATTATACATTTCACATACAATACCCGTAACGCTGGATAGATACCTCTTCGTGGTGTGTTACGGGGTAAGTTCTACCATGGTCACATTGCCAGCTACAGGCACATCCTGATCCAACGAATACCTTCCCAATATCCAACTCCGTGGTACTTCTTCCTTCTCTCCCTAGTGACGGTACAGATAAGCGTGGCCAGAAATAGTTATTCTAATGCTTTTGTCATTTTGTCATAGATTGAAATTAAGGACTACACCCACCTTGATTTCTGATAGCAATCTGGACAGAGATTTCAAAGGAAACATGAGTATCACTAGTTTCAGTCCACGAAATAATTTTAGTAATTTATTTATTTTCCATATTTCATTATACTTATTTTTATATTTCACTATATTTATTTTTCATATTTTTACATTTTAATTTTTTAAGTTTTCATATTTTTATAATTTTATATTTTAACATTGTATATTTTTTTAATTACGTATTTTATACCTTCCTAATCTAACACTTTTATGTATATTATTTCTGTGCATTAAAATTTTAATTTTATTATGTTTTTATATTATCATATTTTTATACCTATTTAAATTTAACATTACACTTTCTTTTTTGATATTTAATGATTTAATATTTTTTAACTTTTATATTTTGTATATTTGTATTTTCATATTTATATAATTTCATGTTATTACACTTTCATATTATAATATTATTATATTTTCCATATTCTTATATTTTTCCCATTTTATATTTTTATGTGCTCACATTATGACGCTTTTATATTTTTATATTTTCATGCTTTCACATTTGTTATTCCTGTATATGTTCATATTTTTATGTCTTTGTATTTTTAATTTCAAATTCCATATTTTAATCTTTTGTATTTTCGTTTTTTATGCCATTATATTTTCATATTGTTATAATTTCGTATATTTAATTTTCATATTTAAATTTTTTGTCTTTCTTATATCTTTATACTTTCATGTTGTTATAATTTTTATGTTTATGTTTTTATGTTTTCATATGTTTTTATACTTTCATATTTCCATGTTATATATTTTTGTGTTTAAATATTTTTATATTATCTTATTTTCAGATCTTCATATTGTCATATTTTCAATATCACTTTTTATATTTTCAAATTTTTCAATAATTTCATATTCTCATGCTTTTAGGTTTTTTTTGTACTCATATTTTTGTATCTTCATTTTTTAATTTCATGTTTTCATATTTTTTCATTTCATATAGCAATTTTTATTCTCTTGTTACATTATATTTTTATGTTTCTTATTTTCATATTATAAAATTTTCATAATTTCATGCTTTTATATATTTATATTATTGTATTATGTATCTTCATATTTTTCATGATATAACATTTTCATAGTACACTACAAAACATCCCAGGAATGAAAGCTTCACAACCTGCCATGTAATTTTTATGCAGACGACGTCCTGGCACATGACCTGCTATCTGATACTCATAACATTCTAAATAATAATCAAATTCTTTACAATTTCCAGCTTCTTCTACAAGAGATGTACATCCCGAGTTAACTTTGGCTCCCAATTGATGTTATGTTCTACAAATATATATATAAAATTTGATATAATTTCTTATTATAATGTTATTCATTTCACTACATATTTATATAAAAACTACCAAAATAAGAACTTAAAAAGAACGCGGTGCGTATGGTACGGTATGTCCACGCATCCTTCAACCCCTGTAGATTAGATTAGAAATTAAACATTTCACATAGAAGTTCTGATAAAAATAGTGGAAACGTTATCATAAATCCATGAAATAGTTCCGGAGTATCCATAACACGAAGAATAATTTTAAGATCCATAACTAAGCTAAAATTTAGCAATTAATAAAAAAATATGTTCCGTTAGACATAATTAAGAAAAACAATAACATTCCTTATTTTTCCCATGACTAATGATCCATAAATCTTCGTAAAAAGATCCATAAGAATCTATATTTTGATCCATAAAAATTCAAATTTGCGCAATTTTCATCGTGATGCTGATCCGTACATTTGGTCATATGACCCATAATTTTGATCATTTAATCCATTGACGAAAGTCAATAAATTATATTGATCGACAAAATATTTAAAATCTATGGATCGTATGGTCAGTCAACATTATGGATCATATAAATAGAATTATGGATCAAAGATCAAAATTATGGATCAAATGACTAATTATGGATCATCATCAGTGTTGTAAAATGTCATTTGCATTCGTTTGTATAATTTTTCCAGAACTTTTTTCAGAAGTTAGCTATTGATTCTTGATGTATGACGAACTTATAGCGCTTAAATGTGCCTACAACTTTGTCTAACAAGACATTGCTGTAAATATGTAATCTGAGGCGTGGGAGGCAAAATGTCATTCAAATGACATTATGTCAAATGACACGTGACATTTTGGAGAGTTTTCACTCTCCAGCCTTAGATGTTATATTTAGAGCAATGTACCCTTGAACAAAAATATAGCCCTACTCAAGCTTTATGAGTACATCTAAAATTATGATGTGAATTTTACTTCTGAAGAAAGTTATTAACAAATTAGTCAAATGACATGCAGATGACATTTTACAAGCCTGATCATCATCACGATAAAAATTGCACAGATTTGAAGTTTTATGGATTAAAATACATCTAGTTTCTTATGAATCAATTTCCAAAGATTTATGAATCATTTGTCATACGTTCATGGGAAATTTTAGCTTTGTTATGGATCTTAAAATCAATATTTATGGGGGTTCCCGAACTGTTCAATGGATTTTTGGTAACGTTTTACGAAACAATTAGATGTCGTTTACAGATCGTTTTTCATTTTTTTTAATCATTCTTAATAGTTTATATGTAAAAGTATGTTTTGGCAGGAAAAAGGCATAATGAAGAAAGAAGAAAAAAACGAGAAAAGTGAGGAGAAAGGAAGAAGAGAGAAGGAGTTGGACAATTTGCAGACACTCTGTATACAGCTCTTCAGTATGATGTAGGCTTCCTCCATCTTCTCAAAGTTACAGGCCATAATATCAATGTCGTCGGTGGAACCAAATAACTGGACGGACTTGGTGAAAATTGTACCACTCGTACCATTCTCGACTCGAAATACGCACATCATCCGATCCATCGTCGCTTTGATCAAACGTATCAGTTTATCCGGGAAACCGTTTTCATTGGTGTTTAGGTGGTGAAAACACGTGGTTCCCTGGGCATAGTGTATTATTGTATATTGAATTACTGAATTTGATGGGCAACAGCTCTTCAATGAACCTACGCCGAATGGATATCCTTCTCCATCTCCACTGAACTAGATCCTGGGCGGGGATTGAATCCTAAAGAGAAAGAGCAAGTCTCTCACTTATCATCTCTGTATACATATACGATATGTAGCATACCGCGAGAAACTTTTTTCAAAAGCTGTCATGATAGAGAACTGATTCGGGATGCTATTATACCCCATGATAAATTTCTTTTAGAAAGCTCCAAATGCGGGGAGCACTGGCTCCGATGATGCATTTCAACTTGTTCTACACACACAGATGCAGTAACCAACACGAAAGGAGCGAAAACAAAGCCATTTTTCTGTGGGGGCTGCCTATCCGATTCTGTTTTTTCGCACCTTGTATCCAAATAAAACAAATTTGTTATACAAGTAAAATAACTTTGTTATCATGGCTTGTTATGATTCGGAACAGTTTTGCCTCTCATTTATCGTTGTTCGTTATCTATTGAGAGCGATTTCTGCAAACCCTGATCCTGGTCCTTTTCAACTGCAAAAAGGTATCATGTACGCGGCCTGTCACGAAGCCTACGGCCTCTTTTGGGTTCTCTACTGAATATTATCGTCGATTGACGCTCTTCCGGCATACCAACAACGTGTCCAGCACACCGTATTCTGCCATGTTATATAAGCTTAGCAATATCCAGCCACCCGGTTACCGCCGAGTATTGTCTGCAGCACCTTACGCTCAAATACTTTGAAAGCCCTCCAATTAACCTTCTTTAACGTATTTAACGTCCATGTTCCAGGGCCGTATAAAGCCTCCGGAAGAGTCTGAGTAGTAAACAGTGCGAATTTTGTCTTCGTTTGCAGACCACGGTACTTAAGCTGGTTACGAAGTCCGTAATAAGCCCTATTCGGAGCTGCAATACGCCTTTTCCCTTCGGAGGTAACATCATTATCGCACGTCGCTAATGTTTCAAGGTTCACAAATTCTTCTACCACTTAAAATTTTTCAACATTTCCCTACCTACAGGATACATATTCATGCAATTGGCGGGCAAAGAAGAGCTTTTAATTAATAACTGTGAAAATGCAAATAGAACACTAAGTTGAAAAGCAGACCAAGTTCCAGTTAGGATGTTGAGCCATAGAAGAAAAATAATTACTCAAACACGGTTCTTTGTATTGTAAGAATTCCTTGTAATAGGAGAACAGATTGTATCTACAATTAAAAATTTCGACAAAGTAATAACCGAAGTTTAATTTTTAATTCGAACTTGCACGTTTTCAACTACCTTCCTTCATACGATCTAGGCCATACAGGTGTATTGTAAATAATTTTCAGTCAGTTGTAAATTATCTACCTACTGGGCCTAGTCTGTCTCCCTTTTCCACATATTTTCATGCTCGTTTCCACCTGTTCGAGCCATCTCCATATCCTTTAAATGACAAATTTAATTGCAACCCAGATTATGACGGGTCTCCGACCACTTATTCATAATAACAGCTCAATTGCTTCTCTTTTTCTACAATTATAGCAAAAAAACGGTGCATTGCTGACGCAACTGAACTGCATCGCACTGAAATGCATTTTTCATACATACATCGCGTACGAGACGCCAAAAAGATGCTCACTAAAGCAAACCAACCAACAACAAGTGTAATGTCGAAGGTCAGTATCGGAAATCGACAGAGATAAATGATCTACGATGAACCAAATTCGGAGGCCCGGTCCATCAACCTTGACCAACCTTAACACACGGCACCGCCGAAACCAGTTCGTGGCTCCAAAATGCATGCTTTTCTCATATGTGTCGTGTTAAAATGCATCGACATCATTATTATTCACCCTTTGCGTGGGTATCGATTGTTCAGGGCCTATTTTAAGATTCAGGCGTTACGTAATCCGGCCAACAACGCTGGTGAGTTCAGGTTCAGACGATAACAGCGCAACCAAAAGAACGCGAATGAATTTCCCTTCGCCACATTCTGCGCCTTCTTTCCGCCATAATTCACCCTTCATACAGCACGACCAACTGCCTTGAATTCAATCTATATAGCGATAGAGCACAAATTTTCTCACACATAATCAAACCACCTAATGAACAGATGTGTCGGACAGCATGCAGACAAGGCACGTGACATGTCGTCTCAATTTATCTCACCTAAATCTGCATTTCAAGCGAGACAGCCGTCCTTCCTTAATGACGCTGATCTCGGTAGTGAACCCATAATCTATGCTCATCGCTTTGGCCGCACATTCGCCGCATCTCTTCGCGATGGATCGGACGGCAGCATGCAGCCCCTGTTGAATGTGACGTTATAGGCAAAGTAAACACTCATCGTAAATATTTATGAACTTGCAACCTGTGGACAGCGACGGCGGCGACAGTGAGCAACGTGCAAACGCAATTTGAAATTTGACATCCATTATGCTGCAGTTGACTTACCTATGCAATAGAAGTTCACGAAGAATGCAGAATTTGGTGGTCCATTTTTTGCTCCTCTTTTCGGGTCGTGTAGTATCGCGAGATCGTATTCAGGTTAGGAAAAAAAGCTTCTACCTTCGTTCAACATGTGGAAGTGACCTCCGATGCTGGCGGTTCGATATGACAGCGTTCGTTCACTTCGACAGCAATCAAAAGATTTCAACTCATGAGTAGAAACGAACCACAGAGATAGAAATATGACTACAATTACACTGGATTCTGTTTTTACACGATTTACATTTTCTCAATTTTCCGCTCATCCTAAATGTTAAACGTATAATCATTATCATGTGATTTTTCTTTGATTTATTCTGGATTTTTTGAAACATGAAACAAAAAAAATCGTGTAAAACCAAAATCCTGTGTACTACAATTACTAAACTACAATTTACATTACCTAAAAGAATGAACTTATCGGAGCTACTTCTAATGTTTCGACTCTGTTTAGAGTCTTCTTCAAAGGAAGAATTCTACAAAATCGTTTGTCGTTTAAAGGTACATATTCTGTTTGTGTCAATTCTTAAATTGTACATCGGATATTCAACTAAATGTAATGAAATGAAATGATTTTTGTAAAAAATAATTTCACTTAGTCACTTGGTTCTCAAAAAACTTCTACCTTCCCCGAAGAAGGTAACGGTTAGTTGACTCGAAATAGAGTAGTGAAGTAGTTAGGAAGTGGAACGGAGAAAACGGATCATTCGGTTTGACCTGAATAAGCAACGTTACGCCTCAAGAACCAAAATTTCATCGGGCTTCGATCGAGATCGGCAGAGATCGCCGATGACTTTGGGTTTCCTATCTGGTTGTAGTGATTGGACTTTGGAGAACAGTTAATTATTATGGATTCTGTTTTTACACGATTTACATTTTCTAGATTTTGCACTCATCCTGAATGTTAAACGCATATTACTTATCATGTGATTTTTCTTTTATTTATTCGGGATTTTTGTAAAGATTTTGGTGGTAAGTTGAAGTCACACGATTAAAAATACGAGCGAAAAAAATCGTGTAAAAACAGAATCCTGTGTATTCTCTGCTTGCACGTCCTGTGTGTGGACAGTAGGATGGGAGTTGAAATCATCAGTCGAGTTTATGCACTCGCTGCGTACGGACGTGTTTTCAAATCGTTTCGATTGTACGAATTAGTTTCACCCAGTATGGGTAAGCGACGATGCCGGTCCAGTAACGGCTCTAAGCAAAGCAGCCTCCAAGCGGATAATAAGCGGTTGAAAACCCGGATCAAAAATACATCGACAGGCAGCGAAGCAGCTACAAAGACAACCACAGTGTCATCACCGAGGCAGCGACGATGGTCCAGTGGATAAATTTGTTATCAGCAGCTTAAGCAACCCTCAATCAAGCAAAATTCCATCGATTGTGATGAAGAACGTTCCCCCTGATCGATTGAAACAGGAACTGATAGCAACCGGCAATAATACCCAGTTCAAGTTAATACGAATCGGCATCAAAATCGTGGTCCACACCAAGGCAGCAATGGCTGTTAACAAGTTGTATCTGAAGCGGAAGAAAGTGTTTCACCCATGACGTCCCAAATGAAACACCTTTTAAACCCATCATCCACGGCCTTCCGATTATTGAAAAGGATGACATCGAATCGGAGCTAATTTAGCGCTACAAACTTCAACCGGTGGCAATTCACGTAATCTCAAGAAAACGGGGAAGAGTCATATGGCCGAAGCCCATTCGTCCGAAAGCCATTTGGCCGAAAGGGTCGTTTGGCCAAAGGGTCATTTGGCCGAAAGGGTCGTTTGGCCGAAATGGTCATTTGGCCGAAAGTGTCATTTGGCCAAATAGGACATTTGGCAGAGAGGGTCATTTGGCCGAATGGGACATTTGGCCGAACAGTTTATTTGAAAAGTGAGAAATTAGGAATGAGAAGAGAGGCGTCTCTCTTCTCGCTCCACATTTCTCACTTCTCGCTGTAGAAGTGAGAAGCGCGAAGTGGGTTGTGAGACGTCTCACTTCTCACTCTTCATTTCTTACTTCTCAATGTGGAAATGAGAAGCGCGAAGTGAGTAGTGAGACGTCTCACTACTCACTTTCCGCTTCCTTTTGACATTGAGAAATGAGAAATGAGTAGTGTGAAATGAGACGTCTCACTTCTCACTGTGAAAAAAGAGTAGTGCGCAGTGGGTATTGAGACGTCTCACTACTCACTTCGCGCTTCTCACTTTTTACAGTGAGAAGAGAAAAATTAAGAGTGAGAAGTGAGACGTCTCTCTTCTCATTCCTAATTTCTCACTTTTCAAATGAACTATTCGGCTAAATGACCTATTCGGCCAAATGACCCTTTCGGCCAAACGACCCTTTCGGTCAATTGATCCTTTTGGCCAAATGACCCATTCAGCCAAACGACCCTTTCGGCCAAACAACCCTTTCGGCCAAATGACCTTTTCGGCCAAATGACACATTCGGCCGAACGACCCTTTCGACCAAACGGCCCGTTCGGCCAAAAACCCCTCTAGGCCAAATGACCTATTCGGTCAAACGACCCTTTCGGCCGAACGACCCTTTCGGCCGAACGATTCTTTCGGCCAAATGACCTTTTCGGCTAAACGACCCTTTCGGTTAAACGACCCGTTCGGCCAAACGACCCTTCCGGCCAAATGACCCTTTAGGACAAAAGACCCTTTCGGGCAAATGACTCTTTCGGCTAAATGACCCTTTCGGCCAAATGACCTTTCGGCTGAATGATTCCTTCGGCCAAACGACCCTTTCGGCCAAACAACCCTTTCGGCCAAACAACCCTTTCGGCCAAATTACCCTTTCGGCCATATGACCTTGTCGGCAGAACGACCCTTTCGACCAAACGACCCGTTCGGCCACAAAAACCTTTCGGCTAAACGACCCTTTCGGCCAAACGACCCTTTCGGCCAAATGACTCTTTCGGCCAAATGACCCTCTCGGCCAAATGACCCTTTCGGCCAAATGACCCTTTCGGCCAAACGACCTTTCCAGCCAAATGACCCTTTCGGTCAGATGGGTTTCGGCCTAATGGTCTGTTCGGCCTAGTGGCATTCGGCTGAATGGGTTTCGGCCAAATGACCCTTCCCCCAGTGAAGGAGACTACCGTGTCTGTCTCTATTTGGTTCACTTTTGGAAGGGTTCCATCACTTTGAACGCACTGAAGGCATCAGTACGATCGCTAAGTGAGATGATTGTAACATGGGAAGCCTACAGAGGATCGCACCATGATATTATGCAATGTATTTGGTGCTTGAACTTCGGCCATGGAACCCGTAATTGTAACCTTTGCCGCCGCTGCAATGTTTGCGCTGGTTCTCACATAACACCGGAATTTCCCTACGATGATGTTGCAGAGTACAGGTGTGTCAACTGCGGAAACGGACACAAAGCATCGGATAAGACTTGTTCAAAGCGCGAGGAGCACAAACGAATTCGGAAAAATGCTTCCACACGAAACCTCCCCGAAAGAAGAGCTCCTGAAGAAAGACAGATGTTTCAGCAAGGCGATTTTCCTGCGTTTCTACTGAACCACGATCAACGACAGCCCTAGAATGGCCACCCGTGGCCACGACGTCCTCCGCTAATGCAGTTTTTATTGATTCCCTAGGTGAGTGTTGACGATACTTCTCCACCAACCAAAAGCTATAATTCCATCTCGCAAAGTGCTATATGCCTTGGTTAAGTTGGTTAAGATCATCCTGGATAGGTCCGTTACGTTAAAACATTGCCGTTCCCGTCATGAGCAGATTGAGACATTGGGCGTTTTTCTGATCCAGTCTAGTTTCTAAACATAGTTACCTGGAATGCTAGATCCTTCCAACCTAAAGTGCTTGAGTTTGAACAATTTCTAGCTGAAAATAATACCCAAAAAGCATTAGTTACGGAAACTCTTTTGAAACCTAACCTCATATGGAGCATTCCTAACTATAGAATCATTAGACAAGTTCGTGAAGACTCCAGAGATGCGGGGTTACAATTGTTATAGAGAAGTCCTTCAAGTTTTCTACACTTCCACATCTCCACACAAAACTCATCGAAGCAGTTGGAATAGAATTAGAATGCAACATAGGCAAGGTAAGGCTAGTTATTGCATATTTTGGAGACAAGCCAAAGCGTTGAACAACAGCAAGCAGATATTCAACTGCTAATGCAACTGCCAAAAATATTGTAAAATCTCATGAAATAAATATCATTAGAAAGCACTGTAAAGTAAAAGTAAATAATAGACGCGCTAAATAATACTAGTTACTTGCCTCATAATCATAAAATTGCAATAAACGAAATACAATCAACATCAACTAACCAACCTTTTTAATGCTTGCCTCAATCTAAGTTATTTTCCGAATTGTTGGGATAAGAATCTTGAGCTTGAGCTTGCTTGAGCTTGATTGACTGCTCGTAGTTGCTACTCCATTATGACCAGATCAGCTGTTCTTGCACAGGGAACCAACAGATGTTTGCTTGGGACTAGCACACATCTTCAATGTACAAGTACTGGTGATCTCATTTGTTAGGTCATACTGGCGCCTGCCACGTCAGAATGCAAGTCAATGTAGGGAAGGGAGAGGAAATGATGATGCAATCACTCGCCCACTGCAAGCCGAATATACCTCTGCACTTGCCACGAGTTCATGCGGAATTTTTTGGAATTTCTGGGTTAGGTTGGAGAGGCAGAGGTCCGTCTTGGTTAACGAGCTGCCAATGTGATAGATAGGAGAAGGTAACTGATGGAATTTCTAATTGGATGTAGGAAACGAGCTCTATAGTTCATTTCCAATTCTAGCAGATTACTGATAGAATACACAAGTTGAAGGTATAGGAATAGTAATGGAAACGGTATGGAAGTCCATTTCCAGTTCTAGCGATTGCTGGAACATGAGAAATAAAGAGAAAGGTACAAAGTAGGAGAATGGAACGGACCTGGGATTGAACCCACGACCTCCTGCGTATGAGGCAGAAGCAGTAGCCATATGACTACCAAGCCCGCTTCGAAACAAGAGAGATCACGCACTGAACTGATTAATTTTATTACCGACCGCGCAATGCAGAACACAATAATTCGGCCGACGGCGCGATCGTTCTGCTGTTCGAAACAAGAGAGATCACGCACTGAACTGATTAATTTTATTACCGGCCGCGCAATGCAGAACACAATAATTAAGCCGACCGCGCGATCGTTCTGCTGTCCGAAACATGATAGAACACGCACTGAACTGATTAATTTTATTACCGGCCGCGCAATGCAAAACACAATAATTCAGCCGACGGCGCGATCGTTCTGCTGTCCGAAACAAGAGAGATCACGCACTGAACTGATTAATTTTATTACCGGCCGCGCAATGCAGAACACAATAATTCGGCCGACCGCGCGATCGTTCTGCTGTCCGAAACAAGAGAGATCACGCACTGAACTGATTAATTTTATTACCGGCCGCGCAATGCAGAACACAATAATTAAGCCGACCGCGCGATCGTTCTGCTGTCCGAAACATGATAGAACACGCACTGAACTGATTAATTTTATTACCGACCGCGCAATGCAAAACACAATAATTCAGCCGACGGCGCGATCGTTCTGCTGTCCGAAACAAGAGAGATCACGCACTGAACTGATTAATTTTATTACCGGCCGCGCAATGCAGAACACAATAATTCGGCCGACCGCGCGATCGTTCTGCTGTCCGAAACAAGAGAGATCACGCACTGAACTCCGAATTGTTGGGATAAGTATCTTATCAAAAACTAGAAACAAATCTCATATGTGAAAATGTACATTATGTGGAAGATATTGATTTTAAAAATGTATTGGAGGTAACCACCTCCCTTCGGTGGGACTCGAACCCATCGAAGGGAAATTGGAAAAATTAGCTAAAAAAAACCTTTTCCCTAATAGGTCGTGGAATGTATTTTTTCGCCGAAAGTCATTCCGAGGAATGCTAGTTAGGAGTAATAATCATTGAAATATGTTTCTAAATACTACCTTATTCAGTGGTGCTAGTGTTTTGAAATCCGGTCTAAATTCTTTTGGATTGTGGTATGAGCAATTGAAAAAGGCAATGCTTTCTTTGAATGAGCGCAATTCTATGAATGAACACAACTGTCCGGTATAAAGCGAAGGAGAAAGGTAATGCCTTCTTTAAATAGATGCGCCTGCTCGTATAAGGCGTAAGTAAGGAGTACATGATGCCTTCTTTAAAATTACAGGTTTGCCCACATCAAACTAACATATGGCAGATTTTTATACAGTTCTTCAAGAAACTTACAAAAACTGTATACAATTGTGGCATATACAATTTCAGTTGATTTTAATATAATCGTTGTATTGAAACCTTACAATTCTGTATTATTTTAATACAATATCTGGGCCCTCCTTAGCCGTGCGGTAAGACGCGCGGCTACAAAGCAAGACCATGCTGAGAGTGGCTGGGTTCGATTCCCGGTGCCGGTCTAGGCAATTTTCGGATTGGAAATTGTCTCGACTTCCCTGGGCATAAAAGTATCATCGTGCTAGCCTCATGATATACGAATGCAAAAATGGTAACCTGGCTTAGAAACCTCGCAGTTAATAACTGTGGAAGTGCTTAATGAACACTAAGCTGCGAGGCGGCTCTGTCCCAGTGCGGGGATGTAATGCCGATAAGAAGAAGAAGAAGAAGAAGTGTAAAAGCTTACATTTCTTGTACCTTTAGAGAATTGGATGGTATAACATTTCACCGAAAACTATTTCGCGGAATTTATTTTCGCGGTTGAACATTTCGCGGAATAACATTTGGCGGTTTGTAACTTTTCGCGGTACGACATTACGCGGATTGTACCTTTTCGCCGAATGACTTTTGGCGGAATGTACCATTTCGCGGAATATCAATAATAATAGCTTAGTGTTCACAGCATTTATTACCTTCGAGGTTTCTAAGCCAAGATACCATTTTTTTTTGCAATCGTGTAACACGAGATTAACACAATAAAACTTTTATGCCCAAAAAAGTCGAGAAAATTTTCATCGAAAAATTTCCTATTCCGATTTAGAAGTTGAACCCAGCTTCCTGCAGGATAGTCTTGCTTGGCAGCCACACATCTTCCCGCACGGCTAAGGAAGGTCTTCAAGAATATGTAGAAGTGGTTTTCAAAAATTCAATTGCTCCTCACAAATCCTTTATTATATTCAACAGACGGGCCAGATATAATGAAGAAACCATGTCCTATCTTTACTTTGTTACGGATAGACGTTTTTAATGAATAATCCTTTATTTTTTTCCTATCGTCTTTTACCGAGCAAACGTATTCATATAAATGTGGCATTATGTTCTGCCTTCGTTTTATACCGGACAGAGGCAACCATTTAAAAAAGGCATTACCCCTTCCTTCGCGTTATGCCGGACAGACGCATCAATTTAAAGAAAGCACCCTTTGCCTTGTACCGGGCAGACACGTTCTTTGAAAGAAGGCATTATCATCTCTTTTCGCCTTATACCGGGCAGATGCATCCATTTAAAGAAGGCGCTACCCCTCTATTCGCCTTGTACTTTACAACAGGCGTTATTAACTCTTTTCGCCTTATACCGGGCAGATGCATCCATTTGAAGAAAACGTTACTCCTCCGTTCGCCTTATACTGGACAGACGCGTTTTTTAAGAAGGTGTTATCAACTACTTTCCCCTTATACCGGGCAGATGCATCCATTTGAAGAAGGCGGTGCCCCTTCGTTCGCATTATACTGGACAGACGCGTTCTTTTAAAGAAGGCGTTATCAACTCCTTTCGCCTTATACTCAACTAATTTTGCCTTATACCGGGCATAAGCATCCATAGGCATTATCTTTTCCCTTTGCATTATACCGGGCAGATGCGTTAATTCATAGAAGGAACTACCTCCTTTCTTTTCTTTATACCGAGCAAACGTGTCAATTTCAGAAAAGCATTGTTCCCTCGCTTTGCGGTATAACGACCGGATGCGGTTATTCAAAGAAGGCATTACCTTCTTTCATTGCTTTAAATCGTAATCCAAAAGAGCTTAGCCAGGATTGCATGTAATTAAGCAGAAATCGGTAGATATTTCAATGATAATTATTCTAACTGAATTCCGCCAAATGGCATTCCGCTGATTTTTGGTGAAAAGGTAAATTCCGCGAAATGTCTTTCGGAAAAAAGGTGCATTCCGCGAAGTGTGTTTCGGAGAGTTGATACATTCCGCGGAATGTCGTACCGCGAAAAAAAAATCCGCGGAATGTTTTTCGGCGAAATAGTATACAACCGAGAATTGTATATACCACGATCTTATACAATAATTGTAAGATTTGTTTTCTTGGTCATTTGATAGGTAGATAGGTCTGTTAAAGGCAAGGAGAGGAGATAAACCCTTTATTGAAGAAGCGTACCTACAAGGTATAATAAAGAATTTGTAGAGAGACTATTACTAAGATTATGCTGAAGGTTTCTGGGTACGACACCCGGTCCGGTCTAGGATTTTTTTTTCGACTTCCCTGAGCATGGTGAGCCTGCGAGCTGCGCAATGCTGATCGGAGAAAATGATAAACTCCATTCCGTGCCGATAGTTCGAACGAGCCAGACGTGTGTGCTGTGTCTCATCGCGGATTGTGTTCGGTAGTGAAAAGGCTATTGTGTGGTGCTCCTACCTACGGATCCAAGGCGATCGCTGTCGGCGAGTGAAGTAGCTGCTTCTGGCGACGCCAGTGAAGCAGGCTATTGTTACTGCTGCTACCTACAGCAGCAGGGGCAGATAAGTGGCAAAACTTTTTATTGTTCTCCCTTCTGTTTGATACAGAGTGGGACTGCTTAGAATTAATCGAATTAGTTTTTTTTAAAGTTTTTTTCTAATTTGCTATTAGTTCTAAGTTAGTATAAGCAAAATTATCCTTCCACCTTGCGGGGTGAGAATGGAGGAGGAGACTGGAGAAGGCAATGTGCCTGCTAAAGATGGAGGGCGCACTCGATTGTACCATGCGGCTTCGCCTGGGCCTTGGGTTGTTTACTTTCGGCAGAAAGTAAAAAGCCTAGATTTTCTCGGCATTAAACGAGATTTGACGCGTCGTTTTCCGAAGCTTGATTTTAGCAAGATCAACAGGAACAAACTACGCATCACCGCACCTACATACCAGGTGGCGAATGAAATTGCTGGCGACAGGGCGTACAATGTTGAATATATGGTTTATGTCCCCTCGCGAGAGGTCGAAATTGAAGGTGTGATCAACGCAGCGAGCCTGACTTGCAAGGATGTACTTGCGGGAAAAGGCCGCCTAAAGAATGCAATGGAGTCTACCGTGGATATTCTGGACTGCAAGGAATTGCATTCAGCAGCCACGGTAGATGGAAAGAAGGTATATTCAAGTCAGGTTCGCTTCGGGTGACGTTCGCCGGTTCGATGCTCCCAAAATATGTTGATATTGAAAATATGCTATTTCCGGTGCGTCTTTTTGTGCCAAGGGTATTTAATTGTACCAATTGCAAACAACTTGGTCACACTGCCGAGTTTGTGACAACAAACCACGTTGTGGCAAATGTTCTGAAAGGCATAGGGAGGAGTCCTGCCAGCAACAGGCAACAAAATGTGCTTATTGTGGTTTGAATCCTCCCCATGGTTTGCAGGAATGCCCGGTGTACAAAAAGCGCACCCAAAAAGTGAAGCGCTCGTTGGTACAGCGCTCCAAGCAGTCGTATGCGGAAATGGTTAAGTCGCAAGACACATCCGCCACAGCCACTGCATCGACTGCTATTTCAGCCACCGTTCGTGTAAGTGATTATTATGATTCCATATCCATTGATGAATTGGACTCTGACGCTGCCGATATGGATGATCCTGCGGAGGTACACGTGCCCGAAAAGAGGAAGCAACCGTCTTCCCCGGGATCGCGCCGCAATGCAAGAGAACAAAAATCATCCATAAAAGCTTGGCAAAATCTGAAGGTAATGGGGTTTATTTAAAATCCCGAAGCAACCTGTCCCTACTGCTTCTTTTGATCCTAGTTGCAGTAAGGCATTCCCGCCATTGCCAAAATCCGATGTTTCGAAGAAACATCCGGCTAGAAGAATCAACGAAAGAAAAAAGTAATTCGCACTTCTAGTAAAAAGTATTCCGTCCAAGCGAGGATTGATCTCCTTTAAGGACCTTGTGGACCGTTTTTGAATTTATTCAATATTCCGAATTCATTGAGGCCTATCATTGACCTTTTCATACCAACAGTGGAAAGTTATCTGAAGCAATTGACTGTTTCATGGCCCTTCTTGCAGGAATTGTATCTTTCGATGGATAATACGGCCAATACCCAAGATACAATCACTGTGCTGCAGTGGAACTGTCATAGTCTAAAAAATAAATTAGACGTGTTCAAGTTTTTGATTCGCAATTCCGATTGCGATATATTTGCACTCTGTGAAACATGGCTTTCTTCTGAAGATGAAATCAACTTCCACGATTTTAATATTATTCGCCAAGATCAGGGATGATCATTATGGTGGCGTTCTTTTGGGGATCAAAAAATGCTACTCCTTCTACAAAATTCCCATTCCGACTGTTAATGGCCTAGAGATCGTCGCTTGCCAAATAAATGTAAAGAATAAAGATCTTTGCATAGCTTCAGTGTACATTCCTCCAAATGCCTCTATTAATCGTCGACATTTTTGGAGCGCAGTCTCCCTCCTATCATCTCCAGTATTGATATTGGGTGATATGAACGCACATGGTATTGGTTGGGGCGAAACGTATGACGATTATAGAACGCCTATTTTCTATGATTTGTGTGACGATTTCAATTTGAATATTTTGAACACTGGTGAAGTAACTCGAATAGGACCAAATGGTCAACAAAGCCGTATTGATCTGTCTTTATGTTCAAATTCACTATCATTAGATTGCACGTGGAAGGTA
Source organism: Armigeres subalbatus (assembly GCF_024139115.2). NCBI lineage: Eukaryota > Metazoa > Arthropoda > Insecta > Diptera > Culicidae > Armigeres > Armigeres subalbatus. Next base: position 124,938,280 of record NC_085140.1, read on the forward strand.
ATTCAAGATCCCCATGGTAGTGACCATATGCCGATAGTCACCACAATTAAGAGTGGCTATCAACAATCTGAGCCAGTTAATGTTCCTTTCGATCTCACGAAGAACATTGACTGGCAAAAATTTGCATCGGCGGTAAAATTGGTATTGAATCAACTGATACTCTTCCACCTTTGGATGAATATCGATTCCTTACTGAGTTGATTCAAAAAGCGCACTAGGAGCTCAGAAACGACGCGTTCCAAGTACATCTGTCATCAGAAGACCAGCCACTCCTGGATGGGATGATGAATGTACTAAGTTGTATTCTGAGAAATCCGATGCCTTCAAGGCCTTCCGTAAACACGGAAGGTCCGAGCTTTGAAGAGTATTTGAGGCTCGAAAGAAAACTCAAAAATCTTCTCAAGGCAAAAAACGTAGCTACTGGCGACGTTTTGTCGAGGGACTATCACGAGAAACCTCAATGACAACACTTTGGAAAACGGCTTCGCAACATGCGGAGCCGCATTTCCACCACTGCGAGTGAGGAATATTCTAATCGATAGAATATTCAACTTCGCAAAAAGGTCTGCCCAGATTCCGTACCAGCAGAACCGCTATTTCGAGAATCAGTCACTGATCCTGGATCTTTGGGTGGACCATTCACAATGCTGGAACTTTCTATGTCTCTTCTTTCATCGAATAACTCTGCTCCGGGATGCGATAACATCAAATTCAATCTTCTTAAAAACCTCCCAGATATCGCAAAAAGACGATTACTTGACCTGTACAACTGTTTCATGGAGTACAACATTGTGCCACCTGAATGGCGACAGGTCAAAGTAATAGCTATTCAAAAGCCTGGGAAACCAGCGTCTAATCACAATTCATACCGACCGATTGCCATGCTATCATGCATGAGAAAATTATTGGAGAAAATGATCCTTTCAAGAGTCGACCATTGGGTCGAAGAAAATGCATTGCTTTCAAATACTCAGTTTGGATTTCGCAAAGGGAAAGGAACAAACGATTGTCTAGCGTTGCTTTCTTCAGATATACAACTGGCCTTTGCGCACAAGGAGCAATTGGCTTCAGTATTCTTGGATATTAAGGGCGCTTTTGATTCAGTTTCCATAGAAGTACTGTCAGACAATCTGCACAGTAGTGGATTACCCGTTATTTTGAACAATTTCTTGTATAATTTGTTGTCAGAAAAACAAATGAACTTCACACTCGGCACTCTGACAACTTCCAGAAATAGCTACATGGGCCTTCCCCAAGGATCGTGTTTAAGTCCCTTGCTTTATAATTTCTATGTTAAAGATATTGACAATTGTTTGGAAGGACAATGCACGCTCAGACAACTTGCAGATGATGCCGTGGTCTCTCTAAGAGGTCCATGTGCAGCTGTCTTGCAAGGACCATTGCAAAGTACCCTGGATAATCTGACTGCTTGGGCCAGACATTTAGGGATCGAGTTTTCACCGCAAAAAACTCAGTTGGTTGTGTTTACTAGGAAGCGGTACCCAGCTCAACTGAAACTAAAACTGTTGAATGATGACATCAACCAATCTTTATCTTCTAAATACCTTGGGGTCGTGTTTGATTCTAAATGTACTTGGAAACTCCATTTTGAGTATTTGATACAAAAATGCCGGAAAAGGATCCATTTTCTACGTTCTATCTCCGGAACATGGTGGGGTGCTCACCCGGAAGACCTCATCAAACTCTATAGAACGACTATTCTCTCTGTTTTAGAGTATGGCTCTTTCTGCTTCCTCTCAGCAGCTGATTGCCACCTGATCAAATTGGAACGAATTCAGTATCGTTGTTTGCGTATTGCCCTTGGCTGCATGCATTCGACGCATAACATGAGCCTGGAGGTGCTTGCTGGAGTCACTCCTTTAAAGCACCGTTACTGGGAGCTCTCACTTATAATACTCGTCAAATGTGGAACAAGTAACACACTTGTCTTAGATAACTTCGATAAAATGCTTGAACTGACTTGTCGTTCAAGATTCCTGAGAGTCTATCTCAACTACATTTCTTCAGATCTTTGTCTTCCGTGTTATAATCCACCTCGAGTTCACTTCACCAACGACAGTTCCTCAATTGTATACGATCTGGCCATGAAACATGCTATTCAAGGAATACCAGATCATCTTCGACAAATATCTATTCCCTTCAGAAAAATATGAACATGTCAATTGCAACAACAGATATTTCACTGATGGTTCTCGCATCAACGGATCCACTGGCTTCGGTGTCTTCAATGTAAATTCAACCACCTTCCGAAAACTTCAGGAACCGTGTTCGGTTTATGTTGCTGAGCTGGCAGCAATTAACTTCGCTTTGGGGATAATTTCCAATCAGCCCGTAGACCATTATTTCATCTTCTCGGATAGTCTTAGTTCTATCGAGGCACTCCGGTCGATGAAACTTGTTAAGCACGCATCTTACTTTCTTACAAACATAAGAGAGCAGATGCGTGTTTTGGTCGAAAGATCATTCAAGATTACCTTTGTTTGGGTCCCATCTCACTGCTCAATCTACGGCAATGAGAAGGCAGACTCGCTGGCAAAGGTGGGCGCACAGGAAGGTGAAGTTTATGATAGACAATACTCGAGCAACGAGTTTTTCCCATTAGTCCGTCAGAGTACTCTTCAAAGTTGGCAAAGAAATTGGACACACAACGAACTTGGACGGTGGCTATTTTCCATAGTTCCAAAAGTTTCTGGGCGAGCGTGGTTCAGAGGTGAGGACTTAAGTCGAGGCTTCATTCGCGTGATGTCGAGACTTATGTCTAATCACTATTCACTAAACGCACATCTGTACAGAATAAACCTTGTCGATAGCAACTTATGTAGGTGCGGAGCCGGTTATGATGACATCGATCACGTAGTTTGGTCCTGCTCGGAAAATGACGCCTCCAGAGAGCAATTATTGGATACCCTTGTGGCCCGAGGTAAACAACCCTTCAGGGAAGTTCGCGGTGTTTTGGGAGATCGTGATGTTGTCTATATGCAGGCCATTTATAGTTTTCTTTGTGCTTCTGACATCAAAAATCTAACATTTGGTTTTTTTCTTTCTTTAAAGTTTTTTTTGTTCTGTCTCTGCCTTTTTGTTCCGTAGAGCCCCATAGCTCTTGCCATCCGGAAGATGCTCCCAGTCGAACCATTCCTCGAGCACGACGACACGCCACATCGTCACTGACGCCAAATGCCCGGATGAGAAACTGAAATTTCCTGATCCCAAATCCTAAGCCCCGTCCATCCTTAAACATTGTTAACTAACCTCGAGTCACCACGAGTACGCTGGCTTCTACCCCCCTCTTACTAACCGTATAATAAAATGATATTGATTGTATATATCACAAAGAACAATGGCTCCGTAAAGTGTTATACACGCCTGAGCCTACCAAATAAACGAAATTGGAAAAAAAAAATGATAAACTGCTGTATTCTACAGCATTCTTATATGGAAATGCCAAAATGCCAAATGCCAATATTGCGCAAAACGGTATTCCGTGAAATAGCACAATCAGCCAAAAATAATTCGGAGAAAATAGGGGCCCTCCTTAGCCGTGCGGTAAGACGCGCGGCTACAAAGCAAGACCATGCTGAGGGTGGCTGGGTTCGATTCCCGGTGCCGGTCTAGAGAATTTTCGGATTGGAAATTGTCTCGACTTCCCTGGGCATAAAAGTATCATCGTGTTAGCCTCATGATATACGAATGCAAAAATGGTAACCTGGCTTAGAAACCTCGCAGTTAATAACTGTGGAAGTGCTTAATGAACACTAAGCTGCGAGGCGGTTCTGTCCCAGTGTGGGGATGTAATGCCAATAAGAAGAAGAATTCGGAGAAAATGTACAACCCGCCAAATGTCGTACCACGAAAAGTTAAATACCGCGTAATGTTATTCCGCAAAATGTTCAATGTTCAATAAATTCGCCTTTCTGCCAAACGACCATTTCGGACAAATGACCTTTTCGAACAACCGACTTTTTCTGCCAAGTGACTAGAACAACTTCGGCTGTGTGTCCATTTTGGTTGAATGACATTTTCGGCCAAATGGGTTGTAGTCTAATGGTTTGTTCGGTCTAAAACCTTACGGCCTTGCACCTTTCGGCCAAATGGCCCTTCCTATCGTTTGACCGAAAGTTATTCGACGTAAAGCCATTCTATCGAATGCCACTTGGCCGAACCGAAAGTCATCTAACCAAATTCCATTTGGCCGAATTGAACGTTTGACCGAAACGGTTTTTAGGTCGAAATGGTTTGACCGAAAATGGCATTTGCCCGAAAGCGACATATAGCCGAAAGGGACATTCGGCCGAACTGGTAATTTGGCCGAAAGAACCCTAACAGGTCATTTGGCATAAAATGCCGTTTGGACGAAATGGTCGTTTGACAAAAAAGTTGTTTGACCGAATACATTGTTTGGCCTAAAGTTTCGTATGGTAGTCTTTGGCAGAAAGAGCCCGAAAAAGGCCCTTTCTGTCATACGACCAATTTCGGCCAACGGGAGGAAATCATTGGTATTTTCACGAAAAATCGTTTAGAGTTGTTGTGGGGATCAATCAGGAAATTCTACGAAAATTCCACTGAACCTACAAAATTCTGTGGACAAACATCAAATTTAAATCGGCGTGAAAAATGCAAAAATGTCGACGCCGTTGACGCACACGTCTATGTTCAGGAAATTATCCTTCCTTTGGTAGGCAGTATATATTTTGTTACAATCTGTTCAGAATAAAAAAAAAGTTTTAACAGATGGAAGCCGAAAAAAATGAACACTAACTTTAAAAATTCAACTCGATCAAGTTTAATCATTTTGAAGTTTCTGAATTTGACTTGAATTTGGTTTTTTTTTGTACTCGTGGCACAAGGAGATTTCTTGAAATAGGGGAAAGACGGCTTTGGCAGGTTTTGTTCTATTATTGTCGGGGTTTTTTTTTATGACTGATTATGCTCAAATTTAGCCTAAACATTCTTTGGATATCAAAGAATATTGTGGCCAAATTTCATAAAATTCGGTCGACAAAAACCCCCTGCCAATAATAGAACAAAACCTGCCAAAGCCGTCTTTTCCCCTATTTTAATCTGGCTTTGCTGATAAGTTTACTAAAAATATGATTTTGCAATCGATTTGCTCTTAAGGACAAAACACGTCGTTTTCGTTACGAATAAGTCGATGAACTTGCAGACTTTCAGCTTTATATGGAAAAGTAACTGAATAAATGCACTCTAGTGTTGTTCAAATCAAACAATTGTCCACAAATCTCCAGACACATAAAAAGCAAGCTCTATCTGGAATAAGGGCGAATGTCGCAAGAGAGATTTCTCTTCGTCGACTTCCCCTCTTTTAAATTTAGGTGATGAAAAATACACAATTCTCGTTTTTTAATAACTTTTCGGCTTACTCCATTCAGCCTTCATCAGGTATTAAAAAACGTACACTTGCCACTAGTTTATTTTCCACATCACACCGGTGGCAAGTGTACGTTTTTCAATACCTTCTTCTTCTTATTGGCATTACATCCCCACACTGGGACAGAGCCGCCTCGCAGCTTAGTGTTCATTAAGCACTTCCACAGTTCTTAACTGCGAGGTTTCTAAGCCAGGTTACCATTTTTGCATTTGTATATCATGAAGCTAGCACGATGATACTTTTATGCCCAGGGAAGTCGACACAATTTCATAACTCACAAGATTTCGACTTCAGTTTTGTTGACGTAGGGTATCTGTTCCATTATTAATAACATGATCCTATATCAATAACATTCGCAAAACGGGCAATTTAGGCTCAATTTGTGTCGTGTTTTGTTGTTTTCCGACGTGCTCACTGCTGAAAAAAATCACAAAAATGAGAAACAAAACAAATAGCGCACCAATTCTTTGTTTTCGAATGGTATTGATTTGGGTACATGGTATGAATTCAAGGAGCAGTTCCCCTAATTGTTGAGAAATGCGCATTATTTATAAAACTGATATAAACACCATTGCCATCAAATTGTCTATCCCTGTGAAGAATACTCGTCTCATATTAATTCTCTTCCGTATAAAATAGTGGTCCTGAAAGGAACCGATTTCTGCGACTAACTAAGACGCATGTTGCCAACAATGACCACTCGGTGCTTAATGAGGCCCACGGAATAAATTTTCTGCAACTTTCACGCCGATTACTACCGCCAAGGTCAATATGCTGATGGGACCGCTCCCCGATGCGCTGAGATTGCTCTTAGCGGAATGTTGAACAAAATGGCTCACACGTGGAGAAATGTAGCTTTCTCGTATTCAATAAAATAAGACTTTTAGCCTCACCCCTTTATCAATCCCAGCCCTAATAATATTTGCAGCCATAACGGGTAACGAATGGGTGGGGCTCTATTGAATAAATACATCCAGCGCGTGCGAATCATTTCGTTCAAGATTTCGCGGAGAACGGTCCCGGATCGGAATCGTTGGTGGTCGTCTGGTAAAGAAAATTTAATCCCACCGATGGGGGTGGCACGCCTAGCGTCTATCAATATTCTCGCAAGATTCCGAAAATCGTTTGTTTGCTATTAGTGGTTGTGAAGGCGCATTAAGACACATAAATAGGTCTTTTTCAGGACCATAATTTTTAACGAAAGAGAATAGATATGGATATTCTTCACAAGGTCAGAAAATTTAATGAAAATTATGGCGTCGGTAGCGGGATCAGACATAGCCGTCTGCGGTGGTTTCTGCAGAAAATTTATCCGGTGCGTTAGCGTATATATCCACCCAGTGGCTAAAAGTGTCTTTTTACCGTCAAATCATCGAATGGCTGTCGTCAGAGTCAGCAGCAGTCAAGTGAAATTTTCGTTTTATAAAAAGTTTCTGAAGTGATAGCCTTTCGGTATTATTTTGTTATACGCAAAAGGCAAAAACATTAAATTCTCTACTTTTACAAAATGGGAGTTTCTCCTCTAAGTTTTTTCTTCAGTATGCTTAATTTAAATATGTTGTGTAATTGAGAAAAAAAATAATAGTAAGCCCCATGCTTATTTTTTCCCTGGATCAATTTCATAAATGTAACATACTGAATCTCTTAAATATCCGAAAATTTCTTACAATGCATGAAACTACATACTTACTAAAATATACATCTGTAAAAGGTTTGTGGTAAACATTTGTTGTTGAATAAACACACGCAGCTCTTCCCGGACATTGATGTTCATCCGCCTTCAAGCCGTCAGCCCATTCTAAAAAATTGCGTGATTACAACCGTTACCCACTCAGAGTCACATTTTATGAAGAAAAGTCACAGTCCCATTAGCATACGGATCGCATTTTTATAAATCACTTTAATTTATCTCGTCAGTTTTTCTCCCATCATCACACATCACAAGCACAGTTCCACAGATTCCACAGGTCCTCAATTCCAGTTTCTTCCACTTCTTCCATAAGAATTTGCGATTCATCATAAAGTTTATGGCTAGATTTCCACTCAGCTGATTAGAGTCTCCCCTGACGAATAACGTCCAATTTATCATCACAGCTGCTATTATCCAGAATTAGTATTCCAGAACTTATTCGACTGATCCACTCCCAGTTATTCACGATTAGATTCTCAGCTTGCGTGCTTGCTTCCTCGAGCGTGCTTAGAATTCTCACTATTCCCCAAAAAGTAACACAATCTTATCTATCACTCACCATTTTCGAGCACTGGTTTCAGCACACAATGATCGGAGAAGATATGAAACGATTTTTCAAAAAACACGCGCAATCCCCTACAAACAAGCGATCCTTTCGAGGAACTCTTCAATTTGTATCACCTTACTCAGTTACACAGCACAAGGTCTTCGAGTTGGCAAGGTCTAATACATCAAGCATTCATTCCATCAGCTCACCAGCTCAGATGTTCACCCTTAGAATTTGTAATGACGATAAAGGACACCCGCGCCAAGAACCAAGCAAAACGACCGAAAATCAGAAAAGAACGAACTTATTCGCGGAAAAATAACCACCGAACTGAAATGTGATGCTGATTTGGAAGGCTTATTTATACCCTTGCTTGTCACCAGCAGCGCAGCGTGCGGAGACAACTCGCTATCTTTGACAGCATGCGGCGGCGGCGGCAGCACTAAAAGTTCGCGCCATTCAACTCACTGTACGCTATCCAGAAGCAGTTCGCTTGGACGCCGGTGGCGCAGGAGATCTTCTATCAAGAGCGTCCGCGAGATGTGATGCTGAATGACCCGCCGCGGTCGCCAAACCAGCGATGATCGACGACGACGACGATGACGATGATGATGATCTTCCTACATGTCCAAAACATCGTTCCATCGACATCCAATCGCGCGCGCGCAGGCAAGAGTGTCGCGGACGGCGCATTTCTTAGTAGATTCGATAAAGCATGTTAAGTTGCCCTCATGGCTGCGACGAGTGGATGAATGAGGGTGAACGAGAGTTTACAAGAGTAAGTTGATCGCGCGTGATCGATTGTTGATCTAACGATGTATGCGTGCCGATTAGGGTTGATTTTATGGGTGATTGAAAACGTTATCGGTGTTTAGTGGATAGTTACATGCCCCGGCGGCATCGGTGTAGAACAAAGAAATATTTTTCAAATAAAATGTAAGACCACTCACATATTACATCAGTGAGCACATTGAATGAACGACGATTGAATATACTCTTCAATCCTCTTAGCGAGAATGGATTCATGTTGACCAGATAAAATAAATAGAATTACTTGCCAATGCTGCTTCTCATATCATGAGGAATAATGCTCCACTTATTTAAAGTATTGTACTAAAAACGTTCGAAAATTTTGGTCTTTCATATAATTATAAGTCTCACAGAATGTTTCTTATAAAAAAATAACTTTATTCACTTTTAATTACATTAATACGGTTTCACTACTTAAAATCTAGTTGTAACTAACACTTCCTACTCTGAATAAAGACTAACTTTCCGTTTGCTGATCGAACCCTATTTATTAATTAAATCTGTCGACGCTGCAATTCCTGGCCAACGGGGTCGAGCTCCTCCAAAACTGCTGACTACACCTTGGTAACAACGGCGACTTGGTGTCGTGGTGACTCGGTGGCGCGATGATGTCTTAGCAAGGGCGATTATGCTGACCTTGCTGGCCCGTGGAAGGTCCGGTGCCATATTGGCTGCCATCGTGGTACTCTTCCAACTATGTCCTTAACGTTGAAAAGTTTGATTGACTGATGATAGTCTTGTTGATGAGCAATCCTGGGAGTATCCCTTCCAAATGATTTGTTTGTATGGAGATGAATGTCTGGTTGTCAATTCTGATGATGCAATTGATGAAAACTATAAGATAATTTCCTGTTAATGCTCTATCATGCGGTCTGCAATTCGTGATTAAGTTCAGGTTTACTGCGTTGTTTACGAGTAGTCTATTTCCTGATAGGAGTTGAAGGTTAATCCTTCGTAAATGCTTCATCTAAACATTATGATTTTATGGTTGTATTCATTAAGGCAAACCAATTTGAACAAATAAATCTTGAAAAATTTACTCGGATGTCATCGCCATATTTTTTTCACTACACATGGGTAGAGAATTTCAAGCAAAATATCTATAAATACTGCATTATATTTATGATTTTTCACGATATATTATAAACGAATCACCTACAAACAATAAAATAAACAAATAATAAACAAAATGCAGAAATGTGCAAATTTAACATAAATTTGTTTATCGAAAAATAATTGTTAGAACGGGGTTTACTGAGAGCGCATCAGTTATATCGGGGTTTCGCACCATATGACATAGTATATCTCATTTGGCAGCTGAAATGTATGCACTATGCACCATAGACTAATTCTGCTTTCATTATGTTTATCAATAATTTAGAATATTTTATTTCAATATTTGATTATGGAGTTTTTGGTTTCAGATACAATAAACTTTATTTTATTTTGTTAAGACTGAACGAAATTTATTATTTCATGCGAATGTTTGCATAAAGCTAGATCTAGAGAACTCCGCAGGCATCAAGATCAAGTGGCTTAGAAAAGGGTTTGAATAAGATCAGCTTTCTTTCTTTCAGGATTTTGGTGCCGAGTTCGTATTCAGGTTTTGTCACATTTCGGTCTTGAAATACGTCTTGCATTTACCCTTCAAAACCATTTCAAGAGTGGGTCAACTCGGCAGATACTACTCTTCAAGAGGTTTTGGTGTAAGCGATGAAGGAGCAAATGCCTTGACTAGGATTTTATTGTTGTAAGATATAAATACTCTTGTAGTAAATCATAAAACTCAAAATGTTACTTGGGTTCATTTGAATTGTAGTTGTTGCGTTGCAATGGCTTACCACTCCCATAATTTTCGGGTATACACAAGAGTCGATGAATGGTTTTGCATCGTGTAGTTTCTGAACGGCGTTTTCTGGATGTTTTTTTTTGTAAAAAGCTTCTTTTTAGACTTGATCACATAGTTGGGGGCGTTCGTGTTATTTGTGATCAATGGTAAAATTTCGAAAATCTTACAATCTTCATTCGTCTGTGGATGTTCTAAAATGTAAAGCCTCATTTCATTGGTACTGGCTATTTTCGGGGTGGCATAGTTAAGTGCGTCTTTAGGAAACCTTGTCGTAATTCCTTGCATGTTGAGAATAGATTCTATAAAAAAATCCTTGATTGTTGGTAGCTGCTGTTCGGTAATGAAACTCGTAGAATGGCGTCTTCGATGTCTTCGAGAATATTGTTTGTTGCGTCCATGGATAGTGTTAAGTATCGACTAATTTTTCTAGTATTTTGGCCCACTCTGCAACGCACATCAGCATAACTGATGCGCGCGAGAGTTTAAATACTCTCGGAGATATAATTCGCAGCATCCAACATGTGCTGCTTTTAGGTAATACTGCTCAATCGAACTCTTATCACTCAGAGATGATCGAATAAATGTTAACAGCAAATTAGGTAGGTCAGCTCAGTGTTTAGGTTGTGCGCGAATAAACCAGTCGACTATAACCTATTGGTCTGAATAATAAACCGTCCGTGTTTCAGTAAAACTAAATACCGTTTAGCAATAATTTCCTCTGTAAATCATCCCGCGGTAGCAAAAAGTGCCCTGTCCGTGAGGTGTGCGAATCAGAACAGAATTAAATTGAGAACACCGTAGTGACGATTGTTATAACCAGTGCCCTTAGATCGAAGACGGAACATATTGTTGGTCCTTCGAAGCCAGATTCGATCGAAGAGACAAAGTGCAGTGAACAGTGGATACATTGCTTGATGCAGCGTGGTTCTGCCATTTGCACGATCGTCGTTGAAAGGCGGTTATTGTTCCCGTTGTTGGTGCCTGAACGTTTTGTGGCGGCGCATGGTGTTTCATGAAGGATTACTGGACAAACGGTTTTGATGGCTGTTTAAATTCATCGGCAGTAACGATTCGAGGCCATTGCAGTTCCAGCGAGAATCGAGAGAAACAGCAGGATTTGAGCTAAGTACATAGTCGTAAGGAGGTAGTTGAAGGGTGGCGATAAGAATGCATGATCTTTCGCCCACACTGACCATTTGCATGCGGTCAATAAAGCATAAATTATTGAATGATTGCATTTATTTGGTTTGGGGGTTGAATTGGTTCGCTGAGTTGGGTACACCTTGCGGTCGGTGGTTCATTATATTATTCCGAATAGCTACTGTGTCGTTCTGTGGGCTCTGTCAAACGCTAAGACGTTCGGTATCGCGGTTCGGTTGCATCTTTTGTGAAGTGCTAGCAGTGAAATAGTGAGCAAAATGGTGAAACCCGATTTCAGAAAGCTAACGAAGAAGGAAAGGCAGTTGCGCGACATGGTGGAGTCCATTGGAGAGTTTGTACAAGGGTACAATGAAGCACGCGATAAAGGTTCCGTATCTGCAAGGCTTAGTAAGTTGGATGAAGTGTATGAGTCTTTTTGTGATGTTCGGGCTGAAATTGAAATAAATTTCGAGCAGTACGACGAACAAGAAGAGGATTTGAAGGAGCTTTCCGAAGAAGCCCTCAAGCAGAAAGTGGCCAACGAGAAGGAGCAAGGTGAACAAAACTCCAAAATTCTGAAGGCATTCATTAACCAGTACTTCAGTTTGAAACAGTCGTTAGAAGCATTCATGCAAGGTCCTGGATTAAGTATTCAGCAGTTTCATGTGCATCACGCCAACGGCAAGACTCCAATGCCCACCATGCGTGTCAAGCTACCTGAGTTGAAGCTGCCAACGTTTCGAGGATCGCCAATGGAGTGGGTCACTTTCAGAGACACTTTCGAAAACCTGATTGTCGACAATCCACACTTGAACGATATCGATCGGTTCACCTACCTTCGCACGTCGTTGGCCGGAGAAGCGCTACAGCAAATCGCTTCGATTGACATCACTGCGGCCAACTACTCCGTAGCGTGGAGATCACTTGAGTCGCGTTACGAAAACAAAAAGTTGCTGGTCAAATCCCACCTCGACGCTTTGTTCGCGATCAATCCAATGAAAAAGGAGTCGTTCGAAGCGCTAAACCATGTTATCGGGGAATTTGAAAAACATCTTCAGATGCTGGAAAAACTCAGGGAACCCACCAAAGACTGGAGCACACTTTTGGCTCATATGCTTGCAGGCAAACTAGATTCCATAACGTTGCGCTTGTGGGAAACGGAACACCGTTCTACGTTTGAAGACATGATGCAGTACCAATGGAGGTGAAGAAACATCTGAAGGCGAGCAGCAGTTACCCGGTTCAGCAGCAGTCGTGTTTTATCTGCAATGACGGGCAAAATTGGTCCTATCAATCCAAGAGGTTCAAAGGAATGCGAGTCGACGAACGAAGAAACGTTGTGAAGAATAGTGATTTGTGCTTCAATTGTCTTACACATGGTCATGCTGCCAAGTTTTGCTCGCGAGGTACGTGTCGTGTTTGTGGACAGCGACATCATTCATTGTTGCACCTGAACACCAGTGAACAGCAAGTTCCGCAACCGAACAAGCGCTTCCAACAAATTTCGCAGAACCCACATTAAAATCAGATGGTATCACAACAGAGAAAGCCAACTCAATTTAATCCTCAGCAATCCACCAACCAATCTTCATAATCCCCCATTCCTATTGCCAATCCAAGCATGTTATGTCAATCGTCACCCACACCAGACACTCCCAACATTGTACTAGCGCTCAAGAAACCAATGTGTCACGATCAGTAACAGAAGAACTGTTCTTCTCGCAACGGCGATCGTGATCCTTGAGGATCAATTTGGAAACACCATGCAAGCTAGAGCACTACTTGACAGTGGCTCTCAGCTCTGCTTCATGTCAGAACGAGCGTCACAGTGCCTGAAATTCAAGCGATCTCGTGAGGCACTTTCTGTTAGTGGTATCGGCCAAGCCGCTAAGAAGTGTAAGCAGTCAATCTTTGCTCGGGTTAGTTCACGTCATTCGTCGTTCACTGGGGAGGAGAATTTCTACGTTCTACCTCAAGTTACACTGAATCTTCCCATCCGGAGGATTGATTCCACCAAATAACAGCTTCCGGTAGATATCGCCCTCGCAAATCCGATGTTTACGGAGCCTGGTTTCGTGGATGTAATTATCGGAGCAAGTCTGTTCTTTGACCTGCTTCACAAAGAGAAAATCAGATTAGGAGATGACGGGCCTATCGTACAAAATACATCACTCGGCTGGATTGTATGCGGGCACCTTCCTGCCGAGATAGACGTGTGCAGACCGCACATTGTCAACACGTGTACGGAGAAACTCGACGATCTACTCACACGATTCTAGGAGCTGGAGTCGTGTAAAACGAACAGTGTGCTATCGCTGGAGGAATACGCCTGTGAGAAGCTGTTCGATCGCACAACAGTGCGTGATGCAAGTGGTTGTTTCATTGTCACGCTTCCAAAGAAGGAGTACCTAATCCGTCAGCTCGGAGATTCACGATCTACGGCGATGCGACGATTCCTTTCCCTGGAGCGTCGTCTGGATACAAACCCGCAGCTGAAACAGCAATACAGTGAATATATTTACGAATACCTCCACATGGGTCACATGGAGGAGGTAATTGGGGATGAAGAAGATGCTGTTTTACCACAGTACTTTATCCCACACCATTAACGATTTGGTTTTGTTGACGTTGATTACTAAGCCTGCGAAGAGGAGCGCTCGGCAAGGTCGTTGAGCTTACTCTGCATATCAGAGCGTCGTTGAGCGAGAAGTGCAACGTCATCAGCCAATTCGATGTCGTATAGGTGCTCCATGGTTAAAGGCTGCCATAACAGCCCGCGGTTTGGTTCACGGTCAATCGCATCTACCAGAATCTCGTCGATTACGATGAGAAACAGTAACGGTGATAGAATATATCCTTGCCTCACACCAGCCGGATAGGGTCGGACAAGACCCCATGATCAAGCACTCTATACGTAAAGGCCTCGTACTGTGATTTTATCAGGAACCCCCTTGCGTCTCAGGGCGCCCCACATATTCTCGTGTTTGAGACGGTCGAAAGCTTTTTCGTAGACAATGAATACCAAGTAAAGGGGCTCTTGGAATTCGTTGACCTGCTCCAGAATGATACGGAGCGTGACAATACGCCTGCTGCCGCCGGAGAGTCGCATCGATCTTCTCCTAAATCTGGGCTAGGATAATTTTGTATAGAACTTTGAGAACGGTACACAGCAACATAATGCCTCGCCAGTTATCGCATACAGTCAGGTCACCCTTTTTGTGCACCTTCACTAAGATACCTTGCATCCAGTCGACCGGGAAAGTTGCGGTGTCCCAGATATTACGAAATAAACGATGCAGTAGTTGAGCGGATGTCATGGGGTCAGCTTTGAGCATCTCGGTTGATAAGCGATCGACCCCTGGGGCTTTATTCGATTTCATGCTTTGGATGGCTGTTTGAATCTCTAGCAGTGATGGAGCTTCGGTATTGACGCGTATTATACGTCGGATCCTAGGCAAATCATGCCGAGGTAATGGTGGCCTGGCTGGCACTAGAAAAAGTTGTTCAAAGTGCTCGTACTAGCGTTTCAGCTGGTCAGTTGGGTCGGTCAATAACTGATCATTCGCGTCTTTCACAGGCATCGTTGCATTCATCTTCGCCCCGCTTAAGGTGATTATAGAATGAAGCCCGTGGTGAATTTTAAATTCACCACACGCTTATCTACATCCATTTCCAAAACCCCAAAATTGGCGTAATAGTTTTTGTACAGTGCCGAAACTCAAATTATGATTGTTCAGCATAACTAAGCAAAAGATTTACCATTATTTCAGCCCCATACGCGTTCTTTCGTACGGTTCTTTCATCTCGTGCTCTTGAAAAACATATTGGAAAAGCACGTGGTTTACAAAATGGCCGAATTCTGGCTTCATTCTATAATCACCTAAAGCGTCGTGAGATATCGTAGAGGAGGCGAATGTCCCCGGTTGAGAGCGTGAGAGTCTGCCCACGCTCGCTTGTCCCGTCGACATGAGCATTTTACTTTCTTCTCAAGAGCCGAGTATCGTTGACGGGCTAAGACTTTTGTTCCTCTGGTTTTTGATCGCTCTATCGCGGCTTTGCCTTCTCTTCGCTCCTCTGTCTTCCTCCAGGTCTCATCGGTGATCCATTGTTTTCTCTGGGTGCGCATTTCGCCCAGATTGTTCTCGCAGGTGGCGATGAAGACATTATTGATGGCGGTCCATTGGTCTCCCACGCTGCCACTTTCCGGAATATCTGCTGCACGCGTCTGCAGTTCTTCAACGGAGGACCGTTTCACCGTGGCATCTTCCACTCGGCGTGTGCTGAACCGTCGTCCAACTCTCTCCTCATGCCGCCGAATCCGCGCAATGCGCAGGCGTATTTCGCCGATGAGGAGGTGATGATCAGACGCGATATCGGCACTACGTTTATTCCGTACGTCAAGAAGGCTCCGTTTCCATTTTCGGCTGATGCAGATGTGGTCGATTTGATGTTCTGTAAAGCCGTCACGGGAGACCCACGTGATCTTGTGAACCGGTCGATGAGAGAAGAGCGATCCCCCGATCACCATGTCGTTATTATCACAAAATTCTGCGAATAGCTCTCCGTTTTCGCTAATTTCTCCGAGACCATGGCGTCCCATAATGCGCTCATTGTTCGAGTTGTCGGATCCAATCTTCGCATTGAAATTACCCTTCGGAATTCTATCTACGACGGCATTGAGCTGATTGTAGAAGTTCTCTTTGTCTTGCAGATCGGCAGCATCGGTTGGAGCATAACATTGGATTATACTAAGGTTTCGGACCCGTGTTCTAAATCTGGCAACGATTATCCTTTCACTTATAGGTTCCCGGGGAGCGTGTCCACCTCGTAAACCAGAGTATAGCAGAACTTGTCCCGACGGCGTTCTGTGTTCTCCAAAGTTTGGCCAAAGGACTTCACACAGTCCCAGGATCTTAAGCTTCATGCGGCGTGCCTCATTGGCAAGTTGTGCGGTCAATTGCCATCGGAAGACCCGTGGAAGCGTGAGTTTTGGAATTTCTGAGGACCAGAGCTCTGTTAGGCGCGCCTTCCCGGATGTCAACTCACCATTTCGTAGCCCGCCGTTATTGGGCGATTTTCCTTATACACATGCTGTGCTTAGATCTAAATTTTTAATATAATCCCTTATCGTTTTCACTTTCCGCTCTACTTACTGCCGCCATATAATCCTTGAACCTTATATCTAATTATCTTTTTGTTTGGCCTACATAGATTTTTTCACATTGGGAACAACTTATTTTATAAACGCCTGCCTTATTTAACATTTCTACTTAAGAAATGTCTCTTCCCCATTCAAACTTGATGTAGCTGCCATTTTGGAAATCTACCGACAGGTGAAAGTGTAAGTTGCGATTGTTTTCTTCAAGTCGAGTCAAGTACGAGACACTGAAGACGACCACACAGTTGCGGTCGAAATACGTATGTGCAAAGATATCAAAACGTAGTGGAATTAAATGGAGAGTACTAAACTTGTCTTAGACGGTTGAATACATTTTATAAAATATTTTTTATGATCATCTTCTGATGGGTTGATGGGTTGCTTTGGTTATCCTGTAGTTCTTCTTCTGGAATGGGGGGAATTATGTTATTGAAATTCATTTCTAAATTGTCTTCTAATTTTCTGCTCAAAGCGTCGGCGACGACGTTTGTTTTACCTTGTTTGTATTTGATAGTATAGTCATAGTTTTCTAATGCCATTCTCCAGTTCAGAACCCTAGAATTTTTGTTGCAGTTTTTGATGTACTGAAAAGAGTTAACTGATTACCATGAAGAAATGCGTTGAACTTGTTCACTCCCCATACGATGGCAAGTGCTTCTTTTTCTATGGTGCTGTAGTTGATTTCACTTTTGGTTAGAGTTCTGCTTGTGAATGCGATTGATCTTTCCAAATTTTCTTGAATTTGAGATTAAACAGCGCCAATAGCATAATTACTAGCGTCTGTTGTTAGAATAAAGGGCAATGCCACAGTGTTTGTTATAAACAGCCATCATTCGGTGAAAAGGCCCGAATTTGGCGTAATTTGTTGGGCGATGGTTAGTTACAAATAATGTCTCATGTCGAAGTAGCCGACAAGGTATGCAAAAATTAAATTTTGATTAAATCTCAGTTGAGTTCACGCGATAAAAAACTATATCGTAACAAATGAAACCGTTGCAAATTCTCGGCACTCCTTCAATATTTGTTTGTTTATAGGCATGTAGCACAATTCACAAAAAAAAATTAGATCAGCCATATTGTATGTTGTGCCAATATGGCCTAGTTGCTGCATTACCAGAAAGAAATACTTCAGTGAATTCAAAATAAAATTTTGAAAATGATTCATAAGTTTCTCATTGGCGTAACTAAAGAAAAATTCTAGGGGGGACTAACTTTTCAAAATTTTATTTTTCAACAGTCAAAACACAGAAATGTCGTTTTCGCCCGACGCTGAATCCAAGTAATGTATATTGTTCAAAAGTTGGTCTACCAGTTTACTATTTTCACTCATCTTCCGACATCTTGGATATAACAAACGATATTTATCATTAGCTTCGACCTCATAAGAAATCATAGGAGTTGTGTGAATTCGTTGAAATTTCATTTACCTCCCTTGAAATCTCAAAGTTTTGACGAACTTTACCAGACAAATACGAAGAAAGAAATAGATACGATATGGTCATACTGATTTTCAATTCGAGGCAATTTTCGGATTGGAAATTGTCTCGACTTCCCTGGGCATAAAAGTATTATCGTGTTAGCCTCATGATATACGAATGCAAAAATGGTAACTTGGCTTAGAAACCTCGCAGTTAATAACTGTGGAAGTGCTTGATGAACACTAAGCTGCGAGGCGGCTTTGTCCCAGTCC
This sequence comes from Armigeres subalbatus, assembly GCF_024139115.2. NCBI lineage: Eukaryota > Metazoa > Arthropoda > Insecta > Diptera > Culicidae > Armigeres > Armigeres subalbatus. The sequence goes on from NC_085140.1 coordinate 124,956,571, forward strand.
AGTGTGGGGATGTAATGCCAATGAGAAGAAGAAGAAGATGGTCATACTGAACTCTGTATTTGGTAATGGATCGAATGGATTCTAATCATAATCCTTTCAGGAATGCGACGCATCTTTTGTTAGAAAGCCAGATATTATTTGTATATGGTCGGGGTTCTGCCAAACCGCACCAAGCAGCTTTTTGACTGACTTGTGATATTTTTTGTTCGTAAAAGGAAAACGTAAATAATTTCATATCAAATCATACGTACATTTGTTGTAGGATACTCTCAGTTATGGGGTTGATGGACCGGAGACCTCTCTTTTTGACATTCGATGTTTTCGAAAACCAGGCGAGAATTATTCCAAGTTCAGAAACTTAATAAAGTGTAATCAACTTGCTGTAGTGTTTCGTAGAGATACAATGAAAAAAAATCACTCTCTGTAGCAAAAATTCTAGGGGGGCTAATTGCCCCCCCCCCTAGCCCCCTGTAGTTACGCCAATGAAGTTACTTGACTCGTATAGTACCAATGAACTACCATGAATTTTCAATATTAAGACACTGCAACAAAAGCCCGAAGAAATTTTCAATTTTAGACAAAAATCATTGCAATCTTCTATTGACACGATTAACTCTGTGACGATTCTAAAACTCCTTACTGCGCTTCTGTTACCGAGAAGAACACAACCGCAACGGTGAATCTATTTCAAAGGACATATCGTTTTATTCTGGGTAGCACTGATAAAATGAGCTCACCAATATTCTAAGATGCTGCGAAAACTCAAACTCCACGACTGATGACAGAAATAGTATGAACGAACGCTAAAACCAGCATTAGAAGGACACCGTTCGCGCGATGCACCAGGAAGTAAAAATTGGAATTTGACAGTCCATTGATAATTGATCTAATTCTAAAAGCGACATGACGCTTAACGCATGGGACGAGAAGTATCAATTATTAGAATTATCGAAACCAAAAACATTTTTTTTCAAATGGGCATTATTTATTATGAACTTGAATTTTAAGACAATGTTAGTGTTTTTAGTTGAACCTATGATAGACACCTGATGCGGCCAACAAAATGGATAGATCCCGTAACGTTAATTGAACGAAATTGATTGAACAAGGAGCATGAAACGACCGTACAACTTGTGGTTGGTACTCCATGATTGATCAATTCTATCGGAACAGAGAATCAACAGAGAGGACTTGGGATCCACATTGTTTCTTTGTTTCTATTTACTGCAAGTAATTTATGATAGGATGCCAAATCCAGCTAAAATAACATCTCACCTTCGTGAAATTGCATAAAGGTCGAATCTAGCAACATAACCTTGACAAATAAATCTTCAGCAAAAAGTGATCATTCTCGTTGTCGAAACTGTGGGATTTTTCTTAAATTCTGACAGTATTCAGTATTCTTGCTTCTAAACAGATTATTATCTTCGAGTACTTCCTTAAGCATACTGCCAGCTTTAGTAACTAAGAGAAATGAAAGAAGTCGACCGAAATCTAACCTGGCAACAGGTTAAAGCGATGACTGGACATCGCTCAGGATGGGGATCTTTCAAGTCGGTCTTTTGCACCACCGGAGGTGTACAGGACCCATAAGTAAACAAAGTTCAGTAACTTCCCAGCGTTTCTAATAAGGTTGTGGGTGGGCTACAAATGCTGATGTTCAATTCGAGGAATTTATTGCCAAATCACCATGTTATTGGCTTTGGTCCATTTTAAACAACAATCTTCGGAAGATAAAGGGGACTCTCATGTGAAATTCTATTAAATGGATTTTAATATGTTAAATAAACTAACCATGAAATAAAATGTGGAGTTGATGTGGTAGCTTATGACCAACAGCGTACATCGATCAAATTTGGTTGCAAAGACTCAAATACGACTTGATTTGTCGAACTCTGCTCAAAGGCAGTCATCATCAGCATAGTCAACGAAACTAAATTGTGAGATGTGAACACGTTGCCTTCTTCTTATTTTACAATAGCCAGGCGAACCGTGGAGAATGTTAAATTAATCCCATATCTTGGCAGCACCTAGGGAGCTTTGAGTCGATCGATTGGTTGGGGTCTTTAAACTTGTAAGTGAAAAAGAAGATATTGAACACATGGCTTTGCCCTGTTTCATGTTACTCCCCAAATCTGAACCCAACATTCAGTAGATTCATCATCGATGGCAAACTCGAACCAAGATAAAGGATGGAGATCTTTCAAATCGGCCCTATGCCTAACCCGGGATTTGCTGGTCCCCGAAGTATGTTTGTTCGTTTATATTACACATTCTACCGAGAAAAATCGAATTAATTTGGAATATCTGTCCAACAGGTTTTGTGATCAAAGATTATTTCGAAATGAATATCAAAATGAGGCACATGAATATCGTAAACATCGTAGACGATGCTGTGAACCTTTTTAGCAAATCGATAATTTTCAATGTGACTGGTTGGAGCTAAACTTTTTTGAAAGATGTTGGTTTTGAAAGTGACGACATAGCGATGCTGTATATTTTTTAATACGATTTGTATCTGTAAAATCTTGAATTTTTTTGTTTTTTAAATTTTTATTTCGATTTTAGGCAACTTAGTTCAAGGCTTTTCTCTGTTACATCAATCGGTCGTGAAATCTTTCATAAATGATACTCCTCGGCCACCAAGACTCAATCCTATGATAATTATATTATTATGAAGAGTAGCACGTTCAGCGCAAGTATTTGTACGAGATTTCCAATTATTCACATTGCGATGAATGAACGTTCAAATGCTCAAGAGAGTCTGCGCCAGTAAAGAGCAAAGAGCAGTAAGCCCCAATCTATGCGCCAGTCCAAACTCACCTGTAAAACCGGTCTCCGAAGGAGTATTTGTTTGTTGCAAGCACGTGCCGGAGCCGGCGTTTTCAGATGTTGTGCGACAAAATTATTGAGGTTGCGGTACCGCGATCGTCTGAAGAGAATCTTAGTTTGTATCCGCTGAAGATCTCTCGCGGAGCGTTCTCTTAATTCGAAAACATCCGTTCGCATACAAAACCTCTTTTAGTAGCCAGTAGAGTAGCGAAGAAAATTCAGCGCGCGGGAATCAGGTTCCCTCTTCCACACTTCGTTAGCCGCATTGTCAACAAGTACGCGGCATTACCTCGGAGCGAGCCATTCAAAAGAAGCGTCAACTTGTCGAACTTGTCACCTTGTGTTGTCGCATCGGCACTAACCAGCACAGCGATTATCACATCTCGGAGGAAGATGATTGCAATGAAGCAGTATTATTGTTAGTCTCTTAATTGATTTAGTATGTTCCGGGCTGGCGGCCATTTGGCAGTGTGATGGGAATATTTTATTTATATCATAATTATTAAATTTAATAATGGGAAACTCTTTTTACCGGCATAACACATCCGACTAGATGATTTTCACCTCCCCGGCGGAAGCCATGAACAGAATAAGAAACCATGATATGGACTTGATTGATATAAGAGATAAAAGAACAGGCGCAATATCAAAAATAAGACAAGAACAAGCCAAAAGCACATTATATTGATTACTTATTACAAATAGCATAACTTGATATCCTCATGATATTTTAGTGCAACAAATTGATATTGTCGCTTGATCTTTTATGTGTTATATCAATCATGTTCGTCCACTCGGGTCGCAGCGTAACATTCCTTTCACGTCGATTCTACTATTCTTATCCATCTCACTGTAACAAAATCATACAAATCTGAAGAAAAAACCAGCCAGCTGTATTAAATCACAAAAAAAAAAGAATCAAGCTCATCCGATTTTTATGTCGTCATTTATGGGAGCTTTGAGATTAAGAACCGGAACAGTAACGCTATATATAAAAGATAATAAATGCAAACCCACAAAATAAATTCTAGATCAAATGGTAATTCGAACCAAGCCGCGTGAGAGATGTTCGATAGGCTGAAAGCAAATATTTTGATTCAAACCTACTCAAAGCCTCACAATGAATGTTATAACGCTGCTGGTTGGCTGATTTTTTTTCGCCTGCGGTGCAGTTTTTTTGGAGGTACATATTGGTTTAGGTGTCTTATCATGGATATTGCATATAACAAAATATTGAGTTTGCCATTTAGAACCCGTTTGCATGCGATCGCGAAAAAACCAGAGATGGGAAGCATATTATCATAGTCAAGGTTGACCTCCGGTAGTGCTTCTAAAGCTTCATATAATTAGCGATATTTATCAAACGGAATAAGCAAACAGAACGACGGTATGTGGTATCGGTATTGTGAGTTATTTTCAACGGTTAACGAATCGACATCGAGGAAGCCCGACCTTTTTTGGCACCTCTAATTTTCAACCAACAGATTGTAATCCTCGATCAGTCGAACCAGATCCGCGTTCTTGCGATTCACAAATTTATTCTAAAACCAATAAGATCGCGCAGTTCTGTCATCGGGTAGAAACCGGTCCGACCATCCGTATGGAACCCGATTGCTGCCAATTATGTATCGGGACCAAAATCTAGCGAATGTGGTATCTTTCCACAAAAGCTTGCCCACGAGTTCTGCCAGTTTTACTTAGCGACGTAGTTAAATTTAAACTATGAAAACGAACTAAATTTTTAGAACTAGAAATTGAACAAACATTTTCCCAGAAATCCCCTCGAGAATGGAACAGTTTTGTTCTATTTTTTAGGAATGGAATCATGAATAGATAGTGATATTAGAAAGTTCAACCAGAGGTGAGCCAGCCAAGGGCTGAAAACCCTGTTTAACACTACAAGTACCGAGCCCAGATTTGTAACGTAAAGTATCGAGCTCGCAAAAAAAACGTGGAACGGCAACATTAAGCACCCAGATCTCAGCCGTTTTTCACTTGATTTTATTAGAGAACAATCTGTGGGATGTCCTAAAACGACTACTGAAGACAGATTACATTTTCATGTAGGGGAAGGGGGGGTAATATGCCCTAGCTAAGCAAACACTGCTCTATTGTCTTTTTGTAACGCTATTCATGGGTATTTTTACATTATGCATCAGTTAAACAAGATAGCTAGCTAGTTGATGCCATTCAAAAATTGTCAAAAATCTCAATCATATTGATAATATTCACATTTCAAAAAAGTGGTGATATTCTGTTGCCGGAAAACTCATGAGGCAAAACGCCTTTTAGCTGGCAGCTCCTAGGGAACAAAGTACCACGCGTCGGCGAATCAGCATTCTAGTATGGATAGTCCGAGGAGACGCAAGTACTTTGTAGGTTATTGCCACTAGGGCGTTTTGCCTCGCCAAAATGTTAGATGTTTCTGCAAAATGTGGAAATTTTCGTTTTTTCCGACCTTCCCATGCACTATTTTGAAACTTTCTTCGCCTATCCTACATAATTTTAGTTCTAGTTTTGTTTGTAAAATATGAAGGAAACCACAGAAGGCGTTTTGCATCGGGGGTGGTGGGCGGGGGCGTTTTGGGGCCTCTTCCCTAACGGACACTGAGAACCAGCCGGATAGTTCCGTTCCACGCTTTTTGCAGTCTGTTTGTGGCCATCTAGCATGTTGCATGCAAGCCGTACCACACTGCTTGTATGCAAAATTATGTGGAGCAGAAGAAACATTTGGATGAATAATAGTTTAGCCAAGAAAATCTAAGGATTATTTTGTGATTTCAAAGAATATGCGGAAACTAAAATTCAGAAAAATTCAATCCAGGATCCTTCCAAAACAAATAATAAGGCGTTTCTAAAATATGACGATTCTAGAGGTTCCAAAGATCGTGACAAAGGGAGGCGGCGGTTTGAATATTGCCAATATCCGCGTGATATACGTTATGCATCCTTCTTTATTTAGCAGAACAGAACATATTTTGAATGAGTACAATATTATAGCAAACAACTGACAACAAAGTGAATAAAATCTTTTATTATAATTGAAATTGTGGAAAGTAGGTACACAATTAATGCATAATTGGGGAATTCGGAATGAATTCCTTGGGGAATTCAGAATGAATTCCTTGGGGAATTCAGAATGAATTCCTGGGGGAATTCAGAATGAATTTCTGGCGGAATTCAGAATGAATTTCTGGCGGAATTCAGAATGAATTCCTTGAAGAATTGAGGATGAATTTCTTGAATAATTCAGGATGAATTCTCTGTAGAATTCCTGGAGGAACTCAGAATGAATTCCTGGGTGAATTCAGAATGAATTCCAGGGTGAATTTAAAATGAATTCCTGGGGGAATTCAGAATGAATTACTGGGGAAATTCAGGGAATTTTAGTAATTCTTCTCGAAGCCTCTCCAGGATTCCTTTCTGGAATTTCTTCAAAAAATCTTCTTTGAGCTCCTCTAGAAATTACTCCTGTAGATCCTCCTGTAGTTCTTCCAAATATTTTTCCTTTGATTTTTCAGGAGCTTTTTCAGGGTTTCCTTTCCGGAGGAATTTCAGAAATAAATCAAAAAGGATATGCTTGTGGAACTTCAGAATGGATTCCTTGAAGAGCTTCAGGAGACACTTTTGAAGGGTCTCGAGGAGAAATTTCTGATCGAACCAAAAAAGGAATCACTGGAAAGGTTCCACGATGATTTTCTGAAGGAACTTTCAAAAATATCTTATCGTAGAAATTCCAGGAGAAATCTCTGGTGGAATTTGACAAGGAATTCTTGGAAGGATTTCATGACACATTTGTGGAAGAACTTCAGAGTGGAATTGTTATAGGCTCCTCAGGTGGAATTTCTGGCTGAACTACAGAAGATATTCGTGGAGGAACTACAAATAGAATGTATGTAGAAACTCTCTAAGATCTCTTTGTATAGCTCTTTCATGAAATCCAGGAGGAATTCCTGGTTGAACTCTAGGAACAATTCATATAAGAACTGCAAAAATTCCGGGATTTAGGAAAATTCGGGATTTCCCGATTCCCGGGATATTATTTTTGAAATCCCGAAAATCCCGGAATACCCGGGACAAAAATACTGTTTAATTTCTGGTTCTTAAACAGTGTAGTTTTTCTTCAAACAAAAGTTATTTGTTTTGAACGCGAAACTCAACTTAAGTGATAAACTCATATCATATTTTTATACCTCCCATCAGACATGATTTTTTTTCAAGTTCATTTATTTGGTAAGCTCAGGCAAAGGTAAGTATACGGAGCCAAGGTTCTATGTGATGCATATCAATATCATCTTATAAATAAATTAGTAAGAGAGGAACAGACATGAAAATATCGGAGAGAGTTAATAGAACACCTTCACAAAAAATATTAGATTCCCCTATACCACTCAATGGAGAGCAACTGACTGATACTTTTTCCAGCAGCTACAGCTCTTATTAATTAAACGACAAGTATCTACAGTACAAGATCAGCTATATCTATTTGGCGCCTGCTTCCCGTCTACAGCGAGGTTGTGTACACTAGCTGATATTCGCCTTGCTAATCTCCTCGCGCAGCCCAACATTGAGTCAGTCTTCCTGAGCTTCTAGCCTCCAAAACAATTCTTGATCCAACTCATGTCCTTCCAATCGCCGTTCGTACAACAAACTTTCCAGCACATACGCAAGTACAAGTGGTCCGACCCCGATGCTCTGCCTAATTTTTTTGGTGTATCGCTTCGATCAAAATCAACTCTGGTCAACAGGCTGCAATCAATTTGTCCAATTCTCGGCTTCTGTCAAAATTGTATACCAACTTTAATCGCGTAATCTATTAACTCCATTATCGTTAAATTATCGAGTTAACTTACGTTAAATTATCGAACTCCGATAACAATTAAGTTGGTTCGTCTTTATCGCAGCTGACGATTTCGTTGAACACAATTAACTCTATCGGCGATAACGATAAATTAACGATTAACATCAAGATTAGGAAGCGATCTGTTCAAGATTGGGAAGTATTGTGTTTTCTTTGTAAGGGGGTTTCCATATATCCAATAGGTTATGAACCCAGAACGATTCTACTGCGCATCGTCCATCTTTCGTCACTGGGGTATTGAAAGTAATCTCAGCAACTGTCTAAACCCAATGCATATTCAAAACAATACAAACAGTCAAGCCGACTTCAGTCTCCTTCTTCTCGGACTCGGCGATCATATATTCCAAAACGGTACTCTTCTTCTTCTTCTTCTTCTTTTTGGCATTACATCCCCACACTGGGACAGATCCGCCTCGCAGCTTAGTGTTCATTTAGCACTTCCACAGTTATTAACCGCGAGGTTTCTAAGCCAGGTTACCATTTTTGCATTTGTATATCATGAGGCTAGCACGATGATACTTTTATGCCCAGGGAAGTCGAGACAATTTCCAATCCGAAAATTGCCTAGACCGGCACCGGGAATCGAACCCAGCCACCCTCAGCATGGTCTTGCTTTGTAGCCGCGCGTCTTACCGCTCGGCTAAGGAGGGCCGGTACTCTACCTTCCGAGAAAAACGTGAATATTATTTGCTTCTTGAAGTCGTTTTGACCCTTCCTTCGGAAGTGTCTATAATTTCACTTTGTATGTGTTACGCAGGTGTGTTACGTATTAATCTATCAAGAAATCTCGTGAATTATTAAATAAAATGTATGGTATTTGAAACAAATTCACTTTGATATTGAAAGTATAATTTTAGCAAATGATATGATATGGAAATATGCCTATTTTTCTAATTTGTTTCAAAGAAACAAATGATTTTAATTGTGGAACATATAGAAGCCTGTACAAAAAAATCTTAAACGTAAAAATTGAAAGAGATTTCAAAAATTTCTTCAGTGGAAGCTAGATAGTAAATATGAGCATGTTTAAAGACACTAATAGACAACTTACATGCATGTATGTGTGCGTATGTGTGCAAATTCTGAAATTCACTACCATATAAATCTCACTCATTTTTAAGGTATTTAACAAGTTTAGTTTTACCAAATTAGGCATCCATAAGGCGAAATATATGTTATTATTGAACGCTATTGAGTTTCGCTCAGATCAATGACTGATTAAGTCAGTTCTGAATTAATTAATATCGAGGTCTCTGGAAATTACGAGTACAATATATGCAACCAGCGCTACGATAGTTACTAAACATGTCACAATCGCTATTCAATCCGACCTGCGCCCTATAGATAGGCAGCATGAAGTACAACGCGTTATCATTCGTTGAGTTGCACTCAACCAATGACATTCGCCTTTGGGTAGGCAATTATTTAGTTACTTTCACGGTAAATCGCCGTGGGAAGCGGAGTAGTTTTATCTCGTTTTAAATACTGGAGTCTGTTTAAAATTTCCTTATAACTAAGGAAGGGTCAAAATCTCACTGGAGGTGTATTAATCTGGGTTTTTTTCTCGAAAGAATCGATTCAAATTAGAATTGAATTGAGTTCCAATTTGAAATCTGTATTATCTGGCCTTTCTAAAATATGAACTTTACCCCTGAACATTAAATATAATCGTTTTAAAAACAAAAAATAAGTTTTCTAAGGAAACATCGAAAAATCCCGGGATTTCCCGGGATATACGAACAAGTTCATCCCGAATCCCGGGACAACGAAAATGGTCGGGAAATGGAAACTCTACACTCCATATTCAACGAGGATTCCTGAATTCTCAAATTGCTAAACTCCTAAACTAACGAATTCCTGAATTCCCAATTTCTTAAATTCTTGAATTCCAAATTTCATAAATTGCTAAATTCACAAATTTCTAAATGTCTAAAATCGTGAATTTCCAAGTTTCTAGATTCCTGAATTGTTAAATTCTTAAATGCCAAATTCGTCGCCGCCCACAACCAGAACGTTAGGCAAGAAGATTCACGCCTCGATTGTGTGCTATTCAATAGATGGTATCTATGCCTCCCATTCACATTGTGTCGCTTCATATTTGCTCGTACCCTAGCGAACGGCTTTCAATCTGTTGATTTTCAAATAAGAACTTTTGTTTATCGATTCAATTTTAAATTCCTAAATTTCACAATATGATATATCGTCATTACCAGGGTTCGTAATGCTCACTCAATCTCAGGAGCACATGATTTTCCCTCACGAAAGTTTTCGGGGAGAAATCGCTTTTCGGGAAAGAAAAACAGCCTGGAGAGTGATAACAATTTTTCGCTCACTTCGATTGCCGCTAAACGCTGGTTTGCTCTTTTTCTTTCATTTTCGAGTCTTTTCGTGGCATCATCAATGCCAATGGTAGTAGCTTATGTAGAACAAATAACTTAACGCTTTCATACAGATAGCGTGGTGGTGTGGCTAAAGTAAGCGCATCCCTACAGCTATTATTGTTACTATTCTGGGTTCGAATCCCGGCGCGGCCATACAATTTTGTAATTGTTCTGCGATAATTCTCGCGAAAAGTGAGTGAGAGGTAAAAGTAATGAAACGAAAAAGGATTTTCATCTAATAGGGCAAATGGTCCGGTAGTCGTGGGTGTTCCTATAGTTGCGGTAGTACAGTATGCGGGAAATATGAAAATCAAACGCAGCAACCTACTACGTCCTATAATAAATTGATATTTCAAAATACAAACAAGTGAAAACAGCATTGATTATCGTGATAAACTGATAATTATCTTCAAAATACCTTACTAAATTTTCGCCTTTGCTCCAATAGTTGTGGTAGTGTTCCTATAGTTGCGAGTCCCGTAAGAAAACAATGGGATTCGCAACCATAGGAACACGAATTAAAAAATACCGCAACTATTAAAGCAGTGTACCAATAATTGGAGTTATCATTTTAGGGCGGAAAACATAGAATGCATGCGACGGAAGCATATTTCCTTTAAAATAGATGAGGAAAACTATCGAATATATATCCAAGGTAAGCGGAATAAGTATTGGAATAATTCTGGGAAAATTAATAGTGTTGGAACGTGCTTAGTTCCTCCACTATTGGATCATTTACCCTAGGCAAGATTTTCGTTCATCTTCCAATGCTAATTCTAGAGAAAAGATTGATGGGTGAGAGATGATCCTCAACATAAACAACGAAACAAGATTTTCCCTTGGCCCGAAAAACGCTTGCTTTGGTCTCATTGAAACGAAAAGTTGAAACCCTGGTCATTACTTTACCAGTTCAGATTGCAGTTTTCAGCCTGGCCAGCGCACTTGCGCCACGATCCAACTTCGTTTCCCCCAGTGACCATAATCTTATCAACTGCACAAATCATCCAAATTCTAATCCCGTTTTCTCGGTATAAGAAATTTTTTTTCTTGCTTTTTCACAAACTGGATTTTAAGAAACACAGATAAAACCAACTATTTATGAAGCATAATGTTAATTTTCATTTAGCATAAAATATTTGATGGTTCCAATTCGAACGGCTTTCATGCAAGCAGTGCGGTATGGCATGCAAACAACATTTTGCGACTTGTAAGTGCTGCAAAAAGCGTGGAACGGAATATTCCGGCTGGTTCTCAGCGGCCAATGTACGGATTTACAATCTGTAGTCGCTAACGAAATCCTGATATCCTACAGATTGTAACTGGAAAGAATCATGATAATGAATTATTGGCAGTGGCTGATTTTCTGCCCGCCGCTGTCACATCCAGGCGCTATAGTATATGCGCAAAATAGCCAGCATGAGTTAACCGCCAGAAATTTGTATGGCGAAAGACATCTAACGCGGGTTTTCTCAAAATTAGAAACTTTTCATGAAAAAATATTTGGTACCGGTTATGTAGGAAGGTGTCAGCTACTACGCCTACCAAATATTTTTTTCGACGAAGGTGCTTTATTTTGAGAAATCGCACCTTAGATGCCTTTCGCCATACTGATTTCAGAAAGTTAACTTCTAGTGTGCCGCTCAAAGCAGGCGATTCATTGGACTGAAAACACCTGAGATATATCGGGCCAAAGTTGCCGTTCCACGCTTTTTGCAGGGGTTGGTACTTACAATGTTAATAAAGACGATAATAATAATAATAATATTTGAAAGTTTTGCAATAGTACACAATTGCTGAAATAAGATTATTTCTGGTCTTGTCTCGTGTCTGGTAATGTCGGCTGTATATTTGAGAACATTCTTGCCACCATTGACATTTGACACAAATATTTAAAACGGTCAGTCCTATTGTGCGCAGGCTTGGAATTGGGAGATAATTCACAACCCTCCGGCAATCATTATTATTAATGATATGATCAACAAAAAAAAATTGAAAATCCAGAAACCTCACGAGGACAGTTCTAGACCTACATTTGAAAAGGGCGTAACAGCCAACATTTATTCCTCCTGATTCTTCGTCTACATATATAGCTTTATATGTGGACGAAGAATCAGAAGGAATAAATTTTGGCTGTTACGCCCTTTTTAAATGTTGGTCTAGAGTTGTACTAATATTCCACATTCAGGGCGCATAAAAGAAAATCACTTTAGCAGCAACATCAGATTAGTGTTTCTCCTTGCTAATCCAACTTCTAGGCATAGGACGTAGGTATTTCTCCGATATTATAGCTCTCTATGCTATATTTTGATGAACTTGACAGATATTTGTCATTAATAAAGAGCGTTCTAAGACTTTAAGTCCTTTAACTAGGAAATAATAACAGAACTCTCTTTTCAAGTGAGCTTCTTGAAAAAGGGCCTAGCTCATTGTTCCAGAGCGCAGTACCTCTTCGAATGATTTTAACCTTAGTAAGATGTTGGGGTCAATATGACCCAAAACGAAACTTCAAAGTAGAATAACTTTTTACCTGATAATCCGATCGTTCTGAAATTTCTTGACTTTTAATATTTTGTGGAAATGAAGCATCTGACATGAAAAAAGTATTTTAAGGTGCAACAGAAACGACCCCACAAAAAAAGTTACGAATAAGATGTTGGGGTCATATTGACCCAGAAATGTAAATGCTTATAAAACAGTCAAATTTTAACCGAATTACAAAGTTTATATACCGTTCGAAAGATAAACTCATCAATTTTGTGGATATGTGGTGATATGCTGGTTCTGGAGACAATGGCCACCGGGAAACGACTTCCACGGGGACCTTGTCGGTCATATGAGGGGAGCATAAAAATCGCTCCATATATGCCATTCGATCGCTAATTCTTCATATATTCTCCTAAAACGGTAATGTATGGTCCATGAGATGGTTTCCGACGAAAGTGGCCACTCCTGGTACATGCAAGGTGCCCCCGGGGAATCCGCAGGAGGGGACATTTCCGTTTTAGCACCCAAATATACCGTGCGGCGGCTCTGTCGTCATGATTTTCCACAAAATAGATGATAATGCGCTTGAAATCGATAAGTGACCACATTGGCCACTCCTGGTACATGCAAGGTGCCCCGGGGAACCCGCAGGAGGGGACATTTCCGTTTTAGCACCAAAATATGCCGTGCGGCGGCTCTTTTGCCATGATTTTCCACCAAACAGATGGTTATGCGCTTGAAATCGATAAGTGACCACATTGGTCACTCCTGGTACATGCAAGGTGCCCCCGGGGAATCCACAGGAGGGGACATTTCCGTTTTAGCACCAAAATATACCGTGCGGCGGCTCTGTCGTCATGATTCTCCACAAAATAGATGATAATGCGCTTGAAATCGATAAAAGACCACATTGGCCACTCCTGGTACATGCAAGGTGTCCCCGGGGAACCCGCAGGAGGGGACATTTCCGTTTTAGCACCAAAATATGCCGTGCGGCGGCTCTTTTGTCATGATTTTTCACCAAACAGATGGTTATGCGCTTGAAATCGATAAGTGACCACATTGGCCACTCCTGGTACATGCAAGGTGCCCCCGGGGAATCCGCAGGAGGGGACATTTCCGTTTTAGCACCAAAATATACCGTGCGGCGGCTCTGTCGTCATGATTTTCCACAAAATAGATGATAATGCGCTTGAAATCGATAAAAGACAATATTGGTCACTCCTGGTACATGCAAGCTGCCCCCGGGGAATCCGCAGGAGGGACATTTCCGTTTTAGCACCAAAATATACCGTGCGGCGGCTCTGTTGTCATGATTTTCCACAAAATAGATGATAATGCGCTTGAAATCGATAAAAGACCATATTGGCCACTCCTGGTACATGCAAGCTGCCCCCGGGGAATCCGCAGGAGGGGACATTTCCGTTTTAGCACCAAAATATACCGTGCGGCGGCTCTGGCGTCATGATTTTCCACAAAATAGATGATTATGCGCTTGAAATCGATAAAAGACCACATTGGCCACTCCTTGTATATGCAAGGTACCCCCGGGGAACCCGTAGGAGAGGACATTTCCGTTCTGGCACCAAAATGTGCGGTGCTGCGGCTCTCTCGTAATGATTTTCCACAAAATAGATGATTATGCGCTCGAGATCGATAAGTGACCACATTGGCCACTCTTGGAGCCTATGAGGTGCCCCGGGGAATCCGTAAAAGGGGACATTTCCGTTTTAACACCAAAATATGCCGTGCGGCAGCTTTTTTTTTAACTTTGTTATCGTGATTTTTTATTTTACAGATAAGTACCGTGCGGCAGCTCTTTCGTCATGATTTTCCACAAAATAGATGATTATGTGCTTGAAATCGATAATTGACCACATCGGCCGTTCTTGGAGTCTACCAGGGGCCCCCAGGGAACCCGTAGAATGGGATATTTCCATTTTAACACCGAAATATGCCGAGCGGCGACTCTTTCAGTGTGTTTTCCCACCAAAGAGATGGTTATTCTCTCGAAATCAATAAGTGACCACATTGGCCACTCTTGAACCTATGAGGTGGCCTTGGGGAACCCGTAGAAAGGGACATTTCTCTTTCGTCATGATTTTCCACAAAATAGATGATTTTTTTTATTCCTTTATTTATTTGTGAGGCACTCTGTGTCACTTAACCGCTACTGTGCCGAGATCTACTGTGGTATTCTGCTGTACAGAATCCACACAGAATCTATTTTTAGATTTCCATTACCATTATTGTTGTCGGTGCCAGTCCATCTCGTCGTGAGTCCATTGTGTCCGTTTGTCCATGTCGTGTGTCCATTGATAGTTGCATTGTTCGGTTGCCATTTATCCGGGTAACGTTGGAGGAATGCCTCCGAGAAGAACAAGTTGTCAGTCGTCATCAAACGTCACCAAACGCCAACGTATAAGCTGCGGATCCGGCGACTGACGAGGGTTTGGTGGAGGGGCTGGGAATCGAACCCATGACCATTCGCTTGTAAGGCGAACGTGTAGCCAACTACGCTACGGGACCCCCACTAAAAAAATAGATGATTATGCGTTTGAAATCGATAAGTGACCACATTGGCCACTCTTGGAACCAATGAGATGCCCACGGGGAATCCGTAGATGGTGACATTTCCGTTTTATAACGAAATGAATAAGTGACCACATTTTCCATTTTGGAACCTATGAAGTACCGCCGTGGAGCTCATAGGAGAGGACATTTCCGTGCTTACTCTTACTCTTACTTAGGGCCGATGCCCACGTAGCGTGTTTTCAAGCTGCGTGCACGCCGCGTCCACGCAAGGTACCCGGCATCAAATGTAGTCGTGCACACGTTTACGTGCTGGGTACCTTGCGTGAACGCGGCGTGCAAGCAGCGTGAAAAAACTTTACGTGGACATCGGCCCTTGAAGACATGCCGTGCAGCGGCTCTTTCACTATAATTTTCCATCAAATAGTTGGTTATGCTCTTGAAATCTAATATTAACCCGGGGGAACCCCAGGCCCAGTTTCGGTAATTGTGGAGTGCCGTGAAGAATCCATTGAAAGTGTCTGTGCACACAAAATCTCACTCACTTTTTAGGAACTTTTCCTCAACCGAATTGCTCGCAGTAAATAGCATTCGACGAAAATCCTGCCCTATTGTTTCCTATTGAAAATTGGCCAGATCGGACTATGGGCTCCGAAGTTATGGCCAAAATACTAATTTCACCAGCTGCATGGGAAAATCACTTTTCTGGCACTTATGCTCATCCGATTGGCTTGCAATAAGTTGCGTTCAGCAGAAAATTTTAGAATGCAAATAAACAAATATGGAAAATAAGAGCTATCTACCTATTAGTGTTATATTAGACTTTTCTTATATATTTCTCAACCCTTTTGAACGAACGGTAAAGGCACCATCACCACTAGGTAGATTAATCTTGTTTTTTTTTCTATCAAATAGGTCATTCATTCTGAACTTAATATCTACAACCTACAAGGTACCCGCAGGAGTCTCACAAAAGGAGAGATTTTTTTTTATATCTAAATGTTGCGTTTTCATATCATTGTCCACGGCGATCGGTGAAAACATCAAACTTCTATGAGTCAATATTGAAGGGACCATCGACTAATGGTAATATCGAGATGCGGAATAGAAAATCCTTGGAGAGCTGTTCGAAGGGATCATCACAGTAGCCCAGAAACTATTTTTTAATTTGACTCAGTACTCAATTTCAAATGAAGAACAATTTCAAGCGCATTACCATCTTTTTTAAGACTTGTGGCCAGGGTGGACAATGATAGACGAAAATAGAGCTGCCGCAAGCGGCACAGTACATTTGTTATAACCATGAAAATGTCCTCTCCTACGGATTTGCAGGGCATCTCAAAGGTTCCAAGAGTTATTACCCGGTAATAAACTCGTTCAGTATGAAGTTCACGAAACTGAAAGTTTATAGCAAAAATCTCCAGTACTAAACGTACCGCACAAGAATCACACAACCCTGACAAGGAAAAACGGCACATCAGGCCAGCCAACTACTTAGAAGCCACAATTCTTTCTCGTCGTCGGATGCGAGCTTCCGCCTACGACTCTGCGAAAGCACATCATACGATAAAGTGGTCACGGTCAGTGCTGTTAGCAATAACTCCGAAATATCTAAAAATTACAAGTACCAGGAGTGAAATAGAAGGTTAAGACCAAGAACCCTTTAATCGCAGCAATACAGGTAAATTCCCGTGGGACGATCAAAGCATCAACGTATTAATCGTTGCCATTATCGACAGCTTCAGCACCAGCACGTGGAAACACTCATACCGAAACGCAGTTCCCAAATCCCGGGATAGCCGACGAGCCGATACGTTTTTGCATGACGTAAAACGTACATCCCCAACACCCGTGTATAGCAACCGCACGGGAAACTCAGGTAATGATTTTCGAAAGATCAAGTTGACAAAAGCATAACACTCAACTTCTATCACTAGCGGCTAATATCCCCGGAAATAAGAACACGCGCTTCAACGGAACGACCGAGAAGAGAAAGGCCCTCCAAAGAGGTAAAGCATTCCTGAGCATAAAATGCTTACCACAAGCTGTACTGACATAAGCACCCTGTTTAGGGCCTTTTATTTTTATAGAGAAGCCAGCGTGCAAGACGTACCACTACCAACAATACTTCCAGATCGCCCACCATCGCAAAGTGCACGATACGAGACATACTCGATCTCCCGTTACCCTCTTCATTCAGTGAAGATAATTCTTATTGGAATTTTGAGCCGCTGGACTACAAGCAAGAGCACCGAGCAGGCAAGGGCAAGTTCATGACAGTGTGCGTGCCCGTGTGAGTCGGAGGTCTCAGTGATCGTCGTCGCCAATTTAACGTCGGAAGTTTGTTGTCATCGCAGTGTATTTTGTGTTTTGTGAAAGCGGAAACGATACCCAAACTGGATTACGTGGTTCTGGACAGCGAACGGATTAGAATGCCGGCTAGAGGACGCATCGTCGGCAACTGACGTAATTCGAATGGACGCTGGAAGGAATTAAAGCGGCGGCAGTGATTACGTGTGGGACGAGAAGTTTGGAAGCCGTGAGAAGGTGCAGAGTAGCCTTCCCCAGTGGCGTTAGTGTCTGTGTGTGTGCGTAGGAGAGAACTGCGCTTTCGAATATCGCGCGGTCAGATCGCTGCTCGTAGCAGTAGCGTAGTAAGACGGGGCCCCAAGGTAATGGCGAAGACGTTCGCCCAAAAATAGCATCTTGTGAGAGAAGGTAGGACTAGCAAATAAGAAAATGTATACAATACAAATATGTTTTGATCATGCGTTATTTGTGTTGTTTTTGGTTCACTATTTGGCTCAGCGCTTCCGTTAAGGTTGACATGGTGCTCTGTTCCACTTGAGCATACAGTCTTAAATCATTGAGCTATTATTCGAGCAATTTGAGTCTAGAGTAAGATCTAAAGAGGAACAGAAAGGAACATGGCGCCCAACTGAAAATCCCATCTTATTTTCAGTCAAGTCAATTCGCGCGCGTACCTATCGTACCGAATCCTTTTGTCTGTGAGTGAGTCGAAATATTGAGTGAGTTAGTGAATTGTGTAACATCATGGATGTGAGACATTTGACAGAAACGGAATTAGATTACGAGTTAGCAGTAAGAAAAGTGAAGAATGCGGAGTTAATGACCAGAGATGACAAAATCAAACATCTACAGCGTGTTTGGAGACTTGAACAAGATGCGCTAAGTGGTCCAGCATCGACACTACATGTACTGGGCGATGGAGAAAACATCAGTTATTGTCAGCACATGATAAATCGTTTGAGGGGAAGACTAAACGTAGCATTCAACAACGAGGACTGCGAAGAGGTCACGGTATGCCGTTCAAGGCTTTTGTACTATCGTGGACGAATAGCCGCTGTTGAAGTCCAGGTCTACAAACAACGTACACAAGGATTAGAGGACATAATCGAGAAATGCTTGGGACAGATATTTAGTTTTCTACAAAACCAAACTAGTGTGCCACCACCGTATGCAGTGCGAGAGGACCTCCTACCAGAAGAAGAAGACATTTTGCAGAGGCTGAGAAACTCTCTTCTACAATCGAGCGTGAATTCTGGAAATAAAGTGATTCGTGAAAAAGAAGACCGCAGTGCACCACCTGCAGAAGATGGCATAGGAGAAGCAGCAGCAGGAATGCAACGCCTATCAGACGATGTACCTGGTGCTGCAGAAAGACAAGGAAATTCAGCTACAGGGAACCGCAACCATTACCAACAAATACCACCACCACCACCACCACCTGAACTACGCTCTTGGTCGCCGAGAGTCACCAGTGGAACATCTGCAGCACCCATAACGCCGGTGCAAGACACGTCAGAGCAAGACATTCGCGATGAAATGATCCGATATTTGCTGAGACGAGATACGTTTCGCTCTACGTTCAACAGCAATAATATACCATACATCGGAGGAAATAGACAGCGATTTTCACAACCTATTCATAAGTGGCCGTTTTCATACGCAGGGAAACAGAACATCTTGGAGTTAGCTACCTTCTTGAACAGAGTTAAAATCTACGCGGATACGGAGGATCTAGACGAGCAATCTTTGATTAAAGGAATTAAACACCTTTTACATGGTCGAGCACTAGAATGGTACACCCGTAACTACACTCAATTTATGAACTGGGTGGCCTTCAAACAACAAATTAAATCGGAATTTCTGCCGCCAAACTTTTCTCAACTAATCAGACGCGATCTCTATTGGCGATTCCAAGGGCAAGACGAATCTTTCACTCGATACAACCAGGATCTACTGGCTCTCTTCGAGGTGGTAGAACCGGCGCTTTCCCAACAAGACAGATTCTTCATCTTGAAATCAAACCTGAATTCCGAATTTGCGGCCATAGCATCAGCATCTAGAGTGACAACAGTTGCAGGACTTGTGGAAGTGTGTAAAGATTACGACAACGCGAAAGTCTTCACTAGAAAAAACAAAGCATCGCAGATCCCAAGAGCAGCTTTAGTGGAGCCGAACTTGTCAACGCCCACAGGAAACCGCATCAACAGACCCATGGAACCAGGTTATTCGTGGAACAAGCAAATTCCAGCACGGACGCAGCACGTGAACCAAATTGAGGAGCACAGACTACATCACATACAACAGAATCCTGAAGAACAAACCGAGACTGACCTTCAATCAGGTGCCTCAGACAACATACAGTTAGCAGATTACCAACGGATGGAAGACGAAATCAACGCTCTAAGAGAACACGCCGGCCCAGTATCCAGGAATCTCCAAGCAAACGCCAGACCGGAACGAAGGATAGTAATAGCGTGTTGGCAATGTGAGCAGTCAGGACACACCTTCTTAGCATGTCCGAATCCTAAGACATTTTTATTTTGTTACCGTTGTGGAAAAAAGGGGTTCACCTCACGTAATTGTCCAGATTGTTTCGCAAGGATGACCCAAGCCTTACCGGATTCCGCTATAAGGTCCGCGCAGGGAAACGGAGAATCAGGGTTCCAGCAGTAAGGGACATGGAATCTCCGACACCTACACCAGTCCCTAGTCTACATGAAATCACCCACTTCCGGAATATATCATCCATCACCTTCGACACATCAAATGGAGACAACCGTCCGTATGCTGATATCAACATCATGGGTAAACGAATCAGAGGCCTCTTGGATAGCGGCGCAACATGCAGTTTGATTGGAGGAAAGTTCACGTCCCTTGTGCTGGAGTTGGGTCTTACAAAATATCCAGTGGATGGGACCATTAGAACAGCAGATAATACAGCTCACAAAGTGTCCTACTATGCATTTGTCCCAGTCGAATATAATGATCAAAAACATGTTTTACCTGTCATATGCGTAGAACAACTCCCAGACACGATAATCTTGGGGATGAACTTTTTCAATCTTTTTGGAGTGAAGATAAAAGTTTGTGGAATAACTTGTTCAGATCAAGCAAACATCGCGGCCATTCAAACCCTTTCCCAAACGCAACAACAGCAGTTACAAGACGCAATCGACGCATTTCCTTCTTCAAAGAAATCCGGAAAACTCGGAAGGACGAATATCTATTCTCACAAAATAGACACAGGAAAAACATCACCTTTCAAAATGAAGTACTACCCCTTGTCAAAATTCCTTTTGGAGGATTTAAACAAAGAGGTTGATCGCATGTTGGCCTTGGACGTAATTGAAGAAGCGGTCTGCTGCCCATGGAATAACCCAACAGTAGCAGTGAAGAAGAAGGATGGGACAATGAGACTTTGTTTGGACGCGAGAAAGTTAAATGGGGTAATCGTACAGGAAGCTTACCCAATACCACACATAGCGACCATCATGAAAAACCTTAGCGGCTCAAGATACCTGTCATCCATAGATTTAGAAGCGGCCTTTTGGCAAATACCGCTAGATCCTGGATCCAAGCAAAAAACGGCTTTCACCATACCGCAAAGGGGCCACTATCAGTTTAAAGTTGTGCCTTTTGGACTTTCAACAGCAAGTCAAGCCTTGTGTAGGGTAATGAACCACATCTTCATTGATCTCGAGCCAAAAGTATTTGTTTACTTAGATGACCTCATCATTGCCACCAACACATTTGAAGACCACATCAACACGCTCAAAGAAGTGGCCCGTAGACTCGAGAACGCCGGATTGACTATTAACTTAGAAAAGTCCATTTTCTGTCGACAAAGTATCAGATACTTGGGATACGTCCTGGACGAACACGGATGGAACGTTGACAAAGAGAAGACAAGGGTAGTCAGCAGCTTTCCAACGCCCACGACAAAAAAGGAAATTCAACGGTTCCTGGGAATGTGTGGATGGTATAGGAGATTCATCAAGGATTTCTCGAAGATTGCCGCTCCTCTAACGGATCTCACTAGGACGAAAACGAAGTTTCTCTGGACTGAAAAGTGTGAAGTAGCATTCAACACACTGAAACAACTCTTGTGCACAGCGCCTGTTCTCTGCACACCGGATTATACGCATCCGTTTGCCATTTGTTGTGACGCTAGCGACATAGCCATAGGAGCAGTCTTGACACAAGATAAGGACAACAACGAACGTGTAATTGCTTACTTCTCCCAAAAGCTTTCTCCGGCAGAAAGGAAATATTCGGTTACAGAGAGGGAGTGCCTAGCTGTCATTCGTTCCATAGAACACTTCAGGGGCTACGTCGAAGGCAGCAGGTTCGTAGTATTTTGTGATCACTCCAGCCTCACATACCTAAAAACGATGAAAAATCCCACCCCATTGATGGCACGGTGGATACTTCGCCTGAATGCATTCTCCTTTGATATAAAATACCGGAAAGGCTCGTCCAATGTAGTTCCAGATTGTTTAAGTCGGATTGGCCACATTAACGTAATTACGGGAACTTCACTTGTAAACCCAGACCCATGGTACGAAGATCTACATAGATTTAGAAGCGGCCTTTTGGCAAATACCGCTAGATCCTGGATCCAAGCAAAAAACGGCTTTCACCATACCGCAAAGGGGCCACTACCAGTTTAAAGTTGTGCCTTTTGGACTTTCAACAGCAAGTCAAGCCTTGTGTAGGGTAATGAACCACATCTTCATTGATCTCGAGCCAAAAGTATTTGTTTACTTAGATGACCTCATCATTGCCACCAACACATTTGAAGACCACATCAACACGCTCAAAGAAGTGGCCCGTAGACTCGAGAACGCCGGATTGACTATTAACTTAGAAAAGTCCATTTTCTGTCGACAAAGTATCAGATACTTGGGATACGTCCTGGACGAACACGGATGGAACGTTGACAAAGAGAAGACAAGGGTAGTCAGCAGCTTTCCAACGCCCACGACAAAAAAGGAAATTCAACGGTTCCTGGGAATGTGTGGATGGTATAGGAGATTCATCAAGGATTTCTCGAAGATTGCCGCTCCTCTAACGGATCTCACTAGGACGAAAACGAAGTTTCTCTGGACTGAAAAGTGTGAAGTAGCATTCAACACACTGAAACAACTCTTGTGCACAGCGCCTGTTCTCTGCACACCGGATTATACGCATCCGTTTGCCATTTGTTGTGACGCTAGCGACATAGCCATAGGAGCAGTCTTGACACAAGATAAGGACAACAACGAACGTGTAATTGCTTACTTCTCCCAAAAGCTTTCTCCGGCAGAAAGGAAATATTCGGTTACAGAGAGGGAGTGCCTAGCTGTCATTCGTTCCATAGAACACTTCAGGGGCTACGTCGAAGGCAGCAGGTTCGTAGTATTTTGTGATCACTCCAGCCTCACATACCTAAAAACGATGAAAAATCCCACCCCATTGATGGCACGGTGGATACTTCGCCTGAATGCATTCTCCTTTGATATAAAATACCGGAAAGGCTCGTCCAATGTAGTTCCAGATTGTTTAAGTCGGATTGGCCACATTAACGTAATTACGGGAACTTCACTTGTAAACCCAGACCCATGGTACGAAGATCTACTCCGGAAGGTCAGCTCGGACTCGGACAAATTTCCGGATTTCAAAGTGGTTGCAGGGAAACTCTTCAAGAATTGCCTAGTGAAAAACGATACAGGGAGCCGTACACACAGATGGAAAGAAGTTGTTGCATCTTGCCGAAGGGAAGAATTGATCCGAAGGTTTCACGATCTACCAACAGCGGCCCATTTAGGACACGATCGAACGCTACACAAAATCCAGTTAGACTTCTATTGGCCCAAAATGGCAATGGACGTGAAACGCTATGTCCGAGCGTGTGCCATTTGTAAGGCAAGCAAAGCACCGAACACCATTTTAACTCCAGCCATGGGCGGAATTAAGCCAGCACGGCATCCTTGGGAGCTTCTTTCAATAGACTGGGTGGGACCGTTAGTGAGATCTAAAAACGGAAATACGGTCCTATTGGTCATTGTAGATTGGATAACAAAATTCATCATTGCCGAGCCACATCGCACCGCGAATGCTAAACAAATGACAGTTTTCCTGGAAAAGTACGTGTTTCTTCGTTTTTCGACCCCACGGATCATCCTCACGGACAACGGATCACAGTTTCTGTCCCACATTTCGATCACTACTTCAAAGATACAACATCCAACACATGAGAACTGCGTTCTACACACCCATGTGTAATCCTGCTGAAAGAACCAACCGAACCCTCATAACTTGCGTACGAACTCTGCTAGACGACGATCAACGAGATTGGGATCAAAACCTGCAGCAAATCATCTGCGCAATCAACACCACTAAACAAGAAACACTGGGATGCAGTCCGTATTTTGCAAACTTTGGGCGTGAACATATCTTGTTCACTGATCAATATCCTTGTGCTGACCTGAATACATCCGCGAACACAGCACAAAACCAAGACTCCCGTCGGAAAGGACTTGAAAATATCCGCTCGTTCATCATCGACCGCATTAAGACAGCACATCTCAAAAGTAAACAACGTTATGACCTGCGAACCCGAACAGCGAACTTCACAGTCGGCGACTTGGTTTGGAGACGGTCATTCACGCTCTCTTCAGCCGCGGAGGTCAGAACTAAAAAACTTGGGCCAAAGTTTGTGCCCTGCTATGTTAGAGAAAAGAAAGGTCAGAACAATTATCTACTAGAAGACGTGAAGACATCGGCCAAAGGAGTATACCACGCGAAAGACATAAAACCGAACTAAGCCCATATTTCAACAAGCTATGCACACTACTCTGTGGTGAACTAAGGACTTCCAGTTCAAGACACACGCTAAGCGGCATACATCATCCCAGCAGCATTTGAGTAGCTGTCCGTCATGACAACCGTGAAATCCGCCGACTGGGTCGTCGTAGTTGCAAACAACTAGACATGCTCCATGCAACAGGGGAGGACACTAACAGGACCGGCACGCATAGACCTAATAGACGGCGGCTAACCTCTGATGACTGCACAATCAACGATGATACTTCCGACACTTCACGCAAACTTAGAGTGGAGGGGATATCATTCAGCTATGTAGGCAGCATTTCACAACAACCGGCTGCTGACAAAGGTGCACCAATCGCCCAAAAAACCCGCAGATTGATTTGAGGCCCCAAAACTGTTATGAAACCTCGTCATCGTAAGTCGGATACAACTCATCAACTAGGTTGCAATAACAGATCGAAGGCAGAATTCCATTTTGTGACCAGTGCATTCGCCATTCGTCAAGAAGAAATAAAGGTCAACAACCTCACTTCAGAAGAACCTTGGAATAAATCAACTCTCGTCAGGATACTGTCAAGTTATACTCAACTCATTATTAAATACATCCTGAAGACTCACTCACTCGCGATTGACGATTTCAAGCAAACACTCTAGACTCCGCGCACAAGCAAGCGCATTCGAAAAACGCGCTATCGAATATGAACAAAGCAATAAACGCAACAGCAAGTCAGGCATCTGCCACTGTTATAAGCAGCTACTGTAATAATCATTGGAATTTCAAATTGTAAACATAAAGTACTAGTATGTAAGAATATTCTTTCTGTAGTGGTCACTATAGTATAGCAATAGCTCTTGCAAATTTGTCACTATGCAGAAGTGAAGGCAAACAATCAACTTGAGTTAGATATAAGATTTAGTTTTTGAGCAAACTACAACTCTTAGATTCGAGGTCCAATCAAGGAAAAGATTTGTTGAATCTAAAACCAATTAAAGATTAGAACAGAGCACTAGATATTCGAGAGGAGGAAGCAAAGTCCACGAAATTTTTGTGAATGCCCCACTGCTTGGCTCATTCACAAAAATTTCGTTGCGCCTATTGATACGTTGTATTACTCGGTAATAAACTCGTTCAGTATGAAGTTCACGAAACTGAAAGTTTATAGCAAAAATCTCCAGTACTAAACGTACCGCACAAGAATCACACAACCCTGACAAGGAAAAACGGCACATCAGGCCAGCCAACTACTTAGAAGCCACAATTCTTTCTCGTCGTCGGATGCGAGCTTCCGCCTACGACTCTGCGAAAGCACATCATACGATAAAGTGGTCACGGTCAGTGCTGTTAGCAATAACTCCGAAATATCTAAAAATTACAAGAACCAGGAGTGAAATAGAAGGTTAAGACCAAGAACCCTTTAATCGCAGCAATACAGGTAAATTCCCGTGGGACGATCAAAGCATCAACGTATTAATCGTTGCCATTATCGACAGCTTCAGCACCAGCACGTGGAAACACTCATACCGAAACGCAGTTCCCAAATCCCGGGATAGCCGACGAGCCGATACGTTTTTGCATGACGTAAAACGTACATCCCCAACACCCGTGTATAGCAACCGCACGGGAAACTCAGGTAATGATTTTCGAAAGATCAAGTTGACAAAAGCATAACACTCAACTTCTATCACTAGCGGCTAATATCCCCGGAAATAAGAACACGCGCTTCAACGGAACGACCGAGAAGAGAAAGGCCCTCCAAAGAGGTAAAGCATTCCTGAGCATAAAATGCTTACCACAAGCTGTACTGACATAAGCACCCTGTTTAGGGCCTTTTATTTTTATAGAGAAGCCAGCGTGCAAGACGTACCACTACCAACAATACTTCCAGATCGCCCACCATCGCAAAGTGCACGATACGAGACATACTCGATCTCCCGTTACCCTCTTCATTCAGTGAAGATAATTCTTATTGGAATTTTGAGCCGCTGGACTACAAGCAAGAGCACCGAGCAGGCAAGGGCAAGTTCATGACAGTGTGCGTGCCCGTGTGAGTCGGAGGTCTCAGTGATCGTCGTCGCCAATTTAACGTCGGAAGTTTGTTGTCATCGCAGTGTATTTTGTGTTTTGTGAAAGCGGAAACGATACCCAAACTGGATTACGTGGTTCTGGACAGCGAACGGATTAGAATGCCGGCTAGAGGACGCATCGTCGGCAACTGACGTAATTCGAATGGACGCTGGAAGGAATTAAAGCGGCGGCAGTGATTACGTGTGGGACGAGAAGTTTGGAAGCCGTGAGAAGGTGCAGAGTAGCCTTCCCCAGTGGCGTTAGTGTCTGTGTGTGTGTGCGTAGGAGAGAACTGCGCTTTCGAATATCGCGCGGTCAGAACGCTGCTCGTAACAGTAGCGTAGCAGGAAGGGGCCCCAAGGTAATGGCGAAGACGTTCACCCAAGAATACCATGTTGAGAGAGAAGGTAGGACTAGCAGATAAGAAAATGTATGTAATACAAATATGTTTTGATCATGCGTTATTTGTGTTGTTTTTGGTTCACTATTTGGCTCAGCGCTTCCGTTAAGGTTGACATGGTGCTCTGTTCCACTTGAGCATACAGTCTCAAATCATTGAGCTATTATTCGAGCAATTTGAGTCTAGAGTAAGATCTAAAGAGGAACAGAAAGGAATAGAGTAGACAATATCACTAATCAACTCCAAGCACATGACCATCTGTTTGGTAGAAAATAACGAAGAAAGAGTCACCGCACGGCATATTTTGGTGTTAAAATGGAAATGTACTCTTCTATGTGCTCCCGAGGGCACCTCATAGGTTCTAAGGGTGGACAATATGTCAATAATCGATTTCGAGGGCACCTATTTGAAGGAAAATCATGACGAAAGAGCCGCCGCATGACATATGTTGGTGTAAAAATGGAAACGTCATCTTCTACGTGTTCTCCGAGGGAGCCTCTCATAGGTTTCAAATGTAGCCCATATGGTCACTTATCGATTTCAAGCGCACGTCCATCTGTTTGATGCAAAAACACCGAAAGAGCCGCCGCACGGCTTATATTGGTGTAAAAATGGAAATGTCCCCTTCTACGGGTTCCCTGGGGGCCCTCATAAGTTCCAAGCGTTGCCAATGTGGTCACTTATCGATTTCAAGCGCATAATCATCTATTTTGTGGAAAATCATGACGAAAGAGACGCCGCACGGCATATTTTCGTGCTAAAACGGAAATGTCCTCTCAGACGGGTTCCCCGGGGGCACCTTGCATGTACTAGGAGTGGCCAATGTTTTTCGATTTCGATCGATTTCAAGCGCATAACCATCTGTTTGGTGGAAAATCATGACAAAAGAGCCGCCGCATGGCATATTTTGGTGCTAAAACGGAAATGTCCCTTCCTGCGGGTTCACCGGGGCACCTTGCATGTAGGGAGTGGCCAATGTGATCATTTATCGATTTCAAGCGCATGACCATCTGTTTGGTGGAAAATCATGATAAAAGAGCCGCCACACGGCATATTTTGGTGTTAAAACAGAAATGTCCCCTTTTACGGGTTCCCCGAGGGCACCTCATAGGCTCCAAGAGTAGACAATGTTGTCAATTATCGATTTCGAGCACATAATCATCTATTTTGTGGAAAATCATGACGAAAGAGCTGTCGCACGACATATTTTGGTGCTAAAACGGAAATGTCCCCTTTTACGGGTTCCCCGGGGGCACCTCATAGGCTCCAAGAGTGGCCAATGTGGTCACTTAGCGATTTCGAGCGCATTATCATCTATTTTGTGGGAAATCATGACGACAGAACCGCCGCACGGTATATTTTGGTGCTAAAACGGAAATGTCCCTTCCTGCGGATAAACCGGGGGAACCTTGCATGTACCAGGAGTGGCCAATGTGGTCACTTATCGATTTCAAGCGCATAACCATCTGTTTGGTGGAAAATCATGACGAAAGAGCCGCCGCACGGCATACTTTGGTGCTAAAACGGAAATGTCCCCTCCTGCGGGTTCCCCGGGGGCACCTTGCATGTACCACGAGTGGCCTCTTTCATCGGAAGCCCTCTCATGGAACATATATTACCGTTTTAGGAGAATCTATGAAGAATTAGCGATCGAAAGGCATATATGGAGCGATTTTTATGCTTCCCTTATATGACCGACGAGGTCCCCGTGGAAGTCGTTTCCCGGTGGCCATTGTCTCCAGAACCAGCATATCACCACATAGCCACAAAATTGATGAGTTTATCTTTCGAACGATATATAAACTTTGTAATTCGGTTATAATTTGACTGTTTTATAAGCATTTACATTTCTGGGTCAATATGACCCCAACATCTTATTCGTAAGTTTTTTCTAATATCCGAAGAAGGTTAATGTTAAATTTTGTTGTTCAAAATGTTCAAAATAAGAACATGTATGCATCCAAAACGCAATATTTTTCAAATACAATCACCTTAAAGACATTTTTTGACAAGCCCCATATATCTATACCACCCATCAGCCTAAATTTAGCAACAAAACGCGATTGAAATCGAAATCGATAGCTCATTGTGGATGGCGTGTGAATATTCTCCCGATAATACACTGTAGTCCAATTACGTCATTTGATTGTGTCGCTCGCATATTCATCCATCTCTCTATTTCAACGATTTATGAATACTAAAATCACTTCATTCTTCAACGAGATGTCCATTATCAACTACGCTGATTCGAAAGGGGGGAAGGATTTCGTAGCTTGATCACGTTTTCCGAGTCAACTGACATCTCGCCGCACATGCCAGATGAAGCCGGTCGACGCCGCGCCGGTGGTTTGTCGTGATCGCCAGTCAGTGTGGAGGAAGCTTCTTAATCCCGGTCGGTACTTGCTGACACACGGGTGACAGCAGGCGTGAGAATCTTTGGCTTGCACTGCCTACGCATCCTCTAACAGCCCATCAGCGACTGGTGGATTGAATGGACGGACGGACAGTGAGCAGATGGATAGTTGGCTCGTTCTATCAGATTGTCGCTTATGCAAATCGCGAAAAGTAATCAGCAAACAAGTGGTAAAAAGGAGAATCATTATTCAAACATCGGGCAATAAAAGAATAATAACACGAGGCGATGGAAGGCGTGTGGCGTTCTTCATCTTCTTTAATGAGCTGCTTTGCAAGTTGGCAACAACACGAAATCTGCAGTTAGATGATCTATACCATTTGTGTGAATATTCTAAATGATTTAGAAAGAAACTTTCCTTTTCTGATGGATAATTTCACTGAATTATGCTTTAAATGACTTTATTCTCATTTCAGAATTGTTTTTTCTTCTTTTCTTCATTTTAAGCAGGTGTTTGTATTTTACTTTAAAAACTAACCAGCCTGATCTCCGATCACTCTAACTAACATTTTAAAATAGTTATTCTCATTAACCTTACAGCAAAATTAGGTTCATATTCTGAAGTCGATCACAAAATTTTAAAACATTGGTGAAAACATTTGCACGCCTTTCTAGTACATTACTGCTTGCATTGCTCTCCTAATTGTTATCAACAAATCGTCTGCTCTTACCACTTCTCATAAGACGAGTTATTTTTTTATTCCATTTAATCGAAGACCACTTTATCAAGAAGACTGGCAGCTCTGGCATTTTTCCATACAAGCGGTCAACTTCATTGCCGACAGAGCCTCTTCTGAGTTGAAGTGGTAGCTTGTTATCTGTGTGGTAGTGATCTTAGCTGACAAAAGTAAATGGGATCTAATAAAGGTGCGGAGGAAGTCGATGTCGGCTAGTGTTAGTTAACTGTCAACAAATAACTTTTAGAAGGAATATTTTCCACAGTAGGTAAAAGTAGAATTCTACAATTCTACTCTAAATTGTGTCGACATCGCGAATACAGATACAATACTTGCGATCGCAATATGCCAAAAAAATCAGAAGGGTTATATACAAGATACGACCGTCCGACGTAAACTACGTAAAACAGATCATAAGATAATTATTTTGGTTAGAGCCTAGAGTAATTGAAATTTTGACTTTTGCGCTCCCTTATGCTTGAACGATAACATTTGTGGTTTTGGTGAACCTCCTATATTTTCAACTGAAATAGTTGTAATATAACTGAGTACGAACAGTTTGAAGTTTGTATGGAAATTACTATAGAATTCGATCCGTATGTGAGAGATCGTTTCGTGAGGCGCATCATTAACTATTTAGGGGGAGATCTCCCAGCGCCGGACACCTCCCAATACCGGACACTTCTTAAAACGACACTACTTGTAGAGGTCCCTCCTTCATCTTATCAAGTACAAAAGAAAGCTATTGAAAAGGCTTCTAACGGCAAGGAATATCAGATCTTCATGTGATAAACTTGGTACAAAATTTAAGCAAAGTTAAGTAAGCAAAGTAAAGTAAGCAAAGTTATAAAGAAAATAAAAATGCTCATTATTGATATGTTATTCTTTTACGTGCTCAATTGAATTTCCCACGATTTAGTATTTCCTTAATATTTTTTTTTGCAAGCCGCGAATTGTTTCGCAATAAATACGATTTATTCACTTGATAAGTTCCCGTTGTTGCCAACGTACTCAAATATTTTAAGATATTAATAATCAACGTTGCAAAACGGTTTTCCGAAAAATTTACTGTTTTCATAGTAATTCTCATACAAACTTCAAACCGCGCGTGCGTGCTAGTCAAATTACAACCATTAGATTGTTGGATATATGGAGTCGGGAGGTAGCGAGGTTTGTTTTGGTAAACGTTTTGCCGCGTGTAATGTGTAGTTTTTCCGCAAATCATGTTCGATCGGACACCAATCCATTTATGTTTCGAACAAAATTGGCGTAACTCATTATATATGAAAATGGTTGGATATGACAATTTAAAATTTATTATTCCGCAGTGGTGATGATGCCATTCTCCGATTGTTATTCGACTTGCATTTGTGATTAATGCATTTCATAGTTAACTGCCTATTAAATGGCGATTAAATGCTTTTGAAGTGTTATTTTAAAGGGATGCTGCCTAAATAGTAGGATACACGCTAACTTTCACCTTCTCAGTAACTGAGTAAAATTGCATTGCTCTCTCTTTCTATCCCACAGAAATTTTACTCAATTTCCGTCAAAAAAGTGAGAGTGTAACCTTGTTTAAAGTTGATAATCAATTTTAATATTCACCTCTTGCTAACATGAACATGTCCAGCATCTGTAGCACTTTTTTTATAAACACTACTTTTTTGCTCCGACCGCGGTCATTGCTTTGGTTCTATTTTGTACTTTTTGTGCGAATCACCGCACAAAAGTAAAGCGCAAGAACCAACCGCAGACGGCGGTCGCAACGAAACTGTAAAATTTTACTGGGTTGGAAAAGATTTGGAATTTTTAATGTTTTGCGTTGATAATCAATAGTTCCAATAGGCTTAAAAAATTGCTGGAAAGTTGCCGATTCGATTGATAATAAAATCTCGAAAATCCATTGAAAGATAAAGGAGCTATTAGCGTTTGAAATCTATCCTAATTTCGTGACGGTCTCGAATTTGGAAATTTCCGTTTTACACCCTGTATCAGAGTCTTCCCCTTAGACGTAGTTTACGTCAAAATTGTCATGAAGCGTGTATACTAACTATTTTCGCAAATCGCCAGTACCAATCAATTAACATTGGCCAATTGGCCATTGGTTACAAAATTTCTCTTTTATGTTTATTTTGCTGAAGATCTACCAACACAAGCAAACGTCGATGAACCCCGCACCTTTATTATTTGCAATGGAATAAAGCTGTCAATTTACAAAACAAACCACACGGAATCACAAATCAGCTCAGTTTTGTACAGGCAGAAAAATTCCTCGTGAAAATGAGTTTGAAACAAAAAGATTATAATTTTTTTTTATTAATGAGGTTTTCGGCCCTGGGCCGGTTCACCTCGCATAAAACAAAAAGAGTTTTTCGTGGCAATTCAGAAAAAAACACTAAAAGGGACTAATTCGGAATTATTATTTGTATGAAAATCTCGCATAGGCAGTTCCTTAGTACCTACTTAACACCAATCAAGGGAGAGAGTCAGAGTGTAAGTTTAAAGTTGAGGCTGTTTACTTAGTTTTGTATGCTTTAAACTTATTTCTTTGGGGTCTTTTGACGTAGGACTACGTCTGTGTTTTCTATATTGGGGTACACTTTACGATTGCGAAAATCGGGGACCGTCACGAAAATATGATAGACTTTAAACTTTAATATCTAAGCCGTTTCTCGATGGATTTTCAATTTTTTTGAACCATTCGATCAAGGATGAGTCAACGCTTCTTTGTATTCACTTGAAAATACTGATTTTTAACTATTCATTATCGATAATTGATGAAAAGTTTAGATATAGGTAAACTAACCAATCACGTACATGCATCACTAGCACAGACATCAAAAATCAATCACTTGCGGGTTTGGATCTAATCCTTAGTTTGAACGAGATTTTACGCATAGCAGACGCATCAAAGCGAACGTAGCGGAGCGGATACAGCATCACGGAGGCGCTAATAACATTTTCAAAGAAAATCCATCGCATTGGTGGTGGTGCTCGATGTGTTGCTGCAGATCAGAGCTTTAAATATTCGATTATTTTTTAAGAAGCCCATCGGCCTTCTTTGTCACTTCACTTCTAAACATATTCATATTCGGCTTTGCACCGTCAATTTTCAGAATGAATATGGGTCAGTGAGTATTTATTTGAATATCACAAATTATTAAATAATCGTTAAACTGAACACATGTTTGATGATTTAAATAAATACACGCATAGATCTAATCCCGACGTTTAATTGAGGGGAATTTTTAGCGCAAAATGTCAATATAATCAAGGCTAATTATGTTTTTTTTCGCGCGCAGTTACCAATTGTTGAATTTATGAAGAAGTAAACTGAGTAAGTCATTCTATGTTTTGAATAATCAAAACACGAATGTCAAAAGTCGGAGTGAATGTGCTTCATGAAAGTGAATATTTCATGCTCTGCTGTAGATCATTCAACCTCAACGAACCAGAATTTCATATGAAGAAAAGGTTGACCATAAAAATAGCACTGTGGCGATCCCGCACTGCCAGTGCCGATGTTGAAAATTTATTACAAATTGTGGTGTCAGTTAGTTGGAAAGGAACATTGGGAAAAGAAAATTGGTTCTTCTCAGGACCAACATTTTATGGAAAGAAAGAGTTAATTGCGAAAATGGGCTGTTTCTGTGGCATCGGGTTTGGCGTGGTAGTTTGGTTGCTGTTAGTGATTCCATCCATTCAAATTTAATGCATCATCATCTCCCTCCGACGCGCTATCAAATTCGCTTTTTACGATCGAGTTTTGCACTTTGAAGAAAGTTTATTTCGGATAGTCGGATCAACCTTCTTTTGTATAAAATCAATGAAAACGCCACCTCAGTGGAAACTATCTACAGCAACCACCCATCGGTGAACGTCGCTTGGACAGACATATACCAAGAGATAATGTTTTGTTTAATGAATAAACTTCTGTTGTTATTCCTCGCAACAATACGCATCTTAGATAAACAACATAACCAAATTCAGAATCTTGCGATAAAGTTTCACTGGATTCTTAGAATTTGTCATTCTTGGAACGGTCCGTTGTCTGCGGAATTCCGATCAATGTGGCTCGCGCGCGTCGATAACCAGCTTTCTTATATCTAATGAAATAATTCCATTAGCCCCGCCCCTTCGTTAATCGTTATGAGTGCACATTATATTTACACCTATATCAGACCACAAAGGGGCGGAGCTAACGGGCTTAATTTATTGAATACAAGAAAGCTGCTTTCCAGCGAGCGCGAGACATTTTGATCGGGATTTCCCAGAGAACGGTTGAACAAGATTTTACGCAGAGCGGACGCAGCGGAGCGAACACAGCAGCACGAAGGCGGCTCTGGTAGCATTTTCAAAGGAAAAGCATCGAATTGGTGGTGGAAGTCTGCGTTGGTGGTCGTCATTCAACCTCAACAAACTGCGATGCAGTGGAGATGCTGAAAATTTATTCCAAATTGTGGCGTCTTAGCGAAAACTCATCGAGTGGCCGTCGGACAATAACTGCACGAAGTAAAATTCCAACACAAGGTTCTGCCAAGCATTTGGTTGCAGTTAGTTATTGGAAAGGACCATTGGGGAAAGAAATTGGACCTTCTTATGACCAGTATTTTCTGAATAGAAAGGATTTATTGCAAAATGGACCGGCGTTTGGCGTGATAGTTCGGTTGCTGTGAGCGATTCCATTCATTCGAACAAATTTGTTGCGTTGTCACTCACCGACGCGCGCTTATGATTCTGCTATCGAAGGGTAACTTTCTGTCAACGCCAAACTATTAATTTTGGACTTTGATGAACATTCTTGCACCCCTGATTAAACTACCCTTGTGTAAAATAATGGTACTGTAAAGAACCGACATTTTTCCAATAATGGAGCTTTTCAATCCATAACTACATCATATACATAATCAAAATCTTATGAGGAAATTCCATCTGACTGCTACTGACGCCATCCATTTGAACAAACTCATTGCATCATCTCCCTCCGACGCGCGCTTGTGGTTGTGCTACCAAAGGGCAACTTTCTGTCGTCGCCAAACGATGGTAACCCGGAAAAAAATCGATATCATTTCTAATGACTAACGAAACAAAACCAAAGGATCTTGCCAGAAAATTTCACTTTCCGTCGACGACGGCCAAATCGATGAAGACGCCACCTTAGTGAAAAATGTCGTTTAGCTTAACAACAAATCTTTTCAAAATCGTCATTGTCGTTCAAATAGCCGAACAGTCTGTTTGTCTGGGTAAAAAATGTTCCTAACGGTCAAAACCTCTTCTAGGATAAATAGTTTAAGTCCTGAAAAGGACTGTTTGTAATTTATTCTTGAAGTCCCGCTCACTTTGCCACCAGCGCTATAGAAAACGATGTATGTACGCTTCCATCGCGGGCGGAAGTCGAACGTTGCAAATTAATATATTTGGTTTCGCGCAGAATTTTTCCTTTATTCCGGACATTTTTGAGCATAATGTCTTCTAGGATTCTGTGATATCCACTGAAAGATAGACGAATGGCTTCAGTGGCGATGCGGCCCGTGAGTCGTTCCTTTTCCACGGCTGGTTCATCCAACTGGGAGCTACTTTCAGTTTCTGGATTCGGTTGACCTCCGAGCAGTTTGTACAATGCTAATAAATTGACACAAATTATGATGTAAAATACCCTTCATTTCGTATAGCTACGTAGTCCTACGTCACCTTTGCATACAACCCGATTGGGCTGCACCTTTTAGTTTTTATGTTCTTATCCGTTTG
The DNA here is from genome assembly GCF_024139115.2 of Armigeres subalbatus. Classification (NCBI taxonomy): domain Eukaryota; kingdom Metazoa; phylum Arthropoda; class Insecta; order Diptera; family Culicidae; genus Armigeres; species Armigeres subalbatus. Next base: position 124,992,084 of record NC_085140.1, read on the forward strand.
TCTACAAAATAAAGTGTTGTTTTTAAAGTGTTGTTGTTGTTTTAAAAACGAATTTCAACCTATTGGAACGGTTGAAACATCAAAAACTGAAAAGCGATAAAATGAGTTTTATTTGCATCGGAAAATTATTAATCTGTCAAAATTCTGGCTTGCTCCAAGGTAGCATAATCACGGCTAGTGAATTAACATTCTCAATATTTGCCGTTTTTTCTATATATTACCATCTATTTACCATCTATCACCGGAGACGAGCCAGCCATGGGCTAAAAGTCTCTTTAATGAAGACAAAAAAAAAAAAAACCATCTATCATCTGAATTTTCTCAATGAATTATTAGCAAAGACTGGTTTCCTACTCAGGCGCTAATGTATATGTAGAAACAGCCTGCATGAGTTAACCGCCGGAAATTTGTATGGCGAAAAACATCTAACGCGAGTTATCTCAAAGTTAGGGATTTTCAAGAAAAACTATTTGGTACTATTTCTGTACACGCCCGTTTCAAATTACTCAAAGACTAAGAGCAAGATTACCGGTGGTGAGTTTAAGCCGTTTGGTAGCGCAGTATCATTCTTCTTCTTATTGGCATTACATCCCCACACTGGGACAGAGCCGCCTCGCAGCTTAGTGTCCATTAAGCACTTCCACAGTTATTAACTACGAGGTTTCTAAGCCAGGTTACCATTTTTGCATTCGTATATCATGAGGCTAGCACGATGATACTTTTTATGCCCAGGGAAGTCGAGACAATTTTCAAGCCGAAAATTGCCTAGACTGGCACCGGGAATCGAACCCAGCCACCCTCAGCATGGTTTTGCTTTGTAGCCGCGCGTCTTACCGCACGGCTAAAGAGCGCAGTATCATTACTTGACACTTTACCGGTCGCTACTAAACGCGCTGCTATAGCAGTAGCGCGACTGACAGGTGACCAAATTTGGTAGCGCGATAAGAGCGCTGCTATTTGATGAACTGTCAACTGTCAAACGTCACCGGTACGGAATACAGCAACCAAAATGAGAGCCGAAAATAGTGACCGATACGGAAACGAGTGACGAAACTAAAATGAAAACGCTGCGCGGGTGATTAAAATGCTCGCGACCGATAATGATGCTCTAAGTGAAATTGACGTCTCTTTTTTCTGACGGAAATCTTTCTCATTTTTTCGTAAAAAGTGGAACTAATCAAAATTTTAGTAGTTCCACTTTTTACGAAAAATTAGTAAGATTTTCGTGAGATAAAAAGATACGGCAATACAATTTCACTCAGGATCTGAGTGAAGAGTTCATTTTCTACTATGTCTAGGATAGCATAACCTTTTCGAACTTTTGGGTTTTTAGGCAAGGTAATGATAAAAATTAGGATAAATCTAGAGTGTAAATTGTTTTAAATCAAATCATGAAAACAGTCTTCAGTCAAAATGTGAAGGAAACTAGCAGGTCCGTACGGAAATTGATATACAGTGCGGCACTTTAATCGTCAGCTCAAGACAAAACTCCGAATATTGTTCGGCTTAAAGTTATGTTGATCTCATAAAATTGAAATACGTTTAATCTCAGTGTACTTCTCGAGAGTTTTTTTTAGCATAATTTGAATGTGGTTTTGATATATTTTGATTGATCGTGTCAATTCACTCACACAAACAAACATAGTACCACCTCGGCTCACCGACAGCGCTGCTAACAGTGTCGCCCGATTTCAGGCTGTGTTGCCAGTCTTCTTGATAATGTGGTCTTCGATTTAATTCTACTAATTGGTCAACGGTAAGATCATCTTCGGTATCTCGTACTTGTCTCAACTTATGTCATTGTACCCATTGGCATTAATAAGGGGGAGCTAGGGGGAGCTTAGCTCTCCCTTCAACAAAATTAGCTCCCCTAGGATTTGAAAAGTTAGTTATCAGTTAAATCAATTTTCAACGTATAGCATAATGAATATTACTGAAAAAGTTTGAAGACAAAAGAGTTATCTATCTCCCATATTCATCCTATCATAATGAAGTGAGTGGAAGACAAATAAGCTTGTTTCTCATGTTTGAGCAAGATTCTTGTGTTGCAGTGAAATTGCACTCGGTGTTAATTATGAAACGGCAATAGGGGAACTGGGGGTAGGACGCCCACGTTAAGGAAAATGCCATTTTTATCAATGAAAACCACCATTTCAGCCAGTTTTCATCAGCGCATACTAAAGAACAGCATATCTGCGACTGACTACCGATGACAGATATCTAATTGTACATTTTATTGCACAGAAATTTGATTTTTAAAAAGCACCCGAAAAATATTGATTTTGAAACCATGCGAGGTGAGATGCGCCAGTGGATGGGTTAAAACGCGCATGTGTTTATCGTACTGATTTTCATTTTAATTGCCTACATTAAGGCAATTAACCGAATGTTTCAGCTGTTTCGGTCATACGAAATGAGCATGGGCGTACTGCCCCACACCGACCTCAGAAGTTTGAAGGCCCATCAAATCGTTTTAAGACCAATTTTGACGACGATTTCGTGTGGAACATAAAGAACACGAGTAAGCAGCATGGCTCATGGCTCAATTTTCAATTTACCAATGAATAACAGCGATAGAAAGACTAAATTTCACCGAGCTAGAATTGCATCAAAACACCCAAAATTATTTTTTCGAGTTTTTCATGTGTAACTAGAGAAAAATCATGAAATATATGTATCCAATGGCAATATTTTTCATTGATTCATCGTATAGACTATTTAAAATAATCACAATGGGGATATTTAACCTTATTCAGGGGTGGCGCGTTTTAACCCCTATGGGCGTGTTACCCCCACTTCCCCTATCTAATTGATTTGAAAGCATCAAACTAAGCTTGATATGATCAACATCGGAGAGCCACCAAAATATCAATCAAAGCAATCGTGGTAAACGCAAAAAAACGCGTTCCCAAATTCGTTAACTAGCAAAAATACACCGTGAATTGATTCATGGATTCGGGAACACCAGTCACGTTTTCCAGAACGTTCCAGAAAACGTGACTGTGTTCTCGAATCCATGGCTGTTGTTCACGAAAAAATAGACCGTGAACTTGTTAGTTCACGAATTCTTGAACGCTTTTTTTTTGCGTGTACTTAGCCAGCAGTTGGAGACATGTGGTCAACCATCACGGACTGGAGTGACAGTTTTCGAGCAGACATCCGCTTGCCTAGCAGCTTGATAATCTCCACAATTCGCATCAGCATCCGAGAAGGATTTTCAACAGAACCCGAGAAGAATTCTCATTGGAATCTCTAAAGAATTCCTTTCAGAATCATCGAAGTATTCCAACCGGAATCCAGAAGAATTTACAATGGATTCCTTTCGGTATCGTTGCGGGATAACCTTGATAATCTGTGGGGGATACCCTTCATAATCCATGGAGGATTTGCTTCAGAATCTATCGTTAATTTGCTTCGAAATTCCTCCGGAGTCGTTTGAAGATTTGTTTCGGAATCGTTCGAAGATTTGCCTCGAAATTCCTTGACGATTTGTTTCTGAAAAAAAATACGATTTGTGTGTTACGACTTGAATATTTAATTCGGAGTCTCTCAACGTTTTGCCTCAGAATCTGACGATTTGCTTCGAAATCCCACGAGGAATTGCTTCGGAATTATTCAACGTTTCGCTTCGGAATATACATCAACGGTTTGCTTCGTAATTCCTCGAAGATTTAGTTTGGACTCCATCGACGAATTGCTTCGGAATCATTCGACGATTTGATTCGAAATCCTTCGATGATTTGCTTTGGAATCCCTTGAAGAATTGCTTCTGAATCTCTCAACTATTTGCTTCAACATCCTTCGGAATTGCTGGAGAATTCTGTACGGAATCCCTGGAAGATTAATTCTGAGTCGCTCAAAAATTTTCTTCGGGATACCGCAACATATTGCTTCGGAATCCTTCGACGATTTGCCTCTACTTCCCTGAAACATTGCCAACGAAATTACTGAACATTCACGTTGGAATTACAGGAGAACTTTCTACAGAATCTCTGGAACATTCCCATTGGAACACAGATAGAAAAAGTTGTTGAAATTTACAAGAAAGTAATGCACATAAAGGGAATGCCAAAAAGAGCGTAAATTTAAACGAGATTATCACCTGAATGTATGCTATTTGTATTGCATTATTTCACTTTTTATACGAATAAGTGTCATAATGCTATGTAAATTGCATACATTTAGGGCGAACTTGTTGGAAAAATCCTTGTACGCCCAGAATAGTGTAGTTTTCCACGTCTTTATTATTTACGCGTCGATTACTTTTCATTATTTTTTTCTGTGAACCTGACGGCGATCCGTCACATAGGGTAGTGAGCTAATTCCCGTCGTAGTATGTACTGCATAGTTTTCAACTCCAATTTAAACGCTAACCCAACTACTGACTCTAATTAATTTATATGTAACATGTATTTTAGAGTTCCTACTTTCCATTGCGTACTATTAGCGCAATGAACAAATAATGGTTTATTAGGAATCGGTAATCAAAAATACCCTTCATTTTTTTCAATTTTGTCTTACCAAAATCTGTTCACGTCCATGATAGTTTTCATTCGTCCAAACCAATATTCGGTGGATTGCTGTCAAATGAATCTGTTGGTATTGGTGTGCGATTTCAACAAATACACCAAACTAGTTTTTTAGTTTTTTGTCTACGCGTAACCAATGATCTACAGGCCTGTTTTGAATATGTAATATGCTCATTGTGGTACATATGATCGAATATGCATATGGAAGATGTTCGCGGTTATCCAAGAAACCCCTGAAGTGAAGGCCTGCAGATCTACACGCTTGACAAATAATCTACAGGCCTGTTTTGAATATGTAATATGCTCAATGTGGTACATATGATAGAATATGGGTATGGAAGATGTTCGCGGTTATACAAGAAACCCCTGAAGTTAACGCCTCCAGATCTACACGCGTAACCAATGATCTACAGCCCTGGTTTGAATATGTAATATGCCCATTGGGGAACATATGATCGAATATGCGTATGAAAGATGTTCGCGGTTATCCAAGAAACCCCTGAAGTTAAGGCCTCCAGATCTACACGCGTAACCAATGATCTAAAGACCTGTTTTGAATATGTAATAAGCCCATTGGGGTACATATGATCGAATATGCATATGGAAGATGTTCGCGGTTATCCAAGAAACCCCTGAAGTTAAGGCCTTCAGATCTACACGCGTAACCAATGTTCTACAGGCCTGTTTTGAATATGTTATATGCTCATTGTGGTACATTTGATAGAATATGCGTAGGGAAGATGTTCGCGGTTATCCAAGAAACCCCTGAAGTGAAGGCCTCCAGATCTACTCGCGTAACAAATGATCTACAGGCCTGTTTTGAATATGTAATACGCCCATTGTAGCGTAATTGTAAAGTAAATTGATCTTTGGTTGTGCGTATAGATCGGAGGCCTTACTCCAGGAATTTCTTGGATAACCAAGAGCATATGTTGTGAACGCATTCCATTCTTTGTACCACAGAGAGCATGCACCATTTTTCAATTGAGTAAATTGATCTTTGGTTACGCGTGTAGTTCGGAAGGCCATACTTCAGGAATTTCTTGAATGACCAAGATCATATGCTTTACTCAAAGATCGAAAGGCCTTACTCCATGGATTCCTAGGAAGACTAAAACTTATACTGTCTACAATATATTTTCTCTGTACCACAAGAAGCGGGTACCATATTTAAATCAGCACTCCAGATCTTTGTTCACGAGTGTAGTACCCATGCATTTTATTCCAGAAAATTCTTGAATAACTGGACGAACTATTTGCAACTTCTTGCATAATAACTATCATGTCCGTCAATTTATAAAGTCTAAACAAGTTTGCTTTTTGTTCCAGTTCAAAAAATTTCCAGTACAATCCCATTAAATTCGCATAAAAAAGGTTTGGTTGTACTTCTATTCAGTAAAATGCATCAGTCTGTCAAACAACTAACATAAGAGGCATTCCACGGGGGCATGTCAGTCGATCCTGAGCGACCATTTCGAAAATATTTGAAACTCTGCACAGTTTTTCAATTTCATCTAAATCGTCATTTTTCGATATCAAATCTTCATATTGAGTCACGACTAACTTTTCAAAAGGGTGTATGTGAAAATGGTTCAAAAATATTTAAAAAGCTGCACAGCAAAAACGGAATGTTCGATTGTTATGATTTTTCAGCAAAGTTAGACAACTAAATGGTGATTCTTAAGAAAATGTGCACAGTAAAAAAAATTTTTTTGCCTTTAAAAATATCATTTTGTCACAAAACTCAAATATCTCAAAACCCTATCTTTTTCGAACGTAATTTTTTTAGGGAAAACGGTCCATTATATTAGCTATCTACCATAAAAATTTGGTGATGGTAAACTAATAAACAAAAAAGTTATGACATTTCAAACATTTCACAATTTTCACATTTAGTAAAAACAATTTTTTTTCTGTGTAAGTTATTTCGAGAATTGCAGTTTGATGCAGATTTTATTGTTAAGGGACGTGATTTAAACAAGTTGTTTTCATGATATTTTGATTTAATTATTCATAGCATCTATAAGAAACTTAGACACGATCCAGTGTTGTGATCAAAAGTATTGATAGTGTCATAATTTTCATTGCACGTGACTGGCGAAAATTCTTTTAATAGTGTTGAAACCTGTTGATAATAACGTTGATAGAAACATATCAGAAATGTTATTTTAAGACACAAGCTGCAAAATCCAAGATTTATATACACGTGTACGTCTATAGTTTACCTGCAAAAATATACCTCTTAGAGAATAGACTTTATGATCGGGAGGAAACGGGTATCTTCAACAACAACAAATGCATGATAGGTACATACCATGACAATGCTCACGAAAAAGCAAAAAAATTACTACTACTAAGGTTGTTAAAGATCTTATAGTAATTTTTTTCTTCAGTCAAGCAAATGACACCAAACTAGTCAGTAAAAACTTAAAAGTGATTTTGTTTATTGAAATATTACGAATAACATGAGTAGCCGCTTTCTCAACTGTTGTAGGCCGTTTGATGGAAAAAAGTGTTCAAAAGAGTTACGAAATCTCACCGAAAGCACCATAGATAAACTGAAAGCGACTGGTTATGCTCCAATGTCCACATTGAATACAAATTTACGCATTTGCACGTCCTGCCGTCTAAACGTTGACAAAAGAGCAATCTGTATATCATCGGTTGAGCAGAGCGCAGGAAGTTCGAAAACGACAGCAACTGAGGAATTGCCAGATGTATCGACAACAACTGAGGAATTACCAGAAGTATTAAGTGCTGAGAGCCTTGCCACCGTACCATCAGCGAAATCTGTTTCAACAAATCAATCGGAAGATGAGTGTATCCAAAAGGTCAACATCGAACGCTTTAACGAGGGCATAGCTGGGATAAAAGTGACTCTGATTAAATGGAGTAAGATGGACTACGTTTATTACCCGGAGAAAAATACCGTGAAATAAACGAAGCTGTACGAAGAAACCTCTTCAAATTAGGACCTGATGATGTGGAAAATACAGACTACGATGAGGTAATTATAAATATGAAGGAAAGGTTCTCGAATGCAGCCACGACAAGGAAAGAAAAATTATTGATTTTGTCGATGCTGCCAAGTTCGTGGTCTATTCAGGATGCCATTGATGAGTTCAAAACCAATAGAAATACAGTAAAAGAGGCAAAACAATTGAAGAATAACTGTCTTTCAACCAAAAATACTAGGTCTAGTACTGCATTAACAGATGAGACAAAAGAAATAGTAGTTCAATATTTTGAAGATGATGAAGTAAGTCGAGCTATGCCTGGTCAAAAAGATTATGTATCAGTAAAAAAAGATGGAAAGCGTCAAGCAATCCAAAAACGATTAATGATGACGACTTTGAAAGAAGCGTACACACGCTTCAAGGAAATTCACGATAATATTAAAATAGGTTTTTCCTCATTTGCAAGCCTTCGGCCAAGGTAATGTAAGCTTCTTTCCAATTCAGGAACACATAATGTGTGTGTGTGCACAACCCATGAGAATATTAATCTTATTTTACATAGTTTGAAAAGAATCAATTTAACAAAGGATATTAAAATGTTAACTGGTAGTCTTTGTGTGAAAATACAACATCAAATTGCTATCTACGATCTTGTTCGGATTGTCCAGATTCTTCATCATTGGAAAATACTTTATTCGCTGAGTTTGAAGAAAAATATATTGATCAGTTATCATTTGAGCAATGGGTGACCACGGATAGGTGTGACATAGAAACTATTGTAAAACCTGTAGATGAGTTTGTGTCATATTTTTGCTTGAAATTAGAAAGTGTAATCCTCACGATTTCATTAAAACAGAACAATCCAGCTTTTAAAATACGAAAATACATTACAAAATGGCGAATTTTTAGTCATTTGTGATTTTTCTGAAAATTACAGCTTTGTATTGCAAGATGAAGTGCAGTCCCATCACTGGAACGTACAACAAGCTACAATTCATCCATTCGTTATTTATTTTAATGGAAGTACGCAATTTGAACACTTAAGTTTTATTATAATTTCCGAAGATTTAAGACACGATTCAGTATCCGTAAACTTGTTCATTGAAAATGATTAACTTTTACGCGTTGATAAGCATAAAGAAGTCAAAAGATATATTTCATGTCTGATGGAGCAGCGTCGCAGTACAAAAATCGTAAGAATTTTTCGAGCCTATGTCAATTTAAATCAATGTACGGAATTGATGCAGAATGGCATTTTTTGCTACATCACATGGCAAAGGTCCTTGTGATGCTATTGGAGGAACAATAAAGCGCATGGCCACAAGAGCAAGTTTGGCCAAAGAACGTGAGCATCCAATTAAAACTGCGAAAGAACTTTTTGATTGGGCAATCGTAGAAAAGAAAAAGATTTAACCAAATTATCATTTTGTTTTACTACTACTGAGTACTGAAGAGTACGAAATAAAGGCTTCAGAGCTCAGCGAGCAATTTAATAACGCGAAAACGATCCAAGGAACCCAAAAATTTCACTGTTTCATTCCATTGTCGGAAAATAAAATTAAAGCAAAACTATACTCAAACTGTGCTGATAATAATTCAAAAGTGTTCGATATTTTAAAAAATTTGAATAAAAATAAATAAAAAATAAGTATTAATAAACTGATTTCATGATATCATAACCCATACCAAAATTCAAACCCAAAACTCTTAGAGTTTCTATAACAACATTGTGTAACTGCCACATTTAATTTAATACTTAGGATAATATTAATTCATTTTTATTTATTTATACATATAATATTTATACATATAATATACATAATATCGATGAATACATAAATATGGAATATCATACAAACAACTTGTTTAACTCACGCAAGGCCCTTAACAATAAAATCAGCATCAAACTGCGATTCTTGAAAAAAAAAAATACACGGAAATTTTTTTTTGTTTACTATATGTGAAAATTGTGAAATGTTTGAAATGTCATAACTTTTTTGTTTATTAGTTTACCATCACCAAATTTTTATGGTAGATAGCTAATATAATGGACCGTTTACGTTAAATTACGTTCGAAAAAAGATAGGGTTTTGAGATATTTGAGTTTTTGTGACAAAAATGATATTTTTAAAGGCAAAAAAATTTTTTTTTTACTGTGCACATTTTCTTAAGAATAACCATTTAGTTTTCTAACTTTGCTGAAAAAATCATAACAATCGAACATTCCGTTTTTGCTGTGCAGCTTGTTAAATATTTTTGAACCATTTTCACATACACCCGTTTGAAAAGTTAGTCGTGACTCAATATGAAGATTTGATATCGAAAAATGACGATTTAGATGAAATTGAAAAACTGTGCAAAGTTTCAACTCAATAGAAAATCATGAATTAAAAATTTTCTTAAATTTTGATGCTGTTGCTTGGAATCGCTCAAGAGCGGAGCATGTACGTGGGTAGTGTTGCCATCAAATTTCTACTATGAAATTATTTCCCAGTTTTCAATACTTTGGAATAGTAGCAAATTTTCGTGTACATGACGAGTTAGAATGAAAAAAATGTATTTGGAAGACTTTACTTTTATTACGCTAGCGGACAATATGCGAACAAACGAAATTTATAGACTGCATTATGTTTTATGAGATATATCTTTATACATATAGGCTTGATGTACCAGTTGTGGCTATAGCACCAGTTGTCGCACTAGTGCTTTATATGCCAAATGGCCAATCAAATCATCACAAACCAAGTTCATATCGATAAAGCATATTCATATGATACGATAACACCTTTGATTTCCTTCAAAACAAGCAAAGCATAATTGTAAAAATTGATTTTGCTTAATTTTTGACGTCCCTTGCACCAGTTGTCGCACTAGTGGTCCCTATTTGGCCAGTCCCATAAGAAAACAATGGGATTTGCCAAATAAGGAACCAAAATTAAGAATAGTGCCACAACTGGTGCATGCGTTCCTATTATGGATTAATCAATTTTGAGGATAATAATAAATTTTATTGTGGTTTTTACAGCTTTTCTAAGGAGCAGGAAGTAAAATCTTTCGCTTGATATATAAAGTCCGCCCACATGCCTTTTACTTATTTTTTTAAAAATAGTTGTTCTTATGTATGGCGACAATTGGTACACCCACCCTATGTAATTAAGATTATTCCAGTTCAAATCGTTAGTTTGGCAACGCGTTCTCAGCCTGTAAACAAGGTGACGAAAGAAAAAAAATTAAAATCTCCAAAATTTGGAAAAATAGTTTTTTTTAACGCCTTTCGGGAGTGTGTTTTCGAATAATTTCACTATTCAGTGAAAGATATTCCTTTAATTTAGTGGATGGCGGAGAAAAAAAGTGAGAAAGTTTTTGAAAAACATCGATTTTGATGACGATGTTACGCGGCTTTGCTTGGAGTGGAAGCGGTTGGATTTTCCTTCGTCGCACGGAAAAGGTAGGTAATGTTGCAAATATACTGAATCATGAAGTTTGTTTGAAGAGTTTTTCAATAAAAGTAACACCGGAATGTGGCTGGAATAAGTTTAGATGATAGTGTACACTTTTGTCCATCTCTCCAGGTGATAATTTCATTGATTTAAATGATCAATCGCGAGTAATTAGTGAATTAGAATTTGATATGACGGGAATTAGCGCCATGGACGAATTAGCGCACGACCCTATTGTCCTTTCAGTGTGCGAGACGAAGCCGAGCGCTACTGCACTTAGACGCAATAGCCTCACGCTATCAATTAGAGTCAAACAACAGAAAGCACGTGCTAGAGAAAAGAGAAGTGGGGTTTATCCGCATCTGCGTTAGGCGGTTGGACCGTGTTTATAACTTCACCTGTGCTTGCTTGTAAAATTGAGTTAAATTTAATTGAATATCGTATGTTAATTCATTTTATTGGTTTGATTGGCTGCAATCTCACATTTCGTTGAATTTTAAAATCTATTTGCTGTGCGCTATATTTTGTCGTGGGCTTCGTAGTCGTGCGGATAGCGGCGACAGTCGTCTTTGCGCATTTTCGTGTTGTGGAGTGTGGGTTCGATCCCCGTCCTTGTATGGAGAAAGCTTTTCGTAAAGCAGAATATTATTCGGCAGTCCACTGGGTGGTGTGTAAGTGTCCTGTCGGTTGTCTAATGCTAGGTGTTAAGTATTCAGTTTTTGCGACCTCTGGTCGAAGGTGTTCTTGTCTTTTTTGAAGAGCTTGCCCTCAATTCTCAGCCTGCAGATACGATCACTAATCGGCTTCAATAAAATGGTTCGACGCTGCTTACCCCGCCACTGTTGTATAAATGATACTTGATCTTGAATGACGTTCGCTTTTGCAGGGCCAATTTGTTGATACTTCTTCTTCTTCTTCTTATTGTCATTACACCCCCTACTGGGACATTGCTGCCTCGCAGCTTTTCATTAAGTACTTCCACATTTGTTAACTGCGAAATTTCTAAGCCTAGTTACAATTTTTGCATTCGTATATCATGATACTTTTATCATACTACTTTTATGCCCAGGGAAGTCGAGAACATTTCCAACCCGAAAAGGTCCTAGACCAAACGGAGAATGATCGCGTGACCTTTAAAATTTGTTCTGCTTTGTTTGGCCGGTAAATAAATTAAGTTGTGCACGTTTTGTTGTATTTGAGGTTAGCATGCTGGTACGACAGAAAGGAAAGTGAGTATAATATTTTAAATGCGCTTAATTACATCCCATCCTTTAGATCGCATCGCTTACCGAAGTGAATCCAGATAAATTATCCTTTGTAACTAACACAATGTCCAATCCCAAGACAATCGTGGAGATGCAGAGGTATACTCGGTCTCTAGTAGCAACGAGAGTCATACAAACAATCCTTCCCTTCCTATTTGACCGTAAGGACGTGACCGACGCCGTTATTAATTGAAAATATTTGAGCTTCCGAAACGTGTACATTGAGAATCGGTAGCTAATTCCAAGCCCCATTAATTTGGTTCTCATTATAATTTAGCAAGTTCTAGTCAATCACGGAGTAGCAACTCAATGTGAACGGTCATAATGCTCATGCTCATGCGGACCGGGAATTGAACCCAGTCACTTTCAGCATGGTCTTGCTTTGTATCCGCGCATCTTACCGCACGGCAAAGGAAGGCCCCATAATTTGTTGATACATGCTGCTTTATTTTTAAAGAAGTTTAACGGTCGATTATAATCGTTGAAGCTTGAGATTGGAATGTGTAAGAATCAGAGCTATGTTCGACGCCCCTTCCAAGATATCGACACGCCATTTTATAGTCCGGTTACTCTTACTTACTTACTAATAATTGTGATGATGATGATGATTACCTGGATTACCTGGTTACAAATTGAATATATGGGGAGAAGAACAAGCCATTTTCTCACGAATTGTTGTAAATATGAAATTAATAATTCCATTCGTCCTTATTCACTTCATTTGAGTCTGCTGACGTATCCCTCCCTATTTCCAAAATTTTAAATGCTGTTTGATGTTGACCAATTAGTAACCTAATTAGGAACACCGATTGAAGACCAATGTTGAAATTGTCTCACAACCAAATTCGTTTTCATTCAATCTTCTTTCCATAATACTGTTCAATTCCACTTGTTCGCCATAGCAGGAACACTTAGTAAAACAAATACATTTAATTACCATAACCCCTGCAGCCATCTGGGCCCGTTCCAAAACTCAAAACCAATGAGTCGTAGGTACCACATGTCACGCTATCTCATAATTTATCGCCATAATTATCACAGTAGTGGCGGTCGCGCAGCACCTTGAGCGCATCCCCCCAGCAGCATGACCGGCATAGGCAGCATATGCAACGATGGCGATGGTCAAATTCGGTGACCACTTCTCGTAAGTCGTAACGGGTTTGTCAGAATCGGAGAAAGAGCATCGAGAAGATGCGTGTGGCATGCAAATGGAGACGCTCACCTTGCGATTCGAAATAATTTTCGGAATTTTAAAGTTCAGATTTTTCAATACGGCAGAAGCTCTCATCAAGAGTGTAGCTATTTTCGGTGCCTAATTGCCGAAGTGACCGCGGTCAGTTAATCATCGGGCTCGAGGGCTAACACTCGATTGGTGCTGGATGATGATTCTTCATGTAGATTTTTACGATTCTTGTAAAAGAACTTGAAATTGGTTCAGATATCGCTGGGGGATTACGGAGTTTAGGCAAGAAATGTTTGAGATGTAGGAAGCTCGTATTTTTCGCATTCATCTAAGAAGATTGATGACCCGGATGGTTCTTTTTAATTGCACTACAGTTAAAGTTCAACGCATTCAAATTACAGGCTAATTAACAGTAGGACCGAGTTTAATTCCGGTATCTACAATTCTTTGTATTTGTTTCATTTCCACTGGTGTAGATAAAGGATTCACCCCAATAAATCTTTCCAGAGAAGTTGTGCGGCATTCATTCACTCATTCACAGCTTCTACTGTGTCACAAACTGTCCGGTAATTATAGGCGCTTAGTCAACCTCTGCGAGCTGTCAACGCCGTCTCACCGCCGTCTCACATGTAGAAAAAAAAATAAACATTCCACTAAAAAGACATACGGTTGCGGCGGCGGAGTTGTTCATATCACTAATAAAGTGCCACAACTAATCGGATTTTACTACATGTTTGCCGTTAGTGCTTTGAACTCATTCAGCCGTAAAACCAAAATAGTACAGTGGCCGGAGGCTGCTTAAATCTTTGTAAAAGGTTTCCAAATTTCAAAGAAAAGAAGATTAAAATAAATCGAATTCAGTGGTTTTCTGCCAAGCATAGAAAAGTCGTATATGTAGTAAAGATTGTTTCTTCTAGCACAACTTGTTATTTTCCATTTCAATTCTAGTTACTGTTGTCCAATTTCAACATATTGTCGGATTTCAAGTCAGGATTTATCGTACCAGGGTTATTTTAAATGTGCTACATCGACATTTAGGTACCGAACATCAACCAACATCTTTCGTCGTAATTGGATTATAACCGCCTGGAAAAGTTTAACCAAAATGCAATAATAACACAAGTTGTCTATAAATACTGGCATATATGTAGAACTATTCATCTAGAAGAAGTAATATCATTTGCTAAAAAATTTTATTCTTTATAAATTGATACACCAATGCACCATGCGTTTCCATCTGCTTATATGCTTAAAATGAGATTCCCATGTTCCCATAAAAACATTCAAAGAGATTTAAACACAGCAGATTTCCGAAATCATATGGTATATTCTTTCTTATATGAATTCAAAATTTTCAAATGACTTCAACGAAGCCGAGGAAAAAATCACAAGCGACGAACCCGCAGATCGAAAATCTTTTATTTTTGTTCTATATCGGAAAACTTCCTAATCAATCATTGATATGGTTAACTTCTGCAGTCGGAAACTGTCGATTACACATTGTTTTATATTTGTTCGAAACCATGAGACGAAATAAAACTATTGCACCAATTGATTTCAACTTCACAGATCTTGATCTCAACAGTAAGAGCTTCTTTCTTCTGTGACTCGACTTCCAGTTTTGCTTTTGAGATCGATAAAAATCGTCAAGTGAAGACAGCTCAGTTAACAATCTGTAACAGTAATTTTGTATTCTCCCTACTGTGCTAACTCCACTAGCTTCCCGTACCGCCCCTCTTATTAGTGGACTAACACCGGTGGTGATGGCGATAGACATTTTTTTGTTAAAACGAAATCAACGTCGAACGACAGTTAGGCCGCAGAAATAATAAACTTCAAATCGTGTTCATTACCTCCACTAATCGCCGTATCCGGAGTATCCTTAGCCGCCGCACTACGCGAATGAGATGAGATGAGCTGGAAAAAGCGCTACTAAATAACCTTGGCGGCCTTGAAACTAAGCGAGTGCTTAATCTTCGGTAGTCAGTGTGGAAGACGACGTGTAGGTAACTGCTGCTATACTTGATTGCATCGGAGGCGGTGAAAGGTGAGCCCGCCAAGTGCAGCGCATCAGTATAGGATTTTTTCACAGTTCAAGTCTATCCACCAGAGAGTCACTTTATTCCTATATGGAATGGTGTAGGACGGGGTCGCACATGCTCCTACTTGGTGAGTCAGAGAGAAGAAACATCATCCAGAAGATCAATGTCGCCCACATAATTGGTATGCGTAGTTGGATTGTGCTGGCTATGATATGGGTTTGATTTATTGTGATTATAATGGGCTTAGTTAATCCGATGAATATACTTTGAAGCATTGAGTCGAATAAAAAATTTAGGTGATTTTTCATTTCTACATTCACCTTTATGTTTCGATCATCATTGGTTCCCAAATTGGCACGGCAAATTCTGGGTAATGCGTACCATTGCATTGGTACTACGCGTACCTGAAGGAAAGAAATCATCCCACCGTCCTTAGCTTCTTACCTAGCAACACCTATCCCTACCTCTCCGTGGTGCCAGCCGGGATACGAGCCACTTTAGGAAATATCGGGTAATCAAACCGGTGAAAATTGTGGTCGTATGCTGACAGGGAAGGGGGGCTTCTCCCCTCTCCGGCGGTGCAAATCTGATCGAGTATCTGTGCTCCATGTTAGGAGCGGCTGATCATCGTCCGAGTGCAAGTGGTGCGGTAAGACTTAATTATGCACCATGATCCATCGGAAAATTATGCGGAATGGTCCTCCGGAAATTTAGGGGGGTGGTCAATCGGCGAAGACCACAGTGATGAGCGATATGCAAAAGCGCGTGATTGTGTGGTGGACGATCATTAAGAGAATGTGCGGATTGAGAATCATAGGCCGGTTCATCATCTTCAGCATAATCAACATCCATAGCCCACACTCAAGAAGCACTGATGATGATGAGGACGCATTCTACGATGCCTGCGGAATTCTCTAAATCTATATTTGGATGCAGAATAATCCACATAGCGATGATGCCTTTCTCGTGCATCGTAAAATGTATTGAAAAAATCACATAAGAAAGGTCAAAAAAGCACTTTAGGGGATTGCATTTTTTCTATCATTTTGCATGTTTTTGCATTAATTACTATGCATTGCCACCACACTTGATTTTTTTTTTCGATTTTGATTTTTTTTTTCAAGGGAAGTTCTTGGTACGTCAAGAAATCAAGAAGTCATAAGTGGTGCAGATCCTTGATGACGCACAGTAAGACGTTCTTGGAGTTTGGACCTGTGTTTTGTAATACATAGAATACCGCACCGATGGATTTTTACTTTGTTAAGTTTAAATTTATCTAGCTACTGTTGGAAATACAAATTTTCAGCCAAGTTCATATGAAAATCGTCTTCATAAAGTCTAGTCCCAACCAAATTGAAAGTTGATAAGAACTCATTCAATTAAAAATAGGCTGTTTCAGCTGAAAAAGTAGCTTATTCAGCCTGAATTGTTTGTTGGGGAGCCACTAGATCCCTTGTTGTCCAACATATGCTTGGTCAAACAAAACAATATTTGTCCAAACAAAATGCACCTGACATCTAATTATTTAGAAAACAAGGGAATTTTTCTTCAGGAAATGAAGGAATTGCTCCTAGAACTTCTTCCCCAGTCAACATTTTGGTACCTATATCTCTTGATATAGGTGATTATATAAGAACCAACTTAATCGTATATTACACAGATTGGCAATATACGTACCAAAGTGGAGGCGGTATAGGTACAAACGAGTTTTATTATACGATTTTTTCCGACATCATGAGAACAGTATTACGATTACACATAAAAATATGAAAAATAAAAAAAACTTACCAGTCTCGAACATGCGATATTTGGATTTGCAGGCGGATACTCTACCACCACTGCACCAGACTGCACATCTTGAACTGATTTGGATTTTTTTCCAACATAAACTACACAATTTATATCTTTACAGCTTCTTGAAGCTTCAACAAGCCGTTTGGACTGAAGTGGTTTCGATTGTATTACGATTCACATAGGCATTCATTCGCACTCATATAAGATATTGCAAGGAGTGTAAGTCATTACGAGTTTTTATTCACACAATTACGATTGATTTTCACTACGGTAAAAATTATCGTATACGATGCATTCAATACAACATCCTTTGACAATAATCTGACAAAATTTGATATACAATGCAATTCAGATTTTTGATGGACGCAAATGCGACTTTATTTGCTGTTTGTTATACGATATGTGGTTTACTGGGTCGGCAGTAGGTACTAGAATAATATATCAGCCTGAAAATATTTCAGAACTTCATTGAACAGAACAGAACTAAAAATTGTTTGGAAACCCGCTAATCTTTTTTGAAATTCTTTATGAACTAATACGTCTACTTCTAGAATTTTCACAAAAACTTTTTAAGGGATTCCTTCAAAAATTTCTCCTGATAACTCATCGGGAAATCCACACGAAATTCATTCCCGAATTATTGTAAAAATTTCTACTGAGTTTAAAATCAGGAATTCCTTTGCGAATGTCTCCAAGAAATACTGCATGCATTGATAATCAAAATTTTTACTCTTTGGATATTCCCAAAAAAAAATCCGTCCTTAATTCTTCATGAAAGAGTAATTTCCGGAGCAGTTCCTTGGAGAATTTTCTAGAGAAATTTCCAGGAGAACATATAGATATATTTCTGGAAGAGTTTTTTAAGCAATTTAGGTGGTATTTAGGTATTTTTGGTATTTTTGATAGAATTTTTAGAGAATTTCTAAAGAAATCCAAAGAAAAGCGGGATTACTTTTGAAGGAAGGAGTTCTGGGAAGTTTTTCGGAGGAGTTCCTAAATAAAATTCCCGGAGAATTAATTTCCAGAGTAATTTATTTGTAAACGACCCTCCGGGATAATCCTAGGAGGAATTTTGGGGTAGAAATTTCTGTAAGAATTTCGTAATATTTTCTAGATCTAGATTTCGCAATCTAATTTCCACAAGAAGTTTTTCAAGAATTGGACAATTTTCCGGAAGAATTCCCGGGGGGTGTGTTCAGTGGAACTCCATGTGAATTTCAGAAGGAATTCAGAAGAAATATCTGTAGAGCTCTCCTTGTTATTTCTGTAGAGTTTGCGAAGTTGAAACGATTTGGCCCCGGGAGAAATTGCTTGGTCCCAGAAGGGAACCCGCCTAAGCCCTAAGCAGCTGGTCTTGAGCCAACGGCCGCTTCCGTGGTGGGCACCAATGGCCTTCTTTTTTCTCCCGGGTCCCAGGGCGGTATAAGTAGGGGAGAGTTTCGGATGTGTAGAACAAGTAAGAGTAAATTTGACTCACTGCTTTACTTATTTTAACGGACGGCAGGGCGATTATCGTCGGAGTTGAAGCGTGGGGCGGCGACGAAAAGGCGTCGGACGGATATCTTCGTAGGATCTCGTCGAAGAAGGTGACGAGGATCGGATTTTCCAAAAGCGGCTCCACCGACAAGGTTTACAGTTGGGCGGGCCGGGTGTCTCGGCCGGCAAGATGGCGGTGGTCGTAGCAGGCTCGGCGTGCTAGCGAAGAAGGTGGCCCGGACCGGGTTTCTTGTAGTACGGGCGCCCCGGACGAAAGGATCACAGTGTGCAAATTCGGGCCAAAAAACGGACGCAATTCAACCACGGTATGTACATATCTGGAGATTGGCTTAAAAAAATCACAAAAATCCAAAGAATCTGATGGTGCCGACCCCTTTGCCGTTAGAATACTGGAAGTGTCTTATTTTGTCCAATTTCCCCTACAATTGGAGGATTTTGCTAATGCACATGTTCACATCAATCGAAAAGACAGGGAAAACCTTGACCTGTGTTATGGAAATATCATAATAGGTCTCCCATATATTTTTGAACACGGATAAGTGTCTCATTTTGTCTAATACCCCCTATAAAATGCTTCAGATGATACACATTTAAGATTCGAGGAGATCATCAAATGAGTTACTGTCAGTTACGGAATTAAGGACGATCAAATAGAGTTATCCTCGGACAATTCACTGGGAATATGTTTAGTGTCTCTTTTTGTCTGTATAACATCAAATCAATTTTCATTTTAGGAAAATGTACTAAGATCCTTGAAGACTATTGTAGGTATATTTAAAGGCTATTCCTTTTTTGCATGGTCCCTTCAGTGTCTAATTTTGTACAATATCCCTTATACGTTGAACCGTTTTTATTCAATTTATCAGAACACACTAATTGAAAGCTCGAGAAAATTTTGTGAAAATCGGCGAATTATCTGGACAATGAAATATGACTTTTCCTAGGGGGTTGAATAGTGTCTGATTTTGCCAAATATCCCCTATAGCTAAATGAAATTTTTTTCAATTTGTTTGTTCTGATACAATAGTCTTAAAGGATCTTAGTACATTTTCCTAAAATGAAAACTGATTTGATGTTATACTTTGGAAAATATTTTTAAATTATAGAGGGCATCAGACAAAAAGATACACTAAACATATTCCCAGTGAATTGTCCGAGGATAACACTATTTGATCGTCCTGAATTCCGTAACTGACAGTAACTCATTTGATGATCTTCTCGAATCTTAAATGTGTATCATCTGAAGCATTTTATAGGGGGTATTAGACAAAATGAGACACTTATCCGTATTCAAAAATATATGGGAGGCCTATTATGATATTTCCATAACACAGGTCAAGGTTTTCCCTGTCTTTTCGATTGATGTGAACATATGCATTAGCAAAATCCTCTATTTGTAGGGGAAATTGGACAAAATAGGACACTTCCAGTATTCTAACGGCAAAGGGGTCGGCACCATCAGATTCTTTGGATTTTTGTGATTTTTTTTAAGGTAATCTCCAGATATGTACATACCGTGGTTGAATTGCGTCCGTTTTTTGGCTCGAATTTGCACACTGTGGGATAGGCGACGACGGCAACGATTCTTAAAAAATGCACTGACCGGACTTAGAGCTGCGAGGGCCAAGCTCGGCGTGTTCGCCGACGAAGTCAACCCAACGGTTTCCTGGAGGTACGGACGGACGCCCAGACAAATAGGTGGCGAATTTCAGCTATGTTGGCCGATTACCCGGTTGACGGAAAGCGGTAACCGTTGATAGCTTGACGTATTCACCGACAAAGGTGGCACGAAACGGATAGTCCGCATTAGAAGATCGCGGCTTAGGCTGGATTTCGTGATTGCGGCACCATAGATTGGGTCGGCAACTATACGGACCAAAGTGCGCTGACGGAGGCGTCACGGAACGGGCTTCACGTAGTACGGACGCTCCGGACGAAAGATGGCGGGCGCGCACATCTGCTTGACTCAAGTATCTAACTTCTACTACCCATCGTTTGTCGAAGCCCCAACCACCCGAACTCTTTTGGCACTCAAGTTTTCCATCCGGTATCTATCCGTATACGCGCATACGCCTTATCAGATCAGGTACCTGCACACCAGCCCCAACGCTATGATATGCGTTTGATGCGTTAGGTCTCCAACCGCCCACCGTATTTAAACTGATCGTTAGCTATTTTACACAATTTTAATTACCCTACCGTCCCACATCATCATAATAACCAATGTTACCGTACGGTAACAAAGAAATTTATGAACTGTTTTTGGAGGAGTTACTGAAGGAACTTCAGAGAGAATTTCAAGCGAAATTCTATGAGTAAAACTTTAAAAAGTGACAAGACTTCTCGATGAGTTCTAGAGCAAACATCGCTAAACATTAGGGTGGCTCAAAAAACACTTTTTCAAATTTTTTGATGGGCCGCCCTCTTATTCGGTTCTTTTTGATGCCCTGATGCTCTGGACAAAATTTCAGCCAAATCGGGCAACGTTTGGGAGTTTGTATGGGAAAATATATGCAGAAACATTCAAAAACAGTGATTTGCAGTTGGACAGCACAATTTACGATCGAGAACCATGATACTCATTCAGTTGTTGTAGGATTAAATACAGAATGTTATGCTGAAAACCGCGAGAAGATTAGAGTTTATTACGCGAAGATATTAGCATTTTACTGGAGTGTTGTAGGGGTGAATTTATTTCTTTTCAAAGGTAAAAGAAACGAAATTTGCTCAAACCCCACTTCAGAGAAATGCTAATAACTCAACCGGACAAACTCTAATTTTCTCACGGTTTTCTGCATCACATTCTGTATTAAATTTTTCAATATCTGAATGAGTATCATAGTTATTCATCGTAAGTTGTGCCGTCCAACTGCAAATCACTGTTTTTGGATGTTTTTGCATACATTTTTCCATACAAACTTCCAACGAGTTTAGCACAACCCAAACGTTTATCGATTTGGCTGAAATTTTGTCCAGAGCATCAGGGCATCGGATAGAACAGAATAAGAGGGCGGCCCATAAAAAAATGAAATAAGTTTTTCCCATACTAATTTGAGCCACCCTACTAAACATTCATATAAAAACTTCCGGAGGAATTTTGTTTTTATGGA
This sequence comes from Armigeres subalbatus, assembly GCF_024139115.2. Taxonomy (NCBI): domain Eukaryota; kingdom Metazoa; phylum Arthropoda; class Insecta; order Diptera; family Culicidae; genus Armigeres; species Armigeres subalbatus. Next base: position 125,013,901 of record NC_085140.1, read on the forward strand.
ATTACCAGCAAAATTCTTGGAGGAACTTCCGGAAGAATTCCTGGAGGAACTTCCGGAAAAATTCCTGAAGAGCTTTCGCAGAAATTCCTGGAGGAACTTCCGGGGAAATTCCTAGTGGAACTTCCAGAGAAATTCCTGGAGAAAGCTCTCGAAGAACTCCTGGAGGAACTTCCGGAGAAGTTCCTGGAGGAGCTACCGGAGGAATTCCTGGAGGAACTTCCGGAGGAAACCCTGGAGGAACTTCCGGAGGAAATCCTGGAGGAACTTCCGGGGGAAGTCCTGGAGGAACTTCCGGAGGAAATCCTGGAGGAACTTTCGGAGGATTTCAAGGAAGAACTTCCGGAGGAATTCATGGAGGAACTTCCGGAGGAATTCCTGGAGGAACTTCTGGAGAAATTCCTGGAGGAACTTCCGAAGGAACACCTGGAGGAACTTACGGAGGAATTCCTAGAGAAACTTCTTGAGGAACTCCTGGAGGAACTTTCGGAGGAATTCCTGGAAGAACTTCCAAAAGAATTCCTGGAGGAACTTCCGGAGAAAATCTTGGAGGAACTTCTGGAGAAATTCCTGAAGGAACTTGCGAATAAATTCCTAGAGTTCTTCCGGCATACGAACAACGTGACCAGTTCACCGTAGTCTGCCGTGTTGAATAAGCTTAATAATATCCAGCCCTTTATACTTCTTCTTCTTCTTCTTATTGGCATTACATCCCCACACTGGGACAGAGCCGCCTCGCAGCTTAGTGTTCATTAAGTACTTCCACAGTTATTAACTGCGAGGTTTCTAAGCCAAGTTACCATTTTAGCATTCGTATATCATGAGGCTAGCACGATGATACTGTTATGCCCAGGGAAGTCGAGACAATTTCCAATCCGAAAATTGCCTAGACCGGCACCGGGAATCGAACCCAGCCACCCTCAGCATGGTCTTGCTTTGTAGCCGCGCGTCTTACCGCACGGCTAAGGAGGGCCCAGCCCTTTATACACCTGGTACAACTCGTGATTCATGCGACGCCGCCAGATACCGTTCTCCTGTTTACCGCCGAGTATTGTCCGCAGCAGCTTATGCTCAAACACTCCGAAAGCTCTCCGATCAGCCTCCTTTAACGTCCATGTTTCATGACCGTAAAGCCACCGGAAGAATCAGAGTAGTATACAGCACGAGTTTTGTTTTCGTTTGCAGACTACTGTACTTAAGCTGGTTACGAAGTCCGTAATAAGCCCTATTTGCAGCTGTAATACGCCTTTTCACCTCGCGGGTAACATCATTATCTCAAGTCACTAATGTTCCAAGATACACACATTTTTCTACCACTTCAAATTTTTCACAATCCAGCACCATTTCGCTACCACCACCACTAATGAACCCACCCCTAGCAGCACACATGTTCCTCATTGGTTTCTGCAACTGATATGTGACCAGATTCAGTCACAATCAAGTTATTGTAACCATTTTTGTCTGACTTGTGCTGCTCGGGACGTTGATTGCCAGCGACCATATACTTCGTTTTGCTGGTATTGATCGTGAGTCCAATCCTTGCTGTCTCCCTCTTAAAAGGCACAAAAGCCTCTTCCACGGCACAGCGATCAATCCCGATAATATCGATATCGTCCGCAAATCCAAGGAGCATATACGATTTTGTGATAATGGTACCGCTTCTTTACACACCAGCTCTCCTAATCGCTCCCTCGAGCGCTATATTGAACAGTAGATTCGAGAGTGCATCACCCTGCTTTAATCCATCTAAGGTAACAAATGACGTCGATATTTCATCCGCAACCCTTACACTTGATTTCGATCCGTCCAACGTTATACGAATAAGCCGTATCAGTTTCGCCGGGAAACCATGTTCAAGCATAATTTGCCATAATTCATTCCGTTTCACTGAATCGTACGCCGCCTTGAAATCAATAAACAGATGATGTGTCTGCAAGTTGTACTCCCGGAATTTATCAAGAATTTGTCTCAGGGTAAACATTTGATCCGTCGTTGATCGGCCCTCACGAAAACCTGCCTGGTATTCGCCGACGAAGGACTCTTCAAGCGGTCTCAATCTGTTGAACAGAATACGGGACATAATTTTGTACGCCGAATTAAGGAGGGTTATTCCTCGGTAATTGGCGCACTCCAGTCTGTGCCCTTTCTTAAAGAGAGGGCTAATGAGGCCGTCCAACCAGCTAGCAGGCAATTTCTCGTCTTCCCATATTTTCGACATAATATGGTGCAGAACTTCATAAAGCTGCTCACTGCCATGTTTGAGAAGTTCAGCCGAGAGCTGGTCCTTCTCCGCAGCCTTATTGTTTTTCAGCTCTTTAACAGCTTTTTAACCTCATCTAGTGTAGGCGACTCCACAGCTTGTCCATCGTCGCTAATATTTATTCTGTTCATCGATGCACCGTCACTTCCACTATTCAACAAAGTCTCGAAGTGTTGCTTCCACCTGGCAGCCACTTCGGTTTTATCTGTCAGCAAATTTCCTTGTTGGTCGTTGCACATGACAGGAGATGGCGCACGCCATTGACAGACTCATAAAACCTCCGCATATCGTTCTGCTCCATTTTTTCCTGCGCCTCGCTAATCACATGTTCTTCATATTCTTTCTTCTTTTTGCGGTGGGTTCGTTTTTCGATCGGGTACCCGACACCAACATCCGGCTTCTGGCAACGTTCTTCTCGTCTGTTACTCTCTGACACTCTACATACATCGAACCAACCCGTCCTGGGTCGCCTCTGTGCAGTGCCTACAACTTCTCGTGCTGTTGTGCTCACCGCTCCATGGATCGACTCCCATAGATCGTTGGTGTTGTCGCTAACGTTGATTGCACTTATCCGTTCGTTGAGCTTCTGGCGGTACTCAGCCGATACTCCTTCTGCCGACAATCGCTGGATGTTGTAACGCATCGTTCGCTGTGATCTTTTGTTCGATACAACTGTTCGTTGACAACCGTGATCGAATTTAACTGACAACGAGATAGTGATCAGAGTCAATGTTCGGACCTCTGAATGTCCGCACATCGATAACATCCGAGAAATGGCGCCCATCCACCAGAACATGGTCTATCTGTTGGCAAGTTTCACCATTTGGGTGTCTCCAGGTGTGCTTTCGGATGTTCTTTCGTGCAAAGTATGTGCTACTGATGGCCATCCCTCTGGCAGCAGCGATATTTACTAGTCGTAGGCCGTTGTCATTGGTAGCGGAGTGAAGGCTCTCCCTACCGATTATGGGACGGAAAAAGTCCTCTCTACCGACCTGAGCGTTAGCGTCTCCGATAACAATTTTCACGTCATGCTTTGGACACTCTCCATAGGCTTTATCAAGACATTCATAAAACGTGTCCTTCGCGTCGTCGGATTTATCGTTTGTCGGTGCGTAAACGTTGATTAGGCTGTAATTGAAGAACTTGCCCCGTATCCTCAACACACAAATTCGATCGAACGTTTCCACCACATCACTCGCTTCATCTCGCTTCTTTATCTTTATTAAAAAAATTGAGTTTTCCATGGAATAATTGCATTTTGGACTATTTTTTCATTTCCTTGTTATTTTTTATCCCCGCCCCTTGAACCTTGCAAAAGCTGGCGGGCATAAAATAAATTAAATATTTGTATCGGCCTTATTCATCATTTTGTTTCGATCAGGTAGATTGCATTGAATATTTTCAAAATATGTTCATTCAACCTTTTGTTCTTTTGATCTTTTGTCCAGCAGCCCTTCATGCACTGTGCTGGTTATGGAGAACGGGATTCAATGAATTATTGGCAGTGGCTGATTTTCTACCCGCGGCTGTCACATCCAGGCACTATACTGCCGCTAACCGCAAGTCAGACTTATCTGTATATGGCGCCCATATACAGATAAGTCTGACTTGCGGTTAGCGGCAGTATAGTATATGCGCAAAATAGTTAACCGCCAGAATTTTGTATGGCGAAAGACATCTAACGCGGGTTTTCTCAAAATTAGAAACATTTCATGAAAAACTATTTGGTACCGGTTATGTAGGAAGCTATGCGCTACTACGCCTACCAAATATTTTTTCGATGAAGGGGCTTAATTTTGAGAAATCGAACCTTAGATGCCTTTCGCCATACTGATTTCAGAAAGTTAACTCCTAGTGTGCCGCTGTAAGCACGCTCAAAGCAGGCGATTCATTGGCTTTGATTAATTGATCTCCTACCATATTCTGTAAAAGACAAAATTTTGAAATCCAAAAAAATACACAACTATCAGAACTTTATCAATAGGTTTTGATTGGAATTGTGATACATCCGTCATTTCGCATTTTTGTCCGAGATGTACTCCAGGTTGAGAAACGCTAAGCTAGAGCAACATTCAATTTCAATTTGGAAAACTAAGTATCATAATTTTGATCGCTATTCGTATATTTCTCTGGTTATCAGAATGTCGGCTGCTTAGTGTTCGTTTGTTCAGCACTACCACAGTTATTAACTGCGAGGTTTCTAAGACAAGTTACCATTTTTGCATTCGTATATCATAAGGCTAACACGATGATACTTTTGTGCCAAGGGATGTCGAGACAATTTCTAAACCGAAAATTGAGCTTTGATCAAGAACTGCTTTATTTGATGTATACATTCTGTTCTTAACTATTGGAGGTAAATTTATTACATCTTTCTTAAAACTACATACTTCAATGGGCCGAATTTATTACATCTTTCTAAAACTACCTCAATTGGCCGGTTTTTTTTTGTCCAAAAATAATATTTCCAGGGGGCAACAAAAAAAATTAGGATAATTTTGAGGATTTTCAAAACATTCTTTAACAAATCCCAGGAGTTTTTTTTTAATTTTATTTTTTCACTTTAACATTTATTTTTATTTCCCTCCACCCCCTTGACCTTCGGAGACCAGTAGGACATAATTTTTTTTTTTTTTTTTTTTTTAACTAAATTTATTTGCTAATTATCTAATACATGCATTCATCTCTTAGACTAGGTGTTCCGTGTTTTCTTAACACTATCATCCTTATTTGCTATGTTACTTTTAGTTATTATTAATACATTTCCAATTGCCTCTGGCAGAATCTTTCCTCTGGTTGAATTGAACCATGTAGGAATTACAATCTTTTCAACTTAAACTAAACTTAACCTATTTTATACTAAGGATACAAGGAGCTAATCGTTGCAATAGAAGATTGCAACGATTTTTGTCTAAAATTGAAATTATTTTGTTGGACATTTGTTGCAATGTCTCAATATTAGAAATTCTATGAAGTTCATTGGTACTATACCACGGAGGCAACTTCAGAATCATTTTCAAAATTTTATTTTGAATCCTCTGGAGTGCCTTCTTTCTGGTATTGCAGCAACTAGTCCATATTGGCACAGCATACAACATGGCAGGTCTAAAATTTGTTTGTAAATCAAAAGTTTGTTCTTAAGACAAAGTTTTGATTTTCTGTTTATAAGTGGATATAGACACTTAATATATTTGTTACATTTGGCTTGAAGGCCTTCAATGTGATTTTTAAAAGTTAATTTTGATCTAGCAGAAGTCCTAAATATTTAGCTTCGCTAGACCAATTAATTGGAACCCCATTCATAGTGACAATATGTCTGCTAGAAGGTTTCAAATAAGAAGCTCTCGGCTTATGTGGGAAAATTATAAGCTGAGTTTGAGGAAATTTTCCATTTTGCAAGTAAGTGGAGAAAATATCCAAACTTTTTGCAATCTACTACAAATGACACAAAGGCTTCGCCCTTTGGCTGAAAGGCCCGTGTCATCTGCAAACAAAGTTTTTGACACCCTGGTGGTAAATCAGGTAAGTCAGAAGTAAAAATGTTATACAAAATGGGCCCCAGTATGCTGCCTTGGGGGACACCAGCCCTTACAGGTAATCTATCAGATTTAGAATTCTGATAGTTTACCTGCAGTGAGCGATCTGATAAATAATTTTGGATCAGTTTAATGATGTACAGAGGAAAATTAAAATTCATCAATTTTACAATCAAACCTTCATGCCAAACACTGTCAAATGCTTTCTCTATATCAAGAAGAGCAATTCCAGTCGAATATCCTTCAGATTTGTTGAGCCGAATTAAGTTCGTAACTCTTAATAACTGATGGGTGGTTGAATGCCCATGGCGAAAACCAAATTGTTCATCAACAAAAATAGAATTGTCATTAATATGAACCATCATTCTATTTAAAATAATCTTTTCAAACAGTTTGCTTATTGAAGAAAGCAAACTGATTGGGCGATAACTAGAAGCCTCAGCTGGATTTTTGTCCGGCTTCAAAATTGGAACAACTTTGGCGTTTTTCCATTTATCTGGGAAGTATGCCAATTGAAAACATTTGTTAAATAAATTAACCAAAAAAGATAAAGAGCTCTCAGGAAGTTTTTTGATAAGTATGTAGAAAATACCATCATCACCCGGGGCTTTCATATTTTTAAATTTTCTAGTAATAGATCTCACTTCATCCAAATTAGTTCCCAACGAAGGGTCAAAAACATTCTCTTGATTGAGAATGTCTTCGAAGCTCCGTGTAACCTGATCCTCAATTGGACTAGTGAGACCTAGACTAAAATTATGGGCACTCTCAAACTGCTGAGCAAGTTTTTGAGCCTTTTCGCCATTTGTTAATACAATTTTATTTCCCGCTGGAATTGGCTTTTTAGTTTTTTTTTAAAGATTTTTTGTTGATTTCCAAAGGGGCTTCGAACTGGGATCTAACTTCGAGACATTATTCTCAAAGTTGGTATTTCTCAGAATAGCGAAACGTTTTTAATTTCATTTTGCAAATCCCGCCAAATAACTTTCAACGCGGGATCGCGAGTTCTTTGGTATTGCCTTCTTCTGACATTTTTAAGACGGATCAGTAGCTGAAGATCGTCGTCAATAATAATGAAGTTGAACTTAGTTTCACATTTAGGAATTGCAATGCCTCTGGCTTCGACAAAAAAAATTGTCAAAGATACGAGAGCATTGTCAATATCATTTTTTGTATCCATAGGAATATCAACATCAAAATTCCTATCGACATACGTTTTATATAGAATCCCAATCAGCTCTATGATAATTAAAAGTAGAGCTGATTGGATTATAAATGGCTTCTTGTGAGATTTCAAATGTCACAGGAAGATGATCAGAGTCAAAGTCAGCATGAGTTACCAATTGGCCACACAGCTGACTTGAATCCGTTAAAACTAAATCAATTGTAGAAGGATTTCGACTGGAAGAAAAACAAGTTGGTCCATTGGGATATTGAATAGTATAATATCCTGCAGAACAATCTTCAAATAAAATTTTACCATTGGAATTGCTTTGAGCATTATTCCATGAACGGTGTTTGGCATTGAAGTCACCAATTACGAAGAATTTTGATTTGTTGCGAGTCAGAATTTGAAGATCAGCTTTCAACAAATTCTTTTGCTGCCCATTGCATTGAAAAGGCAAGTAGGCTGCAATGAAGGAAAATTGTCCAAAATTTGTTTCAACAGAAACTCCCAAGGTTTCAAATGAAGAAAATAATTTATGTTTGATACGTCTATTAATGACAATGGCGACCCCACCACAGGCGCTGTCAAGACGATCATTTCTGTAGATAAAATAGTTTGGATCTCTTTTAATGGATCCTGGTTTTAAATACGTTTCAGTTATAATGGCAATATGCACATTATGAACTGAAAGGAAGTTGAATAATTCATCTTCCTTACCCTTTAGAGAGCGGGCATTCCAATTTAGAACTTTCACACAATTATTTGGATCCATTGAAACGGAGTCCGATAACAATTTTTGTGTGTACTTTATACCAACCTGAACAGCTTCAGGAATGGTATTTGCTTTGAACATTGCATCAATCATGTGATGCAATTGTTCAGTTAAAAAATCAAAATCGGAAGCAGTCATGCTACCTGAATCGGCAACATGACCGTTATTTTCCGTTGGGACATGGGTATAAACCGGTTTCGAAATTTGAGCGTTTGAAAAATTTCTACCCGTCGAATCTGGGATCCGATTGGAATTTCCCGTCATCAATTTTGCACGGGAATTCAAAACTTTTTTGCGTGAGGGGCATTCCCAGAAATTGGATTTATGATTGCCCCCACAATTTGCACATTTAAATTTATTGGAATCTTCTCTCACAGGACATGCGTCCTTGGCGTGAGAGGTTCCACCACAAATCATGCATTTAGCATCCATGTGACAATGTTTGGTTCCATGACCCCACTTTTGGCACTTACGGCACTGGGTGGGGTTTTGAATTTCCCCAGGCCTGCGGAAATGTTCCCATGTAACACGGACATGAGACATAATACAGGCCTTTTCCAAACTTTTCATATTATTTAGTTCACTTTTGTTAAAATGAACTAAATAAAATTCTTGAGAAATGCCCTCTGGGAAGTACCAGAGTGGGATTTCTTTTTCATCTTAATTACTTGGACTGGTGAAAATCCAAGTAATTGAGAAATTTCAATTTTAATCTCATCCAGTGATTTGTCATCAGTGGGGAGACCTTTCAAGACGACTTTGAACAATCGCTCAGTTTTGTCGTCGTATGTGAAGAATTTATGGCGCTTCTCAGTTAAATACTGAAGAAGACGTTTGCGATCGTCAAAGGATCCCGGCAAAACGCGGCAGTCACCCTTCCTAGCAATCTGAAATGAAACCTTGATCCCCTGAAGGTTACTCAAAATCTCATTCCTAAAGCCAGAAAACTCGGCAACAGATACCACAATCGGCGGAATCCTTTGCTTTTTCGCATGAATCGAATCACCTGGGCTAGATTCGATTTGCTCAATATCATCATTAATCAAATCGAACTGATTGCTCAGTTCGATAGGAGAAAAATTATTTCCGACATTAGAGTTTGAAGGAATATCTGAATTCTCCAGCTTCCTTCTATTTTTCCGCGCTTTGGCAGGACGGTCTTGAAACCTTGTTTCTTTGAAGGAAGTGGAGAATTCAGAGACTCCCCCTTCCTCTTGTTTTTATTAATACTCATTGCTGAGCGTGGAGACGTGACCTTCTAAGAGGTTTTTTCCCAGAACGGTGTCCCTGCAGGATTACCACCGCTTGTCGGAATTTTACTTCCGCAAACGGGTCCAACGTAAAACGAAGGCACGGGTCCTTGCAAAGATCGTAACGGGATCAGTGGGTACAAATAGCGCTAAGAAGCACCGTTGAAATTAAAATAGCTTCGGGTAGTATTAAAAACTTCCTTCCGCAAAGAGAGAAAGAACCGCACAGCACGAAAGCACGATGCGGTCTGAAGGACATAATTTAAATTAAATATTTGAAACGGCCTAATAGTGTACGTACAGTTGATTGTGGTGGTAATACCACACTTGCTTATGTTTAAAATGCATAATTTTAAACGAAAATGTCAAAATAAGATAAATTGCATGAAATGACAAGGGGCAAGGATGCATCCATTCACAGGTCGACACAAATCTAAACAAAACTTGCACCTTGAAAACTCATCTTTCAACCCATTCGTCTACGCTGTTTTTATTTCCGACGCCAATCCCACTGGGTAAAAAAAAGTCGAACATCGAGATCACGACACGTCCCTGCTCAGCACAACTAACTAGGCTTTCAGATTGATGAGCAAATAAAAACAAAACACAAACTGTTCTGAATTAGCATGAAGCATGAATTAGCACGTTTCTTGCTTCCGCTCCTGATCTTGCACTTGATAAATTCACCTTGTGTACATACATAAAAAAGACGTCGTCATCGCCGGTTCTGTGGCGCCCGTCTCGAAAGCTAATCGTGTTCGTGTTGATTCTTGATATTGACCTAACCAAGAGGATTGTTTGTACGAGCAAAGCTTTGAATCGCACTGCTGGGCATCGCTATCCTTGGTCGAGATATCGAACGAGGAATCGTCACAACGATCGATCCCGAAGAGGATTCCATGAATGAACTTTTTAAATCGGATTTCTCACAATGGGGTTTGATTGATAGCTAGTAGATTTCTATGGATGTCACTGCAGTCGATAATAGATCAATAAACAACCATTCGATTAAATCAGCCTTCATATTCGACGCCATGGATAGTTTCATTTGCGGGTCTCCTAATTTGGCGTTCACCACTGATCATCAGGAAGGAGATGTCACCCAGTGCTTATAATTGCTTTATTATATTGGACACGTATCGCAAGCAGAGCTTAATTTGGACGACGGGTCAAGCTGCTGTTGACCCAAACCGTGAACTACCATCATCTTTGCGCCTTGCTCAATTGATTGTGATCACTCCCTCTTATATGGATAAACATAGTCTAATCATCACAAGGATATCTCTTCAGTTCCGAAACCAAGTGACTGGATTGGACGGATTTCATCTGCTATATGCAATCATTTTGATGTTCTCGGAACGTGTTTGGTGTATTCAGTAATAGCTTCAGGAAGGAATCAAAATGGTGAACAGTTTGAATGAAACGATTCGAACAAGTTAGTCGAAAAGAAGAAAGGGACGAAGATCATCGGGTACCTTGAACTGGCCACTGATGGGGGCAATTGACCAACTGGATAAAACGATTACTCTGTCTGCAAGCTACATTCTTCTTCCGGAACAATCCCAATAATTTCACGTCTTTATTGTAGCCCTGCGGCAAATTGATTTTTTTAACCACAATGTCAATCACAAATTTGATACGAAAATTATTTTAAGCTTTTATTGGAATGTATTTACCTACTTGTCATAAGACGAGTTTGCACAATTCTTTTTAATTCCTGGAATAGTACAAACTCGTTTTATGATAAGCACAAACTAAATAAGATGTAATAAATCAGGCTGCATTTTCTAAACCGAAGAAAATTATTTGTCGCAATATATCCTATGTGACTACTGAAGATACTAATGATAACAACTCTCTAGCAATATTAAATGTTTGTATTTACCTTCCTCATAAATTAATGATTACTCTTCGCAATGCTCCAAATCTGAATCTAACAAATTAATTCCTGACCCTGATCATCAGGCTCTCATTCAGCAGAAAATAAGTGATTCAACCTCCCTCATGCGGTGACAAATTGCCCACGGTCACTTGAATCTCGAGCGATAAAAAATAACGATAATCCGTATGAGACAGAAACCGGAACCATTAATTGGCGCTGCGTTAATTCTTTCAAAATTATCACCTCTTTTCAGATTAGAGCCAACAAAGAAAAATATGGCAATGCCATCGCAGTGTGTATATTCGGTTTTGAGGCGAGACAAATCCGATGACGAATGGAACGGTATCAAAGAATAATCATCAAGGCTTTCGATCAAAATTCTTCCGAAGGAGTGGAAGGAGATTTTATTTTTGCACGAGAACAAAATTTTAAGTGATTCTTAGCAGCAGGGATGCCAGTTATGAAAATCTGAACTCAAATCTCTCTTTAATGTGTATATCCTTAAGCACCGGTAGAAACGCGGGATTTTTTTTTTCTTTATTAAAGAGACTTGCAGGCTGGCTCACCTCTAAAGCGGGAATTTGAAATCACCGGGAAAAGGCCGGGATTTTAATGAAATCACCGGGAATTTTCCCAAATTTTATTCCAAAAGTTCAACACTCCCATATTTATTTCACAATCTACTTGAAATTGAAAAATGGATAGTTCGGTTACGCCTCGGTACGCCTAAATAACATTTGACAAATGTGCTGCAAAAATATAAGATGTATCAAGTACAGAACAGTAGATGACCCTTTTTAGAAGATAGGTTTACTAAAAATAAAGTCCAAGCTTGCCTTTATACATCAAAAGACAGTTAGATCAAACAGGCTATTGGTACTCAGACAAAATATTTTAAGCTCTTTTGACGTAGGACTTACGTCTCTCTTCATTATACCGGGTGTCATTTCAATATTTCTAAATCGACCGCGTTACGCTGTGTTGAAAGATTTTGAATGATAATAGCGTTTGTCCCAGTGAACGGATCTCTTCGGAAAACCCCTTAATCGACAGATCTCAAGTATGCCTTTCATATTCATACTTGATATGACCCGAAAAACTTGTTTCAATAAACCTAAAACTGTTTTCGAAGCAAAACATTGACTGCACTGAAACCTATAAATATGGGTGCCGCTTGTTCCTCGCGTCATTTGTTCGCTTGATTCTGATGGGTGCAGACTAGACTGGCCCAGGAAACAAAAAGTTGTCTAATTCCACGGGGCACCCCCCAGGATTGTGTTTTTGGGTGAGAAAATCAATCTCTGAAAATTTCAGCTCAATCGCTTGCTGCATAAGCTGGCGCATTTGATTTAAAGTTTGTATGGGGATTTCAGCCAAAATGTATAGGAAAATACACCTCCGTCACTCATTCGATCTGGAAATTGATTCTGATTGCTCGATTGACCTCAGAATTGCAAAAACGGCAGTTGGTATGCTACAGAACAATTTCACAGAACATTGTATGATGATTAAATTAACTTTTATATAGGTTTTGGCTGATGCGATTCGATCAAAAAACCCAAAAATACACAAATCAGCTCCTAATAAATCAGTCGAAAACTATATAAAAGTTCATTTAATCATCATGCAATGTTCTGTGAAATTGTTCTGTATCATACCAACTGCCGTTTTTGCAATTCTGAGGTCAATCGAACAATCAGAACCAATTTCCAGATCGAATGAGTGACGGAGGTGTATTTTCCTATACATTTTGGCTGAAATCCTCATACAAACTTCAAATCAAATGCGCCAGCTTATGCAACAAGCGATAGAGCTGAAATTTTCAGAGATTGATTTTCTCACCCAGAGACACAATTCTGGGGGGTGCCCCGTGGAATTCGACAACATTTTTTTCTCCCCATACTAATCTGGGCCAGTCTAGTGCAGACGCTAGCGGATAAGCTGCACCAAAATAAGCCATAAAAGTTGGTGACGCAATTTTTCCTTCTCATTCTGTTCAGAACTTCCAACGGGATATTATCATCATCAACGATGAATAAAACCGGGGTGCTACCCAGCACCATGAATCAGTTTTTTGACGAACATCAAGTGGAACACAGCAGCAGAAGAAGCAGCCCAGCCTAGACCACACACCGCAACAGTGCCGAACAGAGACCCGCAGCAGAAACGAACCGAGACCGGCCAGCCTCATTATTGAGCCGAGACCGGCCGGCATCAGTGTTGAGCAGAGAAAGGTGAAGAGAGAAACAGAGAAAAAATTATTACGGAGAAAAAGAAAAATTTGGATAGCTACGCGCAGTGTTGTAAAATGTCATTTGCATTCGTTTGTATAATTTTCCCAGAACTTGTCTCAGAAGGTAGCTATCAATTCATGTTGTATGACGAACTTATAGCGGTTAAATGGGCCTACAACTTTGTCTAACGAGACTTTGCTGTAAATATGTAATCTGGGGCGTGGGAGGCAAAATGTCATTCAAATGTTTTCACTCTCCAGCCTTTGATGTTATACTTAGAGCAATGTACCCTTGGACAAAAATATAATATAAGAAAAAGAAAAATTTGGATAGCTACGCGGAAATAACGCGCAGAGGGCAACCCCCGCATGGAACAAATCGTGCATAGTGTGCGTTGAACTAAACATTATTTATATTTTAATCAACTGTCATGAAGTCCATGATTTGAATGGCGTGTTTGCAGGTGTGCATAAACATGGAAAGACTAATCATCAGAACCCTGCCGGTGTCAAGTAACTCGTAATTTACAGGATTGATCCCGTGCGGCACTGATGTATGATAAAACTGGAATCATAAGCCATCAAATCAATTTTACCATAGTTGTGCTCCTCAACATTTGATATTGATTGTTCACCAATGAAATATTTTTCAAATTCAAAAGAACGTCAAGCAGATTCATGTCCCAAGACTCTTATGTTGTTCGAAGTGATCGATATCTACGATGGCTAATTATACCTGGTCAAACCCGGAGGCAATCGTGTTCGATTTGTTAAGAATCTCACTCAACACCATGATTTGGGTCAGTAAGTTTCGAGCGACACACTATCACTCTGGCTGGAAGGACCTGCTAATACAAACAACATTTCATAATTGTTTCCTTCTTCTGTCCAACTTCACCGGATCCTAGGCAAGGTCCACAACTCGCAGTGGCCAGGAGAGAGCTCATTGAGCGCTTGGACATGTTATGTCCTTATTTTTAGATTGAATTGAATGTAGAAATGACAACATAGATATAAACAAAACATCGTAAATTTAGCATTAGCCACCTTTGATCACTAGCCCGGAAAATATTCATTGGAGGCGGATTCAATTTTCTCGGCTTCCACATTTTTCTTGCAATGCGTAATACAACGTTCTAGAATGGTTTCCTGCCAGAATCTCCCTTGGTTAACAAGTTTCCTATGAAAGAGTTAATTTCCGGCCCTTATCAGGGCGAAGAGAGTTAGTGATAATTTTCGCAATAGGTAACAAACTTCCTTAATCAATACCATAGAGCAACTACAACTAACCGGCGCCCGCTTCTTATTCATCTTCGATCTACAGCGAAGCGTCGCACACTACCTGAGGAGTGTTGGAATATCAGGTAGTGTGCGACGCTTCGCTGTAGATCGAAGATGAATAAGAAGCGGGCGCCGGTTAGTTGTAGTTGCTCTATGGTATAGATTAAGGAAGTTTGTTATGGATTATTGTATATACCTATTGTTGAATAAAGAGAACTGCAGCTGCTGGCAGAAGTTTCAGTCAGTAGCCTGCCGTGGTGTAGAGAGGGAACTCTAATTGTTATTCTTTGTGAGGGGGTTCCCTTCTTCCGGCCAACAGGTTATGGGCCCAGGAACGATTCCCGTTCTCCATCTTAGTGGGATGTTATGGCCGTCGACGTTATCGCAGTGGGATCATGGATCGACCGTAACATCCCACTAAGATGGAGAACGGGAATCGTTCCTGGGCCCATAACCTGTTGGCCGGAGAAGGGAACCCCCTCACGAAGAACAACAAATACTTCCCTCTCTACACCACGGTTGGCTACTGACTGATACTTCTGCCAGTAGCTGCAGTTCTCTTTATTCAACAATAGGTATCTACAATACATCCATAACAATATTCCTTAATCTACCCAAGAGCAACTACAACCAACTGGCGCCTACCTCCTATCCATCTTCGATCAACAGCGAAGCGTCGCACACTACCTGATATTCCAACAGGTTGAAGAATAGATGGTGCTACAAATGGTAAATTACGCTGACAGACAGTCTGTAATTCACAACATGACATTTTCGTTTGGTCGGTCTAGGTGAAGGAGGAGCCAACAAGTGGTTTACAATGGTCTTATTCATCAAAGGGGTGGAGCTTCGGCTAGAGTTGTTCTGATATAATGACAAAATCATGGCTCATGCGAGTTCAGTTCCGGCTTAAATTTTATCTTGACCAGCCGGCAGGGAACCAACATCCAACGACAGGGAGAATAATGGTGTCATCTCTAGAAGTCAAAGAATTATCTTTTTTCATATTTTCATCAATGACAAAAATATTAACATTAAATAAAAAATCGATTGATAGCTTTCTGTTTTGAGATATGTTTTCTAAATTGGTCACGAAAATGGTAATAATAATGATATCGCCGTTTTCCTCTTCCAATATGTGAGAGATTTGGGCATATTTTTATAAAAATAGCCCTTAAAATATATCTATGAAATTGATTCCTGAAATTTATATATTGAGTGTAATTTGTTCGTGAACGATTTGGAAAAATGTTCTCGAAATAGAGAGCTATCATTTGATCATGTTGGAGGAAACGATGGTCCCAATCTTGTAAAGAAAATCTCCGACGGCAAAATTACCAATCCAAACGAGACTTGCATGGTCTCTGCTGCTCTCGACGACACAAGATGATCGCTACCGACACTGCCGCTGCGATTGATGTTCGTCTGCTTAATCGATTTACAATTGATTTACAATGGTATAGATGAATCCAAGTAAAGAAATAAGAACTAGACAACCGACGCTGTTAACTTTGACAGATCCTACAGCACAACATAGGATAATTTGAACTTCTGAAGTACATATTTGAAGGGTAATTTTGACGTAGGACTTATGTCTTTCTTTACTATACCGGGTGTCATTTCAATATTTTGGCATCGAGAGCGTTACGCTGGAATAGAAGATTTTGAAGGTGAATAGCGTCCATCTGACTGAACAGATTTATACAACAAACCCCTTAATCAAAAGATTATAAGTACACGTTTCATATTCATCATTGATTAGACACGAAGAGCTTGTTTCAATAGGCCTAAAACTGTTTTCAATGCAAAGTGTCCATTACCGCGTTCTGATTGGTGCAGACACCAGCGAATGTGCTGCCGCTGGGTTTGCTGAGAAGGCATAAAATAGCGCAAAACGAAGCATGCCAGTACAGCCGCAGAAAATGTTCCAGAAGCAGCCTATTCTACAGACCCGACACCGCAGCAATGCCGAGGAGATACCGGCAGCAGCAGCAGAGTCGAGCCGAAACTAGCCGGCATCAATGAAGAGCTGAGACCGACCGGCATCAGTGTTGAGCCGAAACCTGCCGGCATTGGTATCGAGCCGAAACAAGTTGAAGAAAATCAAGAGAAAGAACTGCAATGTTCTTGAAGAAATCGCGTGTGTGTGTGTGTGTGTGTGTGTTTTGGTTTCGAGTAAAGAAACCCCCTCGGTCAACCAGTTCCCCGAAAGGAGTTAATTTTCGGCCCTTATCAGGGCCAAGAGAGTTAATAATAATTTTCGAAATTGGGTGGCATTCGTCACTGGTTCGTCGCATGCTGCATTAAGGCAATTCGCATCCCGCTGCTTCCATTGAAGAAACAGCACACGTCAAGCGGATACGCTGCATGAAGACAGCTTTGGTTTTGCGCTCCACCCAGGAGCACCCAGCATCAGCTTTACAGTCCGCTGCAACATGACGCAACAGATGGCCATAGAAAATGTTTATTTTCAAAGCATACGGTTCTTCTGAGAGCCATTGATAGACTTACTAAAGAGTTCTTAAAAATTCTAAAATACTCTAGAGATAAAATGTTAAACGCGAATAGCAGATTTTCAAGATTTTTTCATAACCGTTACATAACAAGAACTGTGACATATAATGAAATAAATCACAAAAAAATCCACTATTAGATGAAAAATCGATTGAGAGCTTTTCTTTTTGAGATATTTTTTCCTATATTGCTCATGAAAATTGTTATAATAATGTTTGGGCTGTTATCGCCGATTTTTTATACAAATTAGGTGACGTGAGAGATTTGGATATATTATACATCTTCAAAGGCATGGTCAAGTCAAGTCCTACGTCCACTTCGCGGTTATGTCACAGACATTACCCACTGTTTGTTTTTAGTGGAATGTATTCAACCGTCTAAGACGAGTTTAGTTGTGGTCGAAATACATATCTGCAAAGATATCAAAATAATTATTGGTACTGTTAGACTATTAATGCGAGAAGGTAGAGAAAAATGGTAACATGGCTAAGAAACCTCGCAGTTAATATTTACCTGTGGGAGTGCCTAGGGAACACTAAGCTGCGAGGCGGCAATGTCCCACTAATGGGAAATGAAATGCCAATAAGAAGAATAAGATGGACTAAAGTCACTTGTCATAAGACGAGTTCGTACTATCCCATTTAATTCCACCAGAGGATTGTCACTTTATACGTATTTTGACCTCAACAGTGAGGCTTATGACAAGTGCAAGTATTACACTAAAAGCAAAAAATAATTTTCTTTTTTTTTTTTTTTTTATTCATTTCTTTATTTGGTAGGCACTCTGTGTTTTTTAACCGCTACTGTGCCGTGATCTACTGTGGTATTCTGCTGTACAGAATCCACACAGAATCTATTTTTAGACATTCGTTGTTGTTATCATTGCCGGGTCCATCTCGTCGTGAGTCCATTGTGTCCTTTTGTCCGTATCGTGTATCCAATTGCTCGTTGCATTGTTTGGTTGCCGTTTATCCGGGTACGTTGGAGGATTGCCTCCGAGAAGATCAATTTGTCAGTCGTCATCGGGCAGCCGTGTCGGTAAGACGCGCACCCCAAAACGCAACCGTTTGGGCTGCACCTCAGGCGACTGACAAGGGCTTGGTGGAGGGGCTGGGAATCGAACCCATGACCGTCCGCTTATAAGGCGAACGTGTAGCCAACTACGCTACGGGACCCCCCTAAAATAATTTTCTTATCATGGACTAAAGCGCTCAAAACCTTATCAGGCAATTTTTAATAATTCCGGGAAAACTGGGAAAAACCCGTGAATTTGTTTTGTCCACTAGAGTGTCTCTGGAAGCAAAACAGAATGTAATGCGATATTCTAGGTCGCTCGTTCTTGGGCTGCCAATCGCCAGTTTCCCTGCATACCGGACGCACACACATCTTCCTCTGTTGCACATAGCCAGTGAGTCAGGTGTCTACTGTGCAGCTGACGTCCTAAACATCATTCTCACTGGTCTTTCTTTAGGCATGTGCACTACATGTCCAGCCTACGTAGTTTATCAGCCTGACGGTGATGTCTTCATTTTTGTTCACTTGATACAATTTGTGATTCATGCGTATGTTATTTTCCACCAAATCACTGCCAAGTATTGAACGCAGTGTTTTCTGCTCGATCACTCCAAATCATTAGTATGCATCTTTTAACGTCCATGCTTTAGGGCTGTGTGGGGTTTGACTAAAATGCCTTCAGTTCCAGTCAGATCTCCGCGGCGTGCACACGCACCCAGGGAGAGTTGCTGTCATAATTTCGTTCCGGCCATTTAGGGTCACACATATTGGTGATCCTGCCGGCATATTTTTTGGATCCTGTCGCTGATTTCATGAGGTGAGTTGAATTCAAATGGTTACATTGTGACAAGTGATATACTTTAGTTTGCAAAATCACAAGACGCGTCTCGAAGATCGTCGGAAAATGGATTATGGTTTGAAGAACATCAAAGCCTCGTCTGGAAGATCGTAAGAAATTGGTTTGAAGGTATTTATAACCAAATTTGAGAGAAATGGAGAAAAATATTCTATGCTGTACTGTACGAAACTGTTCGGAAAGCCAAATATATTATCTGGAAATTGATCTTGGAATGTTCTGACTTAGTAGGATTTTACAAAGCTATTCGGAAGTTCGAATTTATTATGCGTAGGATTAGTTTGGAGTTATTGGCTAGCAGTACTAGTTGATGGCAAATGGTTGATGGTACTAAAAGCGAAACTTAAAGTTAGATTAAATGTATAGATTTGGAATGGATTTGTATTGGATTTGGATTTGGATTGGATTGTATTTTGTTTGGATTGGATTTGGATTGGATCTATATTTGGATTGTCATTACAGTTTGTGACATCAGCGCGTACTGACGTGCTTTTTGCTCGCGCATTTTTCGTTTCGTTCGTTCGCTGTTTACTTACACAGCGACAGCATGCAGTCACCAGTGGTAGAACTGCCGGTGGGTCTGCGAATATGCATGAAAGAAGTGGGCGCATTTTTAGGCATTCTGTGCTTGATGATGGTCGGATGCAGTGGTGTCGGTTGCTATGGATGCAATCGCCCATCGCATCGCTCGGAGTTCACGGCTGGAGGCCGATGATGGCTGAGGCAGCGGAGAAGCGGTTGAAGAAGAATAAAATTAGAGAGATTTGGTCTGCTCATCCAGGTGATTGATTTCATAATCAACATGATTCCGGGATGGGTACGAGTCATGTCATATGACTAACCATATTGATAAGAAAATTATTTTGAGCTTTTTAGTGGAATGTCTTCACTTGTCATAAGACGAGTTAATACTATCCCATTGAATTCCACCACTTAATTGTATCTTGACAGATACGTATTTCGACCTCAACAGTAAGGCCGTCTTCAGTGTCTCGTACTTGACTCGACTTGACAAGTCGACTTGTCAAGTCGAGTCAAGTACGAGACACTGAAGACGGCCTTACTGTTGAGGTCGAAATACGTATCTGTCAAGATACAATTAAGTGGTGGAATTCAATGGGATAGTATTAACTCGTCTTATGACAAGTGACTAACCATATGTTAAGTTGTGCTTGGTACTAAACTTTATAAAAAAAAACGAACAGTTGGTAATGTCTGTGACATAACCGCTAAGTGGACGTAGGACTTGACTTGACCATGCCTTTGAAGATGTATAATATATCCAAATCTCTCACGTCACCTAATTTGTATAAAAAATCGGCGATAACAGCCCAAACATTAAACCGTCTAAGACGAATTAAGTACTGTCCATTTAATTCCACTAGTTAATTTTCGTTATCTTTGCAGATACGTATTTCGACCACAACTGTGTGGTCGTCTTCAGTGTCTTGTACTCGACTCGACTCAAGTCGAGTCGAGTACAAGACACTGAAGACGACCACACAGTTGTGGTCGAAATACGTATCTGCAAAGATAACGAAAATTAACTAGTGGAATTAAATGGACAGTACTTAATTCGTCTTATAGCCTATTCAGATTGGGCTATTTATGACTTTGTTAAGTGAGAGGGTATCCAATTATTACGAGGTGTTCAGACTGCAGCAAGATAATATATCTTGACGTTTCCATGTTTCCTCATTTGCACGCTAATACAGGGTTGAATTCAAGGAGAGTTTTAAAATTCAATTTGCGAAATCAAGCATTTGTGTGGCGACAATCGAACATTTTTTCTGAACAAAGTTTCTACGAAAAAAATATAAAAAAAAATATGAAAAGAGATTTTCGAAGAATATTTGAAGCTCTCATTAAGGATAATGAGCGAAGTTACATTCATTAGTTTGGTGCGCCATTCTTCGGGGAATCAGACTATTCCTCAATTTATTGTTAAGTTTAAAAAGTATTTTGATTCTGTACTATGATCGAACGGAGATTTGATAGAAAAATTTAGATACTTTTGGGAATTCTCACAAATAAATAAAAAAGGACGATTGGACCAATTTTCAAGAAATATTATCGAACTAAAATGTATTTCCACCAGTATCTCCATGTATGAAGGGCAACTCAGCAATTTTTTTTTTTCAAAAATGGAAACTGAACCATTGCGTTCTACTCGACAATCAATGATACAGCTTCTAACAAAATCGAATCGTGTGAATGTGATATAATTTAAACTGGATTTTGGATGAATTAATGCATTACCAATCCATGTTTTATTTAAGGTTATTCTACTTTATATATACATCCCATTCAAATCGTACAGTTGTCCCACGTGAAAAATGTTGAAATCCAAAGTATATTAAGCCATTCAAGTTAATTCTAGAGAGCATCTGATTTTTAAACAATTCATGTTGAATAAGTGGAGAATAAATAATTATCATCATTATTTTTCATCATATAAAATGCTTTCCACAAAACCATCACAATTCGAGTTATTCTTCAGCGCTCAGAAGATTTTCATCTAACATGCATTCGACCCTGCTGCGACAGAAAGAGCATGACTGTCAACTACGAAACGAAATGAAAACAGAGAGAATTTTCTCTCTGGCAAAGAGAGCGTGACGCTTGTCAGTTTTGTTTTGTTGAATTTCTCCCTGCATCCCAGTTAGAACGAAAGCTCTCTCGTAATAATTGTTCGTAATAAATTCTTTTTAGCGGGTATCTTTTGACAGCGCAAAATGTATGGAATATTACGTAAATAATGACATCATAAAGCGTATTTACCCTGAAACGCCAATTATTATGTCATTAATGGCGTAATCTGAATAGGCTATTAGACGGTTTAATACATTCCACTAAAAGAGCTTAATATATTTTTCTGAGCCCAAACATTATTATAACAATTTTCATGAGCAATATAGGAAGAAATATCTCAAAAAGAAAAGCTCTCAATCGATTTTTCATCTAATAGTAAATTTTTTTGTGATTTATTTCATTATATGTCACAGTTCTTGTTATGTAACGGTTATGAAAAAATCTTGAAAATCTGCTATTCGCGTATAACATTTTATCTCTAGAGTATTTTAGAATTTTTAAGAACTCTTTAGTAAGTCTATCAATGGCTCTCAGAAGAACCGTATGCTTTGAAAATAAACATTTTCTATGTCCATCTGTTGCGTCATGTTGCAGCGGACTGTAAGGCTGATGCTGGGTGCTCCTGGGTGGAGCGCAAAACCAAAGCTGTCTTCATGCAGCGTATCCGCTTGACGTGTGCTGTTTCTTCAATGGAAGCAGCGGGATGCGAATTGCCTTAATGCAGCATGCGACGAACCAGTGACGAATGCCACCCAATTTCGAAAATTATTATTAACTCTCTTGGCCCTGATAAGGGCCGAAAATTAACTCCTTTCGGGGAACTGGTTGACCGAGGGGGTTTCTTTACTCGAAACCAAAACACACACGATTTCTTCAAGAACATTGCAGTTCTTTCTCTTGATTTTCTTCAACTTGTTTCGGCTCGATACCAATGCCGGCAGGTTTCGGCTCAACACTGATGCCGGTCGGCCTCAGCTCTTCATTGATGCCGGCTAGTTTCGGCTCGACTCTGCTGCTGCTGCCGGTATCTCCTCGGCATTGCTGCGGTGTCGGGTCTGTAGAATAGGCTGCTTCTGGAACATTTTCTGCGGCTGTACTGGCATGCTTCGTTTTGCGCTATTTTATGCCTTCTCAGCAAACCCAGCGGCAGCACATTCGCTGGTGTCTGCACCAATCAGAACGCGGTAATGGACACTTTGCATTGAAAACAGTTTTAGGCCTATTGAAACAAGCTCTTCGTGTCTAATCAATGATGAATATGAAACGTATACTTATATTCTTTTGATTAAGGGGTTTGTTGTATAAATCTGTTCAGTCAGATGGACGCTATTCACCTTCAAAATCTTCTATTCCAGCGTAACGCTCTCGATGCCAAAATATTGAAATGACACCCGGTATAGTAAAGAAAGACATAAGTCCTACGTCAAAATTACCCTTCAAATATGTACTTCAGAAGTTCAAATTATCCTATGTTGTGCTGTAGGATCTGTCAAAGTTAATAGCGTCGGTTGTCTAGTTCTTATTTCTTTACTTGGATTCATCTATACCATTGTAAATCAATTGTAAATCGATTAAGCAGACGAACATCAATCGCAGCGGCAGTGTCGGTAGCGACCATCTTTTGTCGTCGAGAGCAGCAGAGACCATGCAAGTCTCGTTTGGATTGGTAATTTTGCCGTCGGAGATTTTCTTTACAAGATTGGGACCATCGTTTCCTCCAACATGATCAAATGATAGCTCTCTATTTCGAGAACATTTTCCCAAATCGTTCACGAACAACTTACACTCAATATATAAATTTCAGGAATCAATTTCATAGATATATTTTCAGGGCTATTTTTATAAAAATATGCCCAAATCTCTCACATATTGGAAGAGGAAAACGGCGATATCATTATTATTACCATTTTCGTGACCAATTTAGAAAAAATATCTCAAAACAGAAAGCTATCAATCGATTTTTTATTTAATGTTAATATTTTTGTCATTGATGAAAATATGAAAAAAGATAATTCTTTGACTTCTAGAGATGACACCATTATTCTCCCTGTCGTTGGATGTTGGTTCCCTGCCGGCTGGTCAAGATAAAATTTAAGCCGGAACTGAACTCGCATGAGCCATGATTTTGTCATTATATCAGAACAACTCTAGCCGAAGCTCCACCCCTTTGATGAATAAGACCATTGTAAACCGCTTGTTGGCTCCTCCTTCACCTAGACCGACCAAACGAAAATGTCATGTTGTGAATTACAGACTGTCTGTCAGCGTAATTTACCATTTGTAGCACCATCTATTCTTCAACCAACACTGAAAACTACGTCGAACAATAATAATCAAAAATGTTCCAGCAATCTTTTAGAAAGTATCAAAGAGTCATTTTTCTACATATTTTTTATCAAATGTCAAATAAATCCAAAATTCAAATAAATCCAATAGATAAAAAATCGATTCATAGCATTCCGTTTTGGGATATTCTTAATTGGCCACGAAAATCTTGAAAATCTGCTACTTGCGTATAACATTTTATCTCTAGAAGATTGAATTTGGCACAAAAGTACTATTTTTAAAGCGAAAGGTATTGAAAGCTTTAATATTAAACTCTTTAGTAAGTATCAGTGGCTCTCAGAAGAACCGTTTGCTTTGATGGCATACATTTTCTATCTCCATCTGTTGCGTCATATTGGAGTGGACTGTGAAACTGAAACTGGGTGCTCTGGGGTGTGCGACGTGTGCTGGTTCCCCAATGAAACCAGCGGGATGCAAACTGCCTTAATGCAGCGACCGACGAACCAGTGATGAATGCCAACCAATTGCGAAAATTATAAACAACAATCTTGGTTGACCGTGGGAGTTTCTTGCTCGAAACCAAAACACACACAAACGATTTCAACACCGCCGTAAAAGCGACGAATTCCAACCTATTGCGAAAATTATCACTAACTCTCTTCGCCCTGATAAGGGCCGGAAATTAACTCTTTCATAGGAAACTTGTTGACCAAGGGAGATTCTGGCAGGAAACCATTCTAGAACGTTGTAAATAACTTTTTCTCTTTTTCTCTCTTCACCTTTCTCTGCTCAACACTGATGCCGGCCGGTCTCGGCTCAATAATGAGGCTGGCCGGTCTCGGTTCGTTTCTGCTGCGGGTCTCTGTTCGGCACTGTTGCAGTGTGTGGTGTAGGCTGGGCTGCTTCTTCTGCTGCTGTGTTCCACTTGATGTTCGTCAAAAATTGATTCATGGTGCTGGGTAGCACCCCGGTTTTATTCATCGTTGATGATGATAATATCCCGTTGGAAGTTCTGAACAGAATGAGAAGGAAAAATTGCGTCACCATCTTTTATGGCTTATTTTGGTGCAGCTTATCCGCTAGCGTCTGCACCCATCAGAATCAAGCGAACAAATGACGCGAGGAACAAGCGGCACCCATATTTATAGGTTTCAGTGCAGTCAATGTTTTGCTTCGAAAACAGTTTTAGGTTTATTGAAACAAGTTTTTCGGGTCATATCAAGTATGAATATGAAAGGCATACTTGAGATCTGTCGATTAAGGGGTTTTCCGAAGAGATCCTTTCACTGGGACAAACGCTATTATCATTCAAAATCTTTCAACACAGCGTAACGCGGTCGATTTAGAAATATTGAAATGACACCAGGTAAAGTGAAGAGAGACGTAAGTCCTACGTCAAAAGTAAGAAAACGATCTTTTCAAATAACCGCGAATTTTGAATCTTCTCTGCTTCCCAATTGGTGGGCCAATCAGCTAGTGTCTTGTATCCCGCTTCTTTGTCAGCCAAAGCGTCGTCATCATCATCAACGCGTTCGAGAAGGGCTTCTTCTTTTTTACGCTTGTTGCTCGCTGCTGGCGTCTATTTCCTAACGGGACTTTTCGCTAGATACAGGCCAATAAGCCGGGCAAGCGAGCTTAGAATTGCAGTTCAGGTGAGAAGTACGTCTGAGACAACATTGTTAGTAGTAGATGGAAGGAAACACCTGGACATGGGATTTCGGGTGATAAGATTTAGAATTGGTAACATGGGACGATCATTCAGTCACGTTCGCTTTGTGTGCGGTCAGTATCAAACAATGTTTATCTACATATTTTTTTATCAATGCCAAAAAATCCAACATTTGATGAAAAATCGATTGATAGTTTATTAATGTTTGAGCTGTTATCGGTGTTTTTTATCCAAATAAAATTATGTGAGAGATTTGGACATCTTATGAATCTTTAAAGGCATGGTCAAGCGAAGTCCTTCGTCCACTTCGCGGTTAAATCAGAAAAATTATCCACTGTTAGTTTTGACGCTATTTATGAAAATCACGCATAAAATTTTATCTCTAGAATATTGGATTTGGCACCCAAGTACAATTTCTATCCCGAAGGGTATTGAAAGCATTGATATTGATTTCTATTGTTGTCTCTCTGAAGAACCGTTTGTTTTTTGGACATACATGCTGCATCATGTGGCTTTTCTTCAGCCTGTCTCGGCTCAGCACCGATGCCGGCCGGTCTCGGCTCGACTCTGCTGCTGCTGCCGGTATCTGCTCAGCATTGCTGCTTTGTCGGGTCTGTAGGGTGGACTGCTGATGTACTGGATAGGTTTCGGCTGATGATGGTCGCTTCGATGGTGTCGAGCCGAAAAAGCGGTGAGTGCAGACTTCATTCCCTGCTGAAAGGTGTGAGTGCTATTCAATCGATGATGCGATTGCTTCGCTTGTCCCGGTCAGAATGAAAGGAAAAAATCGCGTTGCGCTATTTTATGGCTGCTCGGCAGACCCAGCGGCTGCTCATTCGCTGGTGTCTCCATCAATCAGAACGTGGTAATGGAATGATGCAAGAATTATGCGGTACCCATATTTATAGGTTCCCTTGATCTCAATGTTTTTCATTGAAAACAGTTTCATGCCTATTGAAACAAGTTTTTTGGGTCTTATCAAGCATGGACATGGAAAGCATACTTGAAATCTGTCGATTGAGGGGCGATTCGTCCACTGAGACGAACGCTATTAACGTTTAAAATCTTTCAACACAGCGTAACGCGGTCGATTTGAATATTTTGAAATGACACCCGGTATAGTAAAGAGAGACGTAAGTCCTACGTCAAAAATAATAGCGGTTTCATCAAATGAAATTTTGCTTCCCATGTTTTCCGAATGAGATCGTTAATTTTGTCTGCATACTCTTCTTAGGCATTCTTAAATATCTTTATCTTTATTGTTGTTGCATCAACAGGCTATATTTGGACCCAATGATGTAGAGTATTTGAAAAAAGAGTGAACATTTAAAGATGTTGTCAAGAGATAATATAAAGTAGGTATAAAACATTTGAACAAGTATAGTCATTGTTTGCAAAGAACGATGAAAATCTTCGGCGTAACATGCTCTGTGTGGCGTGGAAATCTAAGAGTGATGTGACTCTGTTGAAGACACGCTGTAGGCCTCAAATAGCTCCATGCATGCCATAATTTGTACGACGAGAGGGCAGCCTCAACATATGGCTGTTACGGAGCATGCATAGCTGGACATTCAGGTCTATTGGTTCCAATATAGCTCCACAGTCGATTCGTCCCTGCAGGGTATCGGCGATCATGATGGCTTTGTCGACATTTCTCCTTGAGCGAAGTAGCTCCAAGTTGATCAACTGACATCGGCTTTCGTAACTCGGTAGGCGAAACGGATCCAGGCAAATTAGCCTACAAAGGGCGAATCGAAGGAAACGGCGTTGAACAGATTCGATTCTCTAAGCACCGTTGTTGTAAGACGGACTCCAGACATCTGAACTGTACTCTAGAGTCGAGCGCACCAGGAGCAATTGAGAGCTTTTAAACAGTATATGTCGGTGAAATTCTTCACAACTCTGAAGATGAAAACATCTTAATTCGCCGAGTTCGAAAGGAAACTTTTGCTGATGAGTTGAAAGCGTTATCTGTAAAGAAAATGATACCTTTAAAATCACCATTGCGTTGGGTCAACCCATATTTAGACGAGGATGAAATACTTCGTGTCGGGGGACGGTTGAAACAATCGGACGAGTCTGAAGACACCAAACACCCTGCAGTTCTACCGGCACGCCATCAGTTCACCCGTTTAGTTTTGCTCCACTACCATTTGCGTTTGTTGCACGCTGGACCACAGCTTTTACTGAGCACTGTTCGTCTTCGTTTTTGGCCTTTAGGAGGAAGGAATGTGGCGAGACACATCGTTCATCAGTGCAAAAAATGTTTCCGGGCTAAACCACATCCTGTCCAGCAATTCATGGGAGATTTACCCGCAGCCCGGGTCACGGTAGCTCGTCCTTTTTCAAAAACTGGCATAGATTACTTTGGACCTGTATACGTACGGCCAGGACCAAGGCGAGCAGCAGTAAAGGCATACATTTGCCTTTTCGTGTGTCTATGCACCAAGGCAGTTCACCTCGAGCTCGTGACTGGCCTGTCAACGGAACGGTTTATTCAGGCACTAACACGATTCGTATCACGATTCGTATCACGCAGAGGTCCTATTACTGAGCTCTGGTCCGACAATGGGACCAATTTTTTTGGGGCTCGCAACAAATTGCGAGAGCTCTTTATTTTGCTGCGAGACAAGAATCACCAAGAGAAAATTACCACGGAACGCGTCAACCAGGATATTCGTTGGATTTTCAGGTCTCCAAGTGGGCCACATTTTGGAGGGTTATGGGAGGCGGCTGTACGCTCTGCAAAACACCATATTCTGCGTGTTCTAGGGAACGAACCCGTGTCCATTGAGGATATGAATACGCTGCTCGTTCAGGTAGAAGGCTGCCTGAATTCACGACCACTAACAGCAATGTCGGATGATCCGAATGATCTAGAACCTCTCACACCGGCACATTTCCTAGTTGGGTCATCGCTGAAGGGCTTACCGGTGGAGGATTTATCCGATGTACCTGTAAAACGTCTAAACCATTATCAACAGCTTCAACAAAAACAAAAACCGGTGGAGGCGGGAATACCTGTGTCAACTGCAAAACCGTACTAAACGCTGGCGTTCACCGGTACAAATTGAAGTTGGTAAATTGGTAGTAGTTGTGGACGATAATTTGCCTCCAATGCGCTGGAAACTTGCAAGAATTATTGACGTTCACGTGTAGTGTAGTTACACTCAAAGCTGCCACCAAAACAATCAAACGTCCGGTCGAGAAAATCTGTTTGCTGCCACTCAACGATCTTGAAGAGCAAACAACAACAAGCGAACAATAGTTACCCCGCAAACCTTCCTTCCCATCCTTGTCGAAGAGGACCATTCTTTTATTTTCAGAAATGCTGCTATTTCTGGGTGGGTGAGGATGTTCAGTGATGAGCTTGACCCCTCAGACTACATCCCTGGACGACCCTCGTTCTCGTTGCTCCCTGTTTCACTGTCCAGAAGAGTGTTCGATCGTCGCACCATCGTGGCGAATATGGAGGATGAAACGAGAGATCGCCAATCATCGTAGTAGTCAACGGTCATCGATGGTCATCACTGGAGATATGAGGGAGATCTCTTCTCCGACGCTCTGCTAGGCGATCGCTGTGGAGAACATCGCACGACCCGATGGTATACTTCGACTGATCACCACTCTGATGATCAACGAGTTAGTTGCAATTGGCCTGCAGCCAAGGACGATTGGTCTGGAAACCGTACGTGCGATACCTCAAAAATTCACGTAGTTTTAAGAACAAAATTTGTTAAAGTAAATACATGTTAAAGTGATTAGTCTTTCGTTTATGTTGAGTGTTTTATTGGAGTGGACTGAAAGTTTATATGTAATGTATCCGTGAACTTGTGAATTGCCCGTTTTCCGAAGGCCAGCGACGACGAGAAGAAGGAATTCCGTCGCTGAGCAGATTCCAGCTGACTAAAGTGATTTTCGTTCCGCGGTTCGATGTTGGTGTGCTGTAAACGAGCTGTCGAAGAACCCACGAAACAGTACCCCATCAGCACAGCTGTTCCATCTCCTCGCACTCCGCTTCTTCCAGGCGGCGTTTCTTCTCCTGAAAAAGGCGGGTCTGTTGTCTCCGCTTCCGTCTATAACGTTCCACGTTCTGCCGGGTACCTTGCTGCAGCGCGACCGCTCGCGCTGCGTCCTTCTCCTCCAGAATCTGTCTGCACTCTTCGTCGAATCAATCGTTCCGTCGACTTCGTCCCATATACCCGACGTTGTTCTCAGCTACGTCGTTAATGGTTGCTTTGACTGTATTCCAGCAGTCCTCAAAAGGGGCCCCATCGAGCTCACCCTCTTCCGGCAACGCTGCCTCGAGATGCTGTGCGTATGCAGTGGCGAGATTATGTTGCTTCAGTCGCTCTAGATCGTACCGCGGCGGTCGTCGGTACCGAACATTGTTGTTGACGGACAGTTTTGGGCGCAGTTTAACCATCACCAGATAGTGGTCAGAGTCGATGTTAGCGCCACGATATGTCCTGACGTCGATAATGTCGGAGAAATGCCGTCCATCAATCAGAACATAGTCGATTTGTGATTCTGTCTGCAGTGGTGATCTTCAGATATACCGATACGGGAGGCTGTGTAGGAAGTAGGTGCTGTGAATTGCCATATTCTTGGAGGCGGCGAAATCAATTAGTCGTAGGCCGTTTTCGTTCGTCAGCCGGTGAGCGCGGAACTTTTCAATAGTCGGTCTAAACGCCTCCTCTTGGCCAACCTGAGCGTTCAAATCTCCTATGATGATTTTGACGTCGTGGCTTGGGCAGCTGTTTTACTCACGTTCCAGCTGCGCGTAGAATGCGTCCTTATCATCATCAGTGCTTCTGGAGTGTGGGCTATGGACGTTGATTATGCTGAAGTTGAAGAACCGGCCTTTGATCCTCAACCTGCACATTCTCTCATTGATCGGCCACCACCCGATCACGCGCCTTTGCCTACCGCCCATCACTGTGAAAGCTGTTCCCAGATCGTGTGTGTTGCCGCAGCTCTGGTAGATGGTATGATGGTATGGTATGGCAGTTCCACGAACCGAGTTTCCAATCGCTAGTTCCTTTTCGTCGCAGTGGTCTTTGCCGATGGTTCCGGTCCGTACTCTCTTGTTGTTTGTTCATTGCGTATGTTTTTTTAAAGGCTTAAAATCATTCCTGCTTATTCCCGGTGAACCATGGTGCACAGTTGCACTTAGAGTCCCTGCTGGCAGTCGGACGATGACAGCCTCCCCTAACATGGAGAACAGACGCTGTTGTGAGCCGATCCTGACATGGAAAACAGACGCTCAGTAAGATTTGCATCTCCGGAGAGGAGCAAACCTCCCCTTCCCTGTCAGCATACGACCATAGTTCCCACCGGGGTTGGTTACCCGATCTTCCCTAAGGTTGCTCGTATCCCGACCATCCTGACCCAGGAGTTGCTGGGTAAGAGGCTAAGGAGCGCGAGATGGGGTCTATTTTATTCCTTCAGGTACGCGAAGTATCAATGGTATGCTTTACCTAGCATTTGCCGTGCCTCTAGATACAGAAATTGATTTTGCAATACAGTTACATTATATATTGTTAGATATCATGATCGTTATTTAAAATATGGCTAATATTGACCATCTCCACATAATCAGAATGCATTCGATTGATTATAAAATTGTCGATTCAAACCATTTAAAGTAAGGCGAAAAATGAAATTTTTTTTTTGACATTTTTGTTTAATTTCAAATTTTGTAAAAAGTTTAATAGGATCTGATATTCTATGCAGGTAAACTACTTTAAAATAGCTTTTTTGTACTACATAATATGGTCGAAATATGGTTTCGTTCTGAGAAGTGTCCGGTATTGGGATGGACACCTCTGGTGGATCTCCCCCTATTTTTACATATGCGATGTTTTCGGGATTTGAGCACGGAAAATCAAAATCTCGGCCCCATTTAAAATGAATGGGGACCAAAATCTGGCGGAAAATCTTCCCGAAGTGTGATGCTACCTTTAAACCCTGTATCCGAGCCTTCCTCTTGGACGTATTTTACGTCAAAGCATCACCTGCTGCCAAGCTGTAAGCTGAAATTCATCGAAACCGTTTCAACCAGCGCCATTCTGGGTACAGTTTTATGAAATACCTATTCTCCTCAAAAACCGCTTCAAATATTTTAAGAAACGGTTCTTTCCCAGAACAGAAATGTTGTTTGAATAATTCTTCCATCTATAATACAGTAAACGATACGAACATAAATTCAAAAATACCATTCGGCAACCCTGTCAAACAGGATCAACCCGCAGTCCACCTTAACTGAATCAATAACAGTATCAACCCCCTTTACATGATCTGATTATACGGCGACTGTTGAAGAAGAGTCCTCCGCCGAGGCAAGCACCCGCATTCCGACATTGAATCACATTGAAAACCTGTTATCAATCCGATCAGGTTGATCATCCCCCGGAGAGTGAACGAGATCTATAAAACGATAAATTATTCGTCTGACCTTGTCAAGATCATCGCCTATTCAGCAAATCGCTCTGCCCAAAAAAAAGCCCGTTCGGATCGATCACCAAACTGTGAGCTGCAGTTTGGATCGTCCAACGCAACGACGACGCAACATGACACTGGAGATAGGGACGAACAAGAAGGCAAACTTGTTTGCGGTGCTTTGGATTACATTGGCTATCTGCCAATGTCTTTTGCGTGAACTATGGATCGGAATCGATTATAATTGATGATAATTAGAATATGAGCAAGTCGTATGTCAGTTGTCTATGTAAAAAGTGACCTTAACCCCACGTGCCATGAAACATTCCCAAACCATCTAATCTTATTTGCATATTGGGCAAAATGTCAAGATGTTGATTCGAAGAACTGTATATTGGATCTACAGTTTACCAAATTTTGATGAGTCAATTCAAATTCCTTCTGATAAAATATTATCAAATCAGCATATAAACGACATCGATGACGTTCCTATTTCGAAATGCATTTGTATACCTACTTCATCTCCATGTTGACTTGATAGGCACTGAAATGCGATTTGCGAAGACAAAAAAGTATCGTTAAATGCAGTCATCGATCTGACATGTGAATCTGGCATCTATGAAATTTGGAAGACCAATCGAATCTCACACATACATCGTCGGGGTTCTACTAAATCGTATCAAGTGGCAGTAAAAAATAATGTCCAATACTTTGTCCACATTTTCGTGTAGCAGTTTCATTTGATTATCAATCTGAGGATATCCTTAATCTAATATACAAGTAATTCTTAGCTGTGACAATGACAATGCAGAATGACGCACGGCTTAGAGATGATTACAATTCACTTGCTATAAAATTACGATTATGACACCAAGAAACGGGAGAAAAGACGGTTTTCGTGAGAACTCACATCCACTTCAAACCATGATATCGATAGTGAAGATATTTGAAGATATTTTAGTAGACTGTGAAGACGTTTGATAAATAAAAAAACACCCGGTTGAGTGAAAAATTGCCACTAATATTGCGTTGAAACCCATGACGGAAATATCTGCCGTATTTCCACATCAGTTCTCGATATTCAAGACGTTCTCTTCGATTAATGGTGATCAGCCTCCGTTTATCTTTAATAAACTTGTCATTTTAATGACAATTAATTTATTGATAGTTAAAAGGATCTGTGATGGTTGATATCACATGTGGGTACACTTTCGACGTGTATGGATGGCAGTCCACAACTCGAAAGGCTGCTTCTTATGGAGCACCGAATGGCACCGATGCAGTTCACTGAGTCGTTTTTGGCTTTACATAGATGGACAAAGGTGAAACGAAACGATTTCGACTTGGACTGCGGCAAGCGCCTCTATGATGATGATGGCACAGGGAGATCGATCTCCGCCAAGGACAAGGACATCCCCCCGTTGACAAATGTACTGCTTTCGATATGGTTTAAAGCAGCTTCTTCTGCGCTGGGACTTGTGACTTGCTGGCATCATCTGCCTTTCATCTTCCGCTCGTAAGTGCTGTGAAAGGATTCAATTCATGGTCACGGACCACTACTGGATGCGTTGCCGATTGCTGCTCACAAAGAAGAAATCCTGAATCATAAATTTAAAAATTTTATCGCAAAATCCGAAATGGCACAATCTCACGGTGAAGACACCGACCGACCGTTCGCAGTGCGTCACTACATGGGTCAACACTTCGTTGACGGTTCATTAATCTTCGCTGAAGTAGCATTTTATTCTTAAACGTCTTCGCAAGAACTTTGATGGCCCTAGCTTTGTGTGCTTGGGAAAGCCACTGTGTATTCTAATCGATTTTCTTAGACACCATTAATATGGTACAGACCATATAATATATTGCATTAAAAGGTAACTGAATATGGAGATTATTTCTAAATTTAATATCATTAGGGCATAATCTAGTAATCTAGTAGGGTAGGCTGTACCAGTAATAGCGAAAACACGATCTTCGCTAGTGCTAGTGCATTTTGATTTTTTCAAATTACTTCATAGCATAGGGCTTGCTTAAAAAAGGTGAATGTGTGCGAAAAGTTTTACAAATTTTCCGGGAAAACATTGAACAACATCCTTAACTTTTTGGCTCCTTAACTTTTGGAGAGCGATTTTGATAAGAAAACAAAAAAATTAAGTATCAACAATATTTATCCTGAAAAGTAGAGAAGAACAGCTTTCTGCCAATATATTTACATCACAGGAAATATATTGCTATCAATAGTTATGAATTGAACAATTTGAACCTGTCACTAATACCACTTTCACCGGTACACCGACCCTACAAGCTTAATCTGTATGATTAGCTCAAACTAGAGTGTAATATGTATTATGGGGAAGGGCCATTTGGCAGAATGCCACTAGGCCGAAAGTCATTTGGTGGAAAGTAATTTAACCGAAAAGGTCGTTTGGCCGAAAGGGTCATATGGCCGAAAGGGTCACTTGGCCGAAAGAGTCACTTGGCCGAAAGGGTCATTTGGGCGAAAGGGTCATTAGGCCGAAAGGGTCATTTGGCCGAAAGGGTCATTTAGCCGAATAGGACATTTTGTCGAAAGGGTCCTTTGGCGGCATAGGTCATTTGAAAAGTGAGAAATTAGGAGTGAGAAGAATGACATCTCATTCCTCATTTTTCACTTCTCGCTGTAAAAGTTGAGAAGCGTGAAGTGAGTAGTGAGACGTATCCCAACCCACTTCGCACTACTCACTTTTCACAGTGAAGAGAGAAGTGAGACGTCTCACTCTCTTCGCGCTTCTCACTTTTTACAGCGATAAGTGATAAATGATGGTTGAGAAGTAAGACGTCTTGCTTCTCACTCCTCATTTCTCACTTATCGCTGAAAAAGTTAGAAGCGCGAAGTGAATAGTGAGACGTCTCACTACTTACTTCGCGCGTCTCATTTTTTGAATGGAACATCGAGAAACGAGAATTATTTATTTATTTATTCAGACTAAGGCCGAAGTGGCCTGTGCGGTATATAAGAGTCTCCTCCATTCGGCTCGGTCCATGGCTACACGTCGCCAACCACGCAGTCTACGGAGGGTCCGCAAGTCATCTTCCACACGGATACAAATTTCATCCATTTGATTCAAAAATATTCATGTTTGTTCACAAACTGATAATATGTTTGAATCAAACAAATTTATTTTGAAAATTAAATTTAATGCCTGTTTGTTTTATGCGTGCACTAGTGGGTAGCCCCTCGATCGCTCTTGCAAAAGTAAACAAAAACTTCAGTTCAGGTCAGGTCCGATTGGATTCCAGCAAAGAAAGGGAAGCAAGTTTTTTCTTGCTTCCAAATTGCTGATGAGGATGTTTTTCAGGTACAATAAGGTAAGTAAATGAAATATGAATGTTAGAAATTGTGGAATCTGGTAGTCAAATGCTACCAGGATATGAATATTGGAAGAATTGATAGCAAAATATTTTGGCGGTCGGACCAATACAATAGTATCTATGTTCAATTCCATAATTCCGCTGGTTGAAGCAACTTAAAATGCATATTTGATTTAAAAATAGTTTTCGATTGCTTTAAATGTAACATTATGTTTGTTTCAAACGTATTTATGTTTGGTGCTAGAACAAACTGAACTTTTGTTAGAATTTACCTCAAATATGTTTGTTTGTACCATACTTTTTTCTGCGTGCACCTGATCGATCCACCTTGCCCGCTGCGCACCTCGCCTTCTTGTGCCCGTCGGATCGTTGTCGAGAACCATTTTCACCGGGTTACTGTCCGACATTCTGGCTACGTGCCCGGCCCATCGCAGTCGTCCGATTTTCGCGGTGTGAACGATGGATGGTTCTCCCAACAGCTGATGCAATTCGTGGTTCATTCGCCTCCTCCACGTACCGTCCGCCATCTGCACCCCACCATAGATGGTACGCAGCACTTTCCTTTCGAAAACTCCAAGTGCGCGTTGGTCCTCCACGAGCATCGTCCAGGTCTCGTGTCCGTAGAGGACTACCGGTCTAATGAGCGTTTTGTAGATTGTCAGTTTGGTACGGCGGCGAACTCTATTCGATCGGAGCGTCTTGCGGAGTCCAAAGTACGTACGATTTCCAGCCACTATGCGTCTCCGAATTTCTCTGCTGGTGTCATTTTCGGCAGTCATCAGTGAGCACAAGTACACAAATTCTTCTACCACCTCGATTTCGTCACCACCGATGCAAACTCGCGGTGGGTGGCTCACATTGTCTTCTCTTGAACCTCTTCCTATCATGTACTTCGTCTTCGACGTGTTGATGACTAGTCCGATCCACTTAGCTTCCCTCTTCAGTCTGATGTAGGCTTCCTCCATCTTCTCAAAGTTACGTGCCATAATATCTATGTCGTCGGCGAAACCAAATAGCTGGACGGACTTATTGAAAATTGTACCACTCGTGTTAATCCCTGCTCTTCGTATTACCCCTTCCAAAGCGATGTTGAATAGCAAACACGAAAGACCATCACCTTGCCGTAACCCTCTGCGGGTTTCGAAGGGACTCGAGAATGCCCCTGAAACTCGAACTACGCACATCACCCGATCCATCGTCGCCTTGATCAACCGTATCAGTTTATCCGGAAAACCGTGTTCGTGCATTAGCTGCCATAGCTGGTCCCGATCGATTGTATCATATGCGGCTTTGAAGTCGATGAATAGATGATGTGTGGGCACGTTGTATTCGCGGCATTTCTGCAGTACTTGGCGAATGGCGAACACCTGGTCCGTGGTGGAGCGTTCGCCCATAAAACCCGCCTGGTACTGCCCCACGAACTCCCTTGCAGTTGGTGCTAGTCGACGGCATAAAATTTGAGAGAGTACCTTGTAGGCGGCGTTCAGCAATGTGATTGCGCGGTAGTTGCTACAATCCAGCTTATCGCCCTTTTGTAGATGGGACACGACACCTTCCATCCACTCCTGCGGCAAAACTTCCTCCTCCCAAATCTTGGTAATGACCCAGTGCAGCGCTCTAGCCAGTGCCTCACCACCGTGTTTAAATAGCTCTCCTGGTAGTTGGTCAACCCCAGGGGCTTTGTTGTTCTTCAACCGGCCAATCTCCTCCTGGATTTCCTGGAGATCCGGAGCCGGGAAGATTATGTCCTGCGCGCGTTCTCCCAGGTCTATCACCATACCGCCATCTTCGTCTGCCACATCGCCATTCAGGTGTTCTTCGTAGTGCTGCCGCCACCTTTGGATCACCTCACGCTCGTTCGTAAGAAGGTTCCCGTTTATGTCCTTACACATATCAGGCTGTGGCACGTGGCCCTTACGTGAACGGTTTAACTTCTCATAGAACTTTCGTGTGTTATTAGCGCGGTACAGTTGCTCCGTTTCTTCACGGTCTCGATCTTCCTGCTGGCGCTTTTCCTCCGGAAAATCGAGTTTTGTCTGTTCCGCGCCTGTTTATATCGTGCCTCGTTCGCCCTCGTGCGGTGTTGCAGCAATCTCGCCCATGCTGCATTCTTCTCTTCCACTAACTGCTCACATTCGCCGTCATACCAGTCGTTTCTCTGATCCGGGGCACCGTGCCAAGTGCAGCGGTTGCGGTGCTACCAATGGCGGA
The DNA here is from genome assembly GCF_024139115.2 of Armigeres subalbatus. Taxonomy (NCBI): domain Eukaryota; kingdom Metazoa; phylum Arthropoda; class Insecta; order Diptera; family Culicidae; genus Armigeres; species Armigeres subalbatus. The sequence goes on from NC_085140.1 coordinate 125,051,214, forward strand.
TCGAATATCTCTCCAGCCATCTTCAAGAGACGCTGCGCCTAGCTGCTCTTCCGTTGGGAGTGCCACTTCCAGCTGCTGCGCGTATTCTTGGGCTAGTCTACCGTCTCGTAGCCGCCCGATATTAAGCCGCGGCGTCCGACTTCGACGCGTGTTGTACACCGTCGAGAGTTTTGAGCGCAGGCATACTGCAACGAGGTAGTGGTCGGATTCAATATTCGCACTGCGGTAAGTGCGGACGTTCGTGATGTCGGAGAAGAATTTACCGTCGATTAGAACGTGGTCGATTTGGTTTTCCGTTTCTTGGTTAGGTGATTTCCATGTGGCTTTGTGGATATTTGTGCGGTGAAAGAAGGTGCTTCGGACTACCATTCCGCGGGAGGCTGCGAAGTTTATGCGTCGTTGGTCGTTGTCATTCGATACGGTGTGCAGACTATCCGGTCCGATGACCGGTCTATACATTTCCTCCCTTCCTACCTGTGCGTTCATGTCACCGATGACGATTTTGACGTCCCGCAGTGGGCATCCATCGTATGTCTGCTCCAGCTGTGCGTAGGACGCTTCTTTCGTCGTCAGGTCTCTCTTCGTGTGGACAGTGCACGTTGATGATGCTATAGATGAAGAAACGGCCTTTAATCCTCAGCTTGCACATCCTTGCGTTGATTGGCTGCCACCCAATCACGCGTTGGCGCATCTTACCCAGCACTATGAAGCCGGTTCCCAGCTCGTTGGTGGTGCCACAGCTTTGGTAGAAGGTAGCCGTTCGATGCCCGCTTTTCCACACTTTCTGTCCTGTCCAGCAAATCTCCTGCAGCGCCACGACGTCGAAGTTGCGGGGATGTAATTCATCGTAAATCATCCTGTCGCAACCTGCGAAACCTAGCGACTTGCAATTCCATGTTCCAAGCTTCCAATCGTGATCCTGTATTCGTCGCCTAGGTCTTTGCCGATTATATCGAGTCGCATTATCTCTTATATTGTTCGTAATGATTGGTTTTCTAGGCGGCTTATTGGGCCTGCGCAAACCTCCTGTCTCGTCGGAGGGCCGTCGTGTCAGGGCTGTTTAGCGTCCCACCTAACACCAGGACTTGGGCTTGTGCGCTTTGAGCGGCACACGGTCGCTTTGGTGGGGCCTACTTGCGGATACATGCAGCTTTTTATAGAGGTTTAACAGGGCCCACTGTCAAACCCCACCACATCCTAGGCAAGCCCCACAACTCGCAGATGGCCTGGGGAGGGATCGTCAAGCCCTTGGACATAGTCCCTGCTGCCCTTTGAGAAACGAGAAGTGAGTAGTGAGACGTCTCACTTCTCTTTCTTCATTTTTCTCTTCTCACTGTAGAAAGTGAGAAGCGCGAAGTCTCACTACTAACGAGATGTCTCACTACTCACTTGACGATTCTCACTTTTTACAGTGAGAAGTGAGAAATGAGGAATGAGAATTAAGATATCATTCTTTTCACTCCTAATTTCTCACTTTTAAAATGACCTATTTGGCCAAATGTCTTATTCGACCAAATCTACTATTCGGCCAAATGTCTTGTTCAGCCAAAAGACCCTTTCGGCTGAATGACCCTTCCGGCCAAATAACCATTTCAACCAAATGACCCTTTCGGCCTAATGACCCTTTCGGCCAAATAAACCGTTTATCCAAATGACCCGTTCGGTCGAATGACGCTTTCGGCCAAATGACTTTCGGCCAAACAATCCTTCCCCATGTATTAATTCTTCAAAATAACTTTTGATTATACATATGTCATAACAGATAATAACAATGATAACAATCAGATAACAAAGTCCAAAAAGTTGGTTTATACTATATACAGAAAAAAAACAAATATTTTTTTCGATGTTCTTAAAATTTTCCAAGAATTCCTTTGAAATTGTCTAGAAGAATTCTTTTGGATAATCCTCTGGAAATTGTTTTGGGAATAAACGTAGAAATTCATCTATAGGATTTTCTCCATATATTACTTCGAAAATTCGAGGAAGGAATTCTGTTCCTGAATAATTTCTCCTACATTTGAGATTCTTTCCGAAATTTCGTAAAAAAATCATTCGGAAAGAAGTTTTTGCAATTCCGTCGCAATTGCCCTCAATTCCTTCAGAGATTCTTCCGGATATTCCGTCAGCAACTATTCTACTACCTTGTTTAACGAACCCCTCTAGGTATTTCTTTGAAAAACTCTTCAGAAAATCCTTCAGAAGTTTTTCGAAAGTTCCATTAAAAATTTCTTAGAAAATCCGTTCGCAATTATTTTGGAAATTTTAATAAAGATTTCTTTAGAATCTCCTATGACAATTCCTTCAGGATTTTTTCCAAAAATCCTATTTAAACTCCTTTAGATGATTCATACCCAATTTTTTTCTTGAGAGGCACCCCTTCGAACTTATGCTTTCATTGAGGTACACCCTATTTTTTTTCGCTGTAAATGAAAATAAGCGTACCGTCATCGGGGGTGACAATGCGTCTGGGGGGTGAGAATGGGTCATCGCTCTTACCGACAGTCTGAAGGTCGGATGGAAAAATTCAGGATCCTCTTGAAAGGAGGCTTCCGAGCCTCTTGAAATAAGGCTTCCGAACCTCTTGAAAGGAGGCTTCCGAGCCTCTTGAAAGAAGGCTATCGAGGCTTTTGAAGTGAGGCTTCAGAGCCTCTTGAAAGGAGGCTTCAGAGCCTCTTGAAAGGAGGCTTCAGAGCCTCTTGAAAGGAGGCTTCAGAGCCTCTTGAAAGGAGGCTTCAGAGCCTCTTGAAAGGAGGCTTCAGAGCCTCTTGAAAGGAGGCTTCAGAGCCTCTTGAAAGGAGGCTTCAGAGCCTCTTGAAAGGAGGCTTCAGAGCCTCTTGAAAGGAGGCTTCCGAGCCTCTTGAAAGGAGGCTTCCGAGCCTCTTGAAAGGAGGCTTCCGAGCCTCTTGAAAGGAGGCTTCAGAGCCTCTTGAAAGGAGGCTTCAGAGCCTCTTGAAAGGAGGCTTCAGAGCCTCTTGAAAGGAGGCTTCAGAGCCTCTTGAAAGGAGGCTTCAGAGCCTCTTGAAAGGAGGCTTCAGAGCCTCTTGAAAGGAGGCTTCAGAGCCTCTTGAAAGGAGGCTTCAGAGCCTCTTGAAAGGAGGCTTCAGAGCCTCTTGAAAGGAGGCTTGAGCCTCTTGCAAGGAGGCTTTCAGGCCTCTTGAAAGGAGGCTTGAGCCTCTTGAAAGGAGGCTTTCGAGGCCTCTTGAAAGGAGGCTTCAGGCCTCTTGAAAGGAGGCTTCCAGGCCTCTTGAAAGGAGGCTTCTGAGCCTCTTGAAGGAGGCTTCCAGGCCTCTTGAAAGGAGGCTTCCAGGCCTCTTGAAAGGAGGCCTGAGCCTCTTGAAAGGAGGCTTCCTGGGCCTCTTGAAGGAGGCCTGGGCCTCTTGAAAGGAGGCTCTGAGCCTCTTGAAGGAGGCTTCTGAGGCCTCTTGAAAGGAGGCTTCTGAGCCTCTTGAAAGGAGGCTTCCAGGCCTCTTGAAAGGAGGCTTGAGGCCTCTTGAAAGGAGGCTTCCGAGCCTCTTGAAAGGAGGCCCTGAGCCTCTTGAAAGGAGGCTGGAGCCTCTTGAAAGGAGGCTTCTGAGGCCTCTTGAAAGGAGGCCTGAGCCTCTTGAAAGGGAGGCCTGAGCCTCTTGAAAGGAGGCTTGAGCCTCTTGAAGGAGGCTTCCAGGCCACTTGAAAGGAGGCAGGCCTCTTGAAAGGAGGCTTCCAGGCCTCTTGAAAGGAGGCTGGGGCCTCTTGAAAGGAGGCTGAGCCTCTTGAAGGAGGCTTCCTGAGCCTCTTGAAAGGAGGCTTCCAGGCCTCTTGAAGGAGGCTTCCAGGCCTCTTGAAAGGAGGCTTCTGAGCCTCTTGAAGGAGGCTTCCAGGTCTCTTCAAAGGAGGCTTCCAGGCCTCTTGAAAGGAGGCTGAGCCTCTTGAAAGGAGGCTTCCGAGCCTCTTGAAAGGAGGCTTGAGGCCTCTTGAAAGGAGGCTTCTGAGGCCTCTTGAAAGGAGGCTTCCGGGCCTCTTGAAGGAGGCTTCCGAGCCTCTTGAAAGGAGGCTTCTGAGCCTCTTGAAGGAGGCTTCCAGGCCTCTTGAAAGGAGGCTTCCAGGCCTCTTGAAAGGAGGCTTGAGGCCTCTTGAAGGAGGCTTCCGGGCCTCTTGAAAGGAGGCTTCTGAGCCTCTTGAAAGGAGGCTTGAGCCTCTTGAAGGAGGCTTCTGAGCCTCTTGAAAGGAGGCTTCGAGCCTCTTGAAGGAGGCTTCCAGGCCTCTTGAAAGGAGGCTTGAGCCTCTTGAAAGGAGGCTTGAGCCTCTTGAAAGGAGGCCTGAGCCTCTTGAAAGGAGGCTTCTGAGCCTCTTGAAAGGAGGCTCTGAGCCTCTTGAAAGGAGGCTTCTGAGCTCTTGAAAGGAGGCTTCCGGGCCTCTTGAAAGGAGGCTTCTGAGCCTCTTGAAAGGAGGCTCTGAGCCTCTTGAAGGAGGCTTCGGGCCTCTTGAAGGAGGCTTCTGAGCCTCTTGAAAGGAGGCTTCCGGGCCTCTTGAAAGGAGGCTTCCAGGCCTCTTGAAAGGAGGCTCTGAGCCTCTTGAAGGAGGCTTCTGAGCCTCTTGAAAGGAGGCTTCCGAGCCTCTTGAAGGGAGGCTTCCGGGCCCCTTGAAGGAGGCTCTGAGGCCTCTTGAAGGAGGCTTGAGGCCTCTTGAAAGGAGGCTTCCGGGCCTCTTGAAGGAGGCTTGAGCCTCTTGAAAGGAGGCTTCCGGGCCTCTTGAAAGGAGGCTTCCGGGCCTCTTGAAGGAGGCTTCCAGGCCTCTTGAAAGGAGGCTTGAGGCCTCTTGAAGGAGGCTTCCGGGCCTCTTGAAAGGAGGCTTCCAGGCCTCTTGAAGGAGGCTTGGGCCTCTTGAAAGGAGGCTTCCGGGCCTCTTGAAGGAGGCTTCCGGGCCTCTTGAAAGGAGGCCTGAGCCTCTTGAAAGGAGGCTTCCTGAGCCTCTTGAAGGGAGGCTTCAGGCCTCTTGAAAGGAGGCTTCCAGGCCTCTTGAAGGAGGCTTGAGGCCTCTTGAAAGGAGGCTTCTGGGCCTCTTGAAAGGAGGCTTCTGAGCCTCTTGAAAGGAGGCTTGAGGCCTCTTGAAGGGAGGCTTCCGGGCCTCTTGAAAGGAGGCTTGAGGCCTCTTGAAAGGAGGCTTCCAGGCCTCTTGAAGGAGGCTTCTGAGCCTCTTGAAGGAGGCTTCCGGGCCTCTTGAAGGGAGGCTTCCGGGCCTCTTGAAAGGAGGCTTCTGAGCCTCTTGAAAGGAGGCTCTGAGCCTCTTGAAAGGAGGCTTCCAGGCCTCTTGAAGGAGGCTTCCAGGCCTCTTGAAAGGAGGCTTCCAGGCCTCTTGAAGGAGGCTTCCAGGCCTCTTGAAAGGAGGCTTCTGAGCCTCTTGAAAGGAGGCTGAGCCTCTTGAAAGGAGGCTTCTGAGCCTCTTGAAAGGAGGCTTCCAGGCCTCTTGAAGGAGGCTCTGAGCCTCTTGAAAGGAGGCTTCCGGGCCTCTTGAAAGGAGGCTCTGAGGCCTCTTGAAGGAGGCTTCCAGGCCTCTTGAAGGAGGCTGAGCCTCTTGAAAGGAGGCCTGAGCCTCTTGAAAGGAGGCTTCCGGGCCTCTTGAAAGGAGGCCTGAGCCTCTTGAAAGGAGGCTTCTGAGCCTCTTGAAAGGAGGCTTCTGAGCCTCTTGAAAGGAGGCTTCTGAGCCTCTTGAAAGGAGGCTCTGAGCCTCTTGAAAGGAGGCTTCTGAGCCTCTTGAAAGGAGGCTTCTGAGCCTCTTGAAGGAGGCTTCCGAGCCTCTTGAAAGGAGGCTTGAGGCCTCTTGAAAGGAGGCTTCAGGCCTCTTGAAGGAGGCCCCGAGCCTCTTGAAAGGAGGCTTCCAGGCCTCTTGAAAGGAGTCTTCCAGGCCTCTTGAAGGGAGGCTGGAGCCTCTTGAAAGGAGGCTTGAGCCTCTTGAAAGGAGGCCGAGCCTCTTGAAAGGTGGCTTCCAGGCCTCTTGCAAGGAGGCTTCCAGGCCTCTTGAAAGGAGGCTTCTGAGCCTCTTGAAAGGAGGCTTCCGGGCCTCTTGAAGGAGGCTTCCAGGCCTCTTGAAAGGAGGCTTCCGGGCCTCTTGAAAGGAGGCTCTGAGGCCTCTTTGAAAGGAGGCTTCTGAGCCTCTTGAAAGGAGGCTTCTGAGCCTCTTGAAAGGAGGCTTCTGAGCCTCTTGAAAGGAGGCTGAGGCCTCTTGAAAGGAGGCTGGGGCCTCTTGAAAGGAGGCTTCTGAGGCCTCTTGAAAGGAGGCTTCCGGGCCTCTTGAAAGGAGGCTTCCGGAGCCTCTTGAAAGGAGGCTTCCAGGCCTCTTGAAGGAGGCCTGAGGCCTCTTGAAGGAGGCTTCCAGGCCTCTTGAAAGGAGGCTCTCCGGGCCTCTTGAAAGGAGGCTTCCGAGGCCTCTTGAAAGGAGGCTTCCAGGCCTCTTGAAAGGAGGCTTCCGGGCCTCTTGAAGGAGGCTTCCAGGCCTCTTGAAAGGAGGCTTCCTGAGCCTCTTGAAAGGCTGAGCCTCTTGAAAGGAGGCTTCCGAGCCTCTTGAAAGGAGGCTTCCGAGCCTCTTGAAAGGAGGCTTCCGAGCCTCTTGAAAGGAGGCTTCCGAGCCTCTTGAAAGGAGGCTTCCGAGCCTCTTGAAAGGAGGCTTCCGAGCCTCTTGATAGGTGGGTTAGCTTGACTGTGGATATACAACAGTAAAGCACATGTGACGATTGGACAAATCAAGCATCCGAAAGATATTTTCAAAAAAAAGCTAATCGTGGTGGAGGTTGGTACTCGGATTCTGAAGGCTTTTCCGCAAACGTGACCTTTAAGTGGTCTTGTTGTGTAGAGGTTCTTCTTCTTCTTATTGGCATTACATCCTCACACTGGGACAGAGCCGCCTCGCAGCTTAGTGATCATTAAGCACTTCCACAGTTATTAACTGCGAGGTTTCCAAGCCAGGTTACCATTTTTGCATTCGTATATCATGAGGCTAGCACGATGATACTTTTATGCCCAGGGAAGTCGAGACAATTTCCAATCCGAAAATTGCCTAGACCGGCACCGAGAATCGAACACAGCCACCCTCAGCATGGTCTTGCTTTGTAGCCACGCGTCTTACAGCACGGCTAAAGAGGGCCCTTGTGTAGAGGTTATCACGCCTATCTAGAGAGGATAACAATGAGACAGGATTCCCCGTCGAATGCAACTTATTGCGAACAAATCGGATCAAGATAAGTGCCTAAACGATGAGTGAGTTTTATTGTGCGCACATACATACACACACGCACACACATACACACAGACAGACATCATCTCAATTCGTCGAGCTGAGTCGATTGGTATATAACATTATGGGTCTCCGGACCTTCTATCACAAAATCGCCTTTTCGTTACACCATGGTGTAAGAGAAAGGCAAAAAGGCGTCCTGAAAGGGTTAAGCAGGCTGAAGGAAATAAAGATAATTCGAGATTGCAAAAATTGAGAACTAAATGTTGTATCCAAATAAACAAAATGATAAGAATTTTAGATATCATGGAAAACAAAAAAAAACTTATTTTGATATAGCGCATTTTTTCTACGGTTTACATAATGAGTTTTCATTATGATAATGATTATATCGAGCAAAAATAAACATTTTACACAGGATTTTGTTTTTACGCGATTTTTTTCGCTCGTATTTTTGATCGAGTGACTTCAATTTACCTCCAAAATCTTCGCAACATTTTTCAAAAAATCCAGAATAATTCAAATAAAAATCACATGATGATTAATATGCGTTAAACATTTAGGATGAGAGGAAAATTGAGAAAATGTAAATCGTGTAAAAACAGAATCCAGTGTAATATTATTTTGATTCATGGATCATATGGTGATATCAAAATACTGATATCTTATTTAGTTACTCGTTTGATCGAACACATGTTATGCTATATCAAGTATTACAAACTAGATAAGATATCATTTAGTTATTTTCTAGAAGTCTTGATATCATAAAAAATATCTAATTCAGTTCCTATTTTGTTTTTAATTTATTTCTGATGATCTTTCTTATTATATACATAAAAATGAATTTCTGTCTGTCTGAACCTTATAGGCTCGAAAACTACTGAACCGATCGGCGTGAAAATTTGTATGCCTAGGTTTTTGGGGCCGGAGAAGGTTCTTAAGATGGTTCGAGACACCTCCCCGCTTTGGAAAGGGGGGCGCCCATACAAATGAAACACTAATTTCTTAATAGCTAGTTTCTTAATAGTAGTGTGAAGCCACTTTGATGGCTGCAGAATGATCGTCGTGCAGGAGATACCTTCGTTTAAGTAGTTGATCTGTAAATTATAAAAAAGTAACATTATCACCAACTTATCAAAAAGAAGGTATGTAGTTCACCTTATCCTGCTCCAGAGGCACATTTTGAAAAGTGAAAATAAAAGTTTGATTGCAAACTTTACGGTGGCATTTACAATTTACTTTGTAATTACGTAATAAATTTACCTTTTCGATCTTTTCGGGATTTCACTTGATAAAAAAATGTTCCCTTTGTTAAACGAAGCATATGCATTTGTTTGAATAGGTAGTCGACACAAAAAACGTGCTTAGCACATGCATGACATATGTCAAAATGTTCATATCTGTTATCTGTTAAAAGTTACGTGCCGATACCCGACCAGTGCCAGTAACTGATCACCTTCCCTACATTATTCCCAAGTGGCAAACTTATCATAAACAAGCTACTTAAATTTATTTACGACTAAATCACGCACACTTCAAAAATATCGTGTAAATGTATGGCTTATAACATGCACATACATAAATGGAGCGGCTCATGTGTCAGAAAATTACGTCTGCCTTTAAATTTATATGCCATTACGATCCAAAAATATACACGTCGTGACGTAGAAGCAAGCACACGTCATGATAGGTATTTCATTATTATCGCTATGTAATTGATCGTTCCAAATGAATATTCTTCATTTTAATAAAATTTTCACAATCCTTCCGGTTAGGTACCGAAATCACTTCGTTGTTAATATTATTCATAAATACATTTGTTCAACAACTGTTCCAAGTTCATAAAAATTCCATTTGCTAAAAATTCATTATCCAAAACGCTGTCTGAATTTCAAGAGTTTTCAAGAATCCTTACTCACTTTCATACATGCAAAACAGATTTGAAACGGCGAAACATTTACTTCCATGCCGGCAATAATACTTTATATTCAATTTGATTGTTTACGCCTCAGAAACTGGAACAGCTTTGATGATATAGCATGTCACATGTGACAATGACATTTCCGGTGAAGTGATAAGACGTATTGCTTTTGTGAATAGGGCCTTCTACGGATTACGTAACTAGCTTAGGTCCATGCATGTATATTTAATGTTGGAATGTGAAACATGGAACTAAAGCGTTTAAAAAACAGTTTGTTTTACAATGGTGGCGAAAAATAACGCAGTGGTGATATTTAGCACATCTACCCTATTGGATTCTTTGGAACCAATGCCTGGTTGCGCGTGGGAAGTAATTTGTATGGTGATATATTCTATATGTATTATCGACTTAAAGGAACTTTGGTTATATCACCCCGAAAGAATATTTTAGTAAGAAGTTTGGATTAGTACTGATATAATGCCAAAGAGGAGATGATATACAATATGGCAGCAATAAATGCATTTCAGAACTAACCATCCCAATTAGAACAAGTTTCCTTCTAAAATCCGAACCGTTCAAAATCCAACACCGAAAATCTGAATCAAGTTCAAAAAAAACTTCTGACTCAATCTTATTTGCATACCCGTTCACTTTTCCTGGATAGTTTGCCATTTCGAAACACAACCAACGGTCTGCGGCTTGAGCGGCCTTATCAAAATTGTATATCGTTCAGAGCGGAGGTTCGGATCGTTCGAAGAAGCAACCTTACCTTCTTCGATGGTTGAAATTTACATTTTATTAATTTGACGAAACATATCTTCAAGGTTCTAAGCGAACTGGTTTTGAACGAAATCGCAACGAATGCCGATTAACATGTGAATGTTGGCCGATATGCTCGAAACGGAATCATTTTCCTGAAAAATTACGTGTCACTGCTACTTGTTCTGAAGATTCTAATAGTACTAGTGAGGTAATTACTACGCATAAGCAACCTATTTTTGTTGTTGCACATATCAAAATGAGAATAATTTTTCCTAAATCCTTCGGTAATCTACAAACAAAATGGCAGTTTTGTAATTCTCACTCTAATCTAGCACTTGGAATTTGATCTTCGTTATTTTGTTTTCGTGTCTCTCCAGTTTAGGAACAGGTTAGAGATCAGATATGGATTCTGGACTTATGGTTGCAGGATTTTGATTAATATTGAACTGAAATTTTAACAATCTTCTACTCTACTGTATCGTCATCCTCAACAATGTCAATATTCGCAATTTTAAATTTAATTAAAATTAATCCATTTATCCAATTATCCAGTTTATAAAATTATGTAAAAACTTCATTATCATTTTTAATTATACATTCAGTTATGCAGACTGGTGGAACCAGTTAAGCTTATTTTTTTTAATTTATTTGAAAATATTTACATGTCTGTGGAATTTTGACAGGAAAGAAGAAACACACAAGATGGGTTCACCTATTTGACAAAGACATAAACTTCCGTGGATCGAATTATAGATTACATAAACGTTCATCATAAAATTACAAAAGTGCAAACTTGAAGAATCACCGTCGAATGAAGCCTGTTGTATTCGATTTAGCTCACTCACTCACACACATACAATCATTTAATAAATTAGCATTAGCATTAGCATTAGCATTGAGCATTTCGCACAAATTCGTAGGTGGTACAAGCCTGTAGTATTGCATCAACTTTCATTCGTTATCACAGATATTGATTTGGGACTAATCACTATCTCTTAGATGGAAGCAATGCACTCTCGAATAGTCGAGATCTGTCCTGGCCACGTCCTTGCGAATGCTGAGGAAGGGGAAGGATGGTTAGTTGGACACCTACTTAAGAAAGATGCAGAGAAGTCTACGACCTCTCATAGGTGCCACAGGAGGTTTTGGATTTGTTAGTGTAGAAGGTTATAACAGTAGGAATCGTTTCGGTAGAACGTGAAACACAGAAAGAACAAAGATAGCAATACAAAGTAGGAAAGGGACGAACCAGGACTGAAACCCACGACCTCCTGCTTATAAGGCAGAAGCGGTAGCCACTAGACCACCGAGCTCGTCACACATTCAAGCATTTAATAAATTCGTCGAAATTATTTTCAAGTGCCTGGCAGTGGATTAGATGTTGATTGGATTTAGATTATATTTATATTAGATTTAGCTTGGAACATGGAACTGCAAGTCGCTAGGCTTCGCAGGTTGGGATAGGATAATCTACGATGAATTACATCGCCGCAACTTCGATGTCGTAGCGCTGCAGGAAATCTGCTGGGCAGGACAGAAAGTGTGGAAAAGCGGGCATCGAGCGGCTACCTTCTACCAAAGCTGTGGCACCACCAATGAGCTGGGAACCGGCTTTATAGTGCTGGGAAAGATGCGCCAACGCGTGATTGGGTGGCAGCCAATCAACGCAAGGATTTGCAAGCTGAGGATAAAAGGCCGTTTCTTTAACTATAGCATCATCAACATACACTGCCCACACGAAGGGAGATCCGACGACGAGAAAGAAGCGTTCTATGCGCAGCTGGAGCTGACATACGATGGATGCCCGCTGCGGGACGTCAAAATCGTCATCGGTGACATGAACGCTCAGGTAGGAAGGGATGAAATGTATAGACCGGTCATCGGACCGGATAGTCTGCATACCGTATCGAACGACAACGGCCAACGATGCATAAACTTTGCAGCCTCTCGCGGAATGGTAGTCCGAAGCACTTTATTCCCCCGCAAGAATATCCACAAGGCCACATGGAAATCACCTAATCAAGTAACGGAAAACCAAATCTCCGACATCACGAACGTACGCACTTACCGCAGTGCGACTATTGAATCCGACCACTACCTCGTCGCAGTATGTCTGCGCTCAAAACTCTCGACGGTGATCAACACGCGTCAGAGTCGTCCGCCGCGGCTTAACATTGGGCGGCTGCAAGACGGTAGACTAGCCCAAGACTACGCGCAGCAGCTGGAAGTGGCACTCCCAACGGAAGAGCAGCTAGGCGCAGCATCTCTTGAAGATGGCTGGAGAGATATTCGATCCGCCATTGGAAGCACCGCAACCGCTGCACTAGGCACGGTGGCTCCGGATCAGAGAAACGACTGGTATGACGGCGAATGTGAGCAGTTAGTTGAGGAGAAGAATGCAGCATGGGCGAGATTGCTGCAACACCGCACGAGGGCGAACGAGGCACGATACAAACGGGCGCGGAACAGACAAAACTCGATTTTCCGGAGGAGAAAGCGCTAGCAGGAAGATCGAGACCGTGAAGAGACGGAGGAACTGTACCGCGCTAATAACGCACGAAAGTTCTATGAGACGTTCACGTAAGGGCCACGTGCCACAGCCCGATATGTGTAAGGACATAAACGGGAACCTTCTTACGAACGAGCGTGAGGTGATCCAAAGGTGGCGGCAGCACTACGAAGAGCACCTGAATGGCGATATGGCAGACAACAGTGGCGGTATGGTAATGAACCTAGGAGCACGCGCGCAGGACATGCGACTTCCGGCTCCGAATCTCCAGGAAATCCAGGAGGAGATCGGCCGGCTGAAAAACAACAAAACCCCTGGAGTTGACCATCTACCAGGAGAGCTGTTTAAACACGGTGGTGAAGCACTGGCTAGAGCGCTGCACTGGGTGATTACCAAGGTTTGGGAGGATGAGGTTCTGCCGCAGGGGTGGATGGAAGGTGTCGTGTGTCCCATCTACAAAAAGGGCGATAAGCTGGATTGTAGCAACTACCGCGCAATCACATTGCTGAACGCCGCCTACAAGGTACTCTCCCAAATTTTATGCCGTCGACTAACACCAATTGCAAGAGAGTTCGTGGGGCAGTACCAGGCGGGATTTATGGGTGAACGCTCTACCACAGACCAGGTGTTCGCCATACGTCAGGTATTGCAGAAATGCCGCGAATACAACGTGCCCACACATCATCTATTTATCGACTTCAAAGCCGCATATGATACAATCGATCGGGACCAGCTATGGCAGCTAATGCACGAAAACGGATTTCCGAATAAACTGATACGGTTGATCAAGGCGACGATGGATCGGGTGATGTGCGTAGTTCGAGTTTCAGGGGCATTCTCGAGTCCCTTCGAAACCCGTAGAGGGTTACGGCAAGGTGATGGTCTTTCGTGTCTGCTATTCAACATCGCTTTGGAGGGAGTAATACGAAGGGCAGGGATTGACACGAGTGGTACGATTTTCACGAAGTCCGTCCAGTTATTTGGTTTCGCCGACGACATTGATATCATGGCACGTAACTTTGAGAGGATGGAGGAAGCCTACATCAGACTGAAAAGCGAAGCTAAACGGATTGGACTAGTCATCAACACGTCGAAGACGAAGTACATGATAGGAAGAGGCTCAAGAGAGGTCAATTTGAGCCACCCACCACGAGTTTCTATCGGTGGTGACGAAATCGAGGTGGTTGAAGAATTCGTGTACTTGGGCTCACTGGTGACCGCCGATAACGATACCAGCAGAGAAATTCGGAGACGCATGTGGCTTTTTTTGTCGGAACTGACGCACTCCATAGAGGAAGCAGATAGGACTAATTTTATATGTGATTGTATTATTATTGATGACGATGGCGAAAAGCACACTAATAATGTAATAAAAGAAAACAGTGCTACAAATAGCAATATTCAGTAGATATCGGTATATTGTCAAAATTTCAATAGGATGAGAAGCGCTGAAAAAATGACTGAAATCCAAAATAATGTTTTAAGTACATCTTTCAAAGTGATTTTAGCGACTGAAACAAGTTGGCACGATAGTGTTAAAAATGAAGAAGTTTTTGGTAATAGTTACAACGTTTACAGAGATGACCGAGACTACGAACGGTCTGGAAAAAAATCAGGAGGAGGTGTTTTGGTTACAGTATCCACAATTTTCAATTCAGAAATAATTAAAACGGATAAATTCAATGATTTTGAACAAGTGTGGGCCGAGGTACAAATTTCAGGTGAAATTCATGTTTTTGCTTCAGTTTATATTCCTCCAAATAATGCTCGCAGAGATATTTATGATAACTTTTTTTGGTATCGCCGAGAATGTTTTATCTGGCTTGCATCCTGAAGTAAAAGTGTATATATATATATGGTGATTTTAACCAAAGAAATGTAGATTTCATACCGGACTGTGACAATGAGAGCATTTTACTTCCAGTCATAGGGGAAAATGAGCTATTGCATTTTGTATTCGATAAAATTGCTAACTTAGGATTAAATCAAATCAATCATGTGAAGAATATCCAAAAGTGTTATCTAGATCTACTGCTGACTAACTGTTATGAAGATTTTTGTGTAAATGAATCACTAGCTCCTCTTTGGCGAAATGAAGTATTCCACACAGCAATTGAATTCTCTTTGTTTGTACACGTTAATGATATACCAATCGAATGTGAGTTTGAAGAAATCTTCGATTATCAATCAGCCAACTACGGAAATATAAAGCATAAACTGAAGAATATAGATTGGCAAACTGCTATAAGGAACGAACAAAATGTTGATAAAGCGAAAGAAAAGTTTTATAACACATTGCACAATATAATAATGGAAAAAGTGCCGGTTAAAAGACGGAGAAGTCATGCTGTATCGAAAGATCCAATTTGGTTTACAAGAGATATTAGAAATCTTAAAAATCGCAAGCAGAAAGCACATAAAAACTACAAGAAGCATAATCTTCAACATTATTTAGAGGAGTATCTTAATATTTGTGATCAACTGAACTGTGCTATAAATATTGCATACAATGAATATAATTTAAAAACTGAACTTGAAATCAAGACTAGTCCAAAACATTTTTTCAGCTATGTGAACACTAAATTAAAATCAACCAATTTTCCATCGAAACTTTATTTAGATGGTAGAACAGGTAATGGGCCAGAGGAAATATGTAATTTGTTTACCGATTTCTTTAAAGAAACATACACTACCCACTCAGAAGATGATCGAGATCGCGACTTTTTCGATTTTTATCCTGAGCTTTCAAATGACGTTTACGTCAACCATCTTAATGTACACGAAATTTGTGATGCCCTGAAACATCTAGATGGGACTAAGAGCTCCGGACCCGATGGAATACCTGCAGTGTTTATTAAGACTCTAGCAATTGAACTTATTTATTTATCATCAGACTAAGGCCGGAGTGGCCTGTGCTGCACATAAAAGACTTCTCCATTCAGCTCGGTTCATGGCTGCACTTCGCCAACCACGCAGTCTGCGGAGGGTCCGCAAGTCGTCCTCCACCTGATCGATCCACCTTGCCCGCTGTGCACCTCGCCTTCTTGTTCCCGTCGTATCGTTGTCGAGAACCATTTTCACCGGATTACTGTCCGACATTCTGGCTACGTGCCCGGCCCACCGCAGTCTTCCGATTTTCGCGGTGTGAACGATGGATGGTTCTCCCAACAGCTGATGCAACTCGTGGTTCATTCGCCTCCTCCACGTACCGTCCGCCATCTGCAACCCACCATAGATGGTACGCAACACTTTCCTTTCGAAAACTTCCAGTGCGCGTTGGTCCTCCACGAGCATCGTCCAGGTCTCGTGTCCGTAGAGAACTACCGGTCTTATAAGCGTTTTGTAGATAGTCAGTTTGGTACGGCGGCGAACTCTATTCGATCGAAGCGTCTTGCGGAGTCCAAAGTACGTACGATTTCCAGCCACTATGCGTCTCCGAATTTCTCTGCTGGTATCGTTATCGGCGGTCACCAGTGAGCCCAAGTACACGAATTCTTCAACCACCTCGATTTCGTCACCACCGATAGAAACTCGTGGTGGGTGGCTCACATTGACCTCTCTTGAGCCTCTTCCTATCATGTACTTCGTCTTCGACGTGTTGATGACTAGTCCAATCCGTTTAGCTTCGCTTTTCAGTCTGATGTAGGCTTCCTCCATCCTCTCAAAGTTACGTGCCATGATATCAATGTCGTCGGCGAAACCAAATAACTGGACGGACTTCGTGAAAATCGTACCACTCGTGTCAATCCCTGCCCTTCGTATTACTCCTCCAAAGCGATGTTGAATAGCAGACACGAAAGACCATCACCTTGCCGTAACCCTCTACGCGTTTCGAAGGACTCGAGAATGCCCCTGAAACTCGAACTACGCACATCACCCGATCCATCGTCGCCTTGATCAACCGTATCAGTTTATCCGGAAATCCGTTTTCGTGCATTAGCTGCCATAGCTGGTCCCGATCGATTGTATCATATGCGGCTTTGAAGTCGATAAATAGATGATGTGTGGGCACGTTGTATTCGCGGCATTTCTGCAATACCTGACGTATGGCGAACACCTGGTCTGTGGTAGAGCGTTCACCCATAAATCCCGCCTGGTACTGCCCCACGAACTCTCTTGCAATTGGTGTTAGTCGACGGCATAAAATTTGGGAGAGTACCTTGTAGGCGGCGTTCAGCAATGTGATTGCGCGGTAGTTGCTACAATCCAGCTTATCGCCCTTTTTGTAGATGGGACACACGACACCTTCCATCCACTCCTGCGGCAGAACCTCATCCTCCCAAACCTTGGTAATCACCCAATGCAGCGCTCTAGCCAGTGCTTCACCACCGTGTTTAAACAGCTCTCCTGGTAGTTGGTCAACTCCAGGGGCTTTGTTGTTTTCAGCCGGCCGATCTCTTCCTGGATTTCCTGGAGATTCGGAGCCGGAAGTCGCATGTCCTGCGCGCGTGCTCCTAGGTTCATTACCATACCGCCACCGTTATCTGCCATATCGCCATTCAGGTGCTCTTCGTAGTGCTGCCGCCACCTTTGGATCACCTCACGCTCGTTCGTAAGAAGGTTCCCGTTTATGTCCTTACACATATCGGGCTGTGGCACGTGGCCCTTACGTGAACGGTTCAACTTCTCATAGAACTTTCGTGCGTTATTAGCGCGGTACAGTTCCTCCGTCTCTTCACGGTCTCGATCTTCCTGCTGGCGCTTTTTCCTCCGGAAAATCGAGTTTTGTCTGTTCCGCGCCCGTTTGTATCGTGCCTCGTTCGCCCTCGTGCGGTGTTGCAGCAATCTCGCCCATGCTGCATTCTTCTCCTCAACTAACTGCTCACATTCGCCGTCATACCAGTCGTTTCTCTGATCCGGAGCCACCGTGCCTAGTGCAGCGGTTGCGGTGCTTCCAATGGCGGATCGAATATCTCTCCAGCCATCTTCAAGAGATGCTGCGCCTAGCTGCTCTTCCGTTGGGAGTGCCACTTCCAGCTGCTGCGCGTAGTCTTGGGCTAGTCTACCGTCTTGTAGCCGCCCAATGTTAAGCCGCGGCGGACGACTCCGACGCGTGTTGATCACCGTCGAGAGTTTTGAGCGCAGACATACTGCGACGAGGTAGTGGTCGGATTCAATATTCGCACTGCGGTAAGTGCGTACGTTCGTGATGTCGGAGAAGAATTTACCGTCGATTAGAACGTGGTCGATTTGGTTTTCCGTTACTTGATTAGGTGATTTCCATGTGGCCTTGTGGATATTCTTACGGGGGAAGAAAGTGCTTCGGACTACCATTCCGCGGGAGGCTGCAAAGTTTATGCATCGTTGGCCGTTGTCGTTCGATACGGTATGCAGACTATCCGGTCCGATGACCGGTCTATACATTTCCTCCCTTCCTACCTGAGCGTTCATGTCACCGATGACGATTTTGACGTCCCGCAGTGGGCATCCATCGTATGTCTGCTCCAGCTGCGCATAGAACGCTTCTTTCTCGTCGTCGGATCTCCCTTCGTGTGGGCAGTGCACGTTGATGATGCTATAGTTGAAGAAACGGCCTTTTATCCTCAGCTTGCACATCCTTGCGTTGATTGGCTGCCACCCAATCACGCGTTGGCGCATCTTTCCCAGCACTATGAAGCCGGTTCCCAGCTCGTTGGTGGTGCCACAGCTTTGGTAGAAGGTAGCCGCTCGATGCCCGCTTTTCCACACTTTCTGTCCTGTCCAGCAGATTTCCTGCAGCGCTACGACATCGAAGTTGCGGGGATGTAATTCATCGTAGATTATCCTATCGCAACCTGCGAAGCCTAGCGACTTGCAGTTCCATGCTCCAAGCTTCCAATCGTGATCCTTTATTCGTCGTCTAGGTTGTTGCCGATTGTATTGAGTCGTTTTATCTTCTATGTCGTTCGTAATAGTTGTTTTTAAAGGCGGCTTATTGGGCCTGCGCAAACCTCCTCTCTCGTCGAAGGGCCGTCGTGTCAGGGCTGTTTAGCATCCCACCTAACACCAGGACTTGGGCTTGTGCCCTTGTAGCGGCACACGGTCGCTTTGGCGGAGTCTACTTGCGGATTCATGCAGCATTTTATAGAGGTTTAACAGGGCCCACTGTCAAACCCCATCACATCCTAGGCAGGCGCCACAACTCGCAGATGGCCTGGGGAGAGATCGTCAAGCCCTTGGACATAGTCCCTGCTGCCCCCGAGCAATTGAACTTACTGCTCCATTATTCTGGATTTTCAACATGTCACTGGAATCAGGATGTTTTCCGTTAATATGGAAAAAATCATTTTCAGTTCCAATTTTAAAATCTGGTATAAAATCCAATGTTCGTAACTATCGTGGTATTGCTCTTATATCTTGCATACCGAAATTGTTCGAAGCAATTGTTAATGAAAAAATATTTGTTCAAATTAAAAATCGAATCACATCTAAGGGTTTCTTTAAAGGTCGTTCGACAGCCACAAATCTAACAGAATTCGTTAATTATTCTTTGTACACAGATTTTAGCAAAGCTTTTGGTCGCGTTGATTTACCCATGCTTTTGTTCAAACTGCAGAAGATGGGAATTCAACCAAAACTTCTTCATTGGCTTGAATCGTATCTAACAAGTCGTGTTCAAATTGTAAGATACAAAGGAAAATTATCAACCCCAATACAAGCCTTTTCTGGAGTTCCTCAAGGATCTCATTTAGGTCCATTACTGTTTATTTTGTTTGTAAATGACCTCCCTCTTGTGCTTCATAAATTGAATGTCTTAATTTATGCAGATGATATGAAACTTTTCCTAAAAATCAAAACTGTCGAGGATATCGATACATTCAATTATGAAATATTGGTATTCCATACATGGTGTAAAAAAAGTCTTCTACAGTTGAATATAAAAAATGCAACTTAACCTTCAGCAGAAAACGAAACATACTCAGCGCAAATATTAGTTTTGATGATCAGAACGTAGTAAGAAGCAATAGAGTAAGAGATTTGGGAGTAATATTGGATTCAAAACTCACTTTCATCGATCATTATAACTTAATTGTAAGCAAATCCAACAACATGTTAGGTTTTATAAAACGATTCTGTTACAATTTTCAGAACCCATACACAATAAAAACACTATATACAGCTTATGTAAAGCCAATCTTAGAATATTGCAGCATAGTTTGGTCCCCATTTTCAGCTATTCATGCCAACAGAATTGAGTCAGTTCAAAAACAATTTTTATTATATGCACTACGAAAGATAGGGTGGACCGAACTTCCATTGCCACCATATGTAGCTCGTTGTAAGCTCATCAATATTGATTCACTGAAAGTGCGTCGAGATTTAGCAATGGTAACTTTTATAAACAATATTGTTTCAAACAGAATTGACTCAACGAAGCTATTATCAAAACTTAATTTTTATGTTCCATTCAGAGCTTGAAATAATCGAATATTTTTTGTAAAGCCCATCGGCCTTCTTTATCACCCTCACTTCGTTTATATTCATGGGTCATTCCATACCAAGTGACCGAACCACTTGTAATCGACTTTCACCGATTTTAATCAAATTCCGTGGATTTGTTTATCTATCGATTATATGTAAAAATCCAAATTTATTTGATGATTGAACAACCCCTCGGCAAATGGAAGCACCCCCCGTTTTTGACGATTTGTAAAAAACATATTTTTGAACAACTCATTTCTCGGACAGTTTTTAAGCTACAAATAACTTCTTTTTATGCATTTTAAAGAGAATTCTTCAAACTTTTAAGAAAAATATCGATTTTGAGTAGAAGTGTTGCCAACTCTATTGTTTTTGCGTTTTAAGTGTAAAATCGTATTTTTCTGCCAATGAGTATATTTTTATTTGGAAAATAACACCAGCATCGTGTTCTCCAGAAAATTTTGTATAAGAAACACTCGAAACCCCAAGGTACTATGAGCCGTTCTCGAGTTATGGAGTTCTGAATATTATATGATTCATATGGAACTTATCAATCACATAAGATTTTGTTATGCATACTGAACCTTTACCTTTTATGGAATTGCCAAGAATTCGAAGATATTGTTTTCTTCAAATAAATTGTAAAACATGTAACTTGAGCCTTTGAATAGAAAATAATGTACTTGGCAACGTAGTCACTTTGGAAGGAATAGCTTTTCTGTATTGTTGTAGAGCGTACTATTAAACTATTACTCACATAGATACTATATTATTTCATTTGCTATGGAAAGATTTTTTTTTTAATTTTATAAAACATTTATTAATTTCGAAAGCTCTCGGCTCATATGCAGTTGAACGTTACGGAGCCGAAATCTTTATACTATTTTATTCTTACAAAATAACGTTAGATTAAGTGAACCGAAAGACTCGTGTTTCAATCTGGATTAGGGAATACAGTACAACAACAGTTCGCTAACTGGGCGCTTTTTAACTGGACTGCTTTTTAACTGGGCGTTCGCTAACTGGGCCAAAGCACAGTTGCAAAGCGGTTATCCTTCAAAGAACAAAAACAAAGACTAGGCTGCGAGGGGAGTTGAAATGGTAAATTATTCTCTTTCCAAGTAAAGCACCGATCAGAACAATGCATCGTAGATCCCCTCGACAACCCAGTTAAAAAGCGGCGCTCGTTAACTAGACCGATGTTCTAGCCTAGTTAGCGAATGGTTACTGTATCACAGTAGGGAAGGAGGAAACGAATAATACTAAATTTATGACGATGATGAAAACATTAACGAAGTTCTTGTTTCATTACTGTTACGGGACATAGAAATGAAACAAGAATTTTATCATCGTTAAACAAACATTTTCTTAAAAACAACAAAGGAAAGACATACGAGAAGCAATTACGACAAAAGAAACGATATGGTTATCTAAAAACCCCTGATTAATTACCTAGCGGTACTGGTGCCTTTCTCGTGCATTATGGAAATAGTATTTTGACCATAACTTTCGAGCCTATAATCCCAACCAGTAAAATTTTAATAGGAAACAATGGGCCTGGATTTCCCGTAAAATGCAACATGGTGCGAACAAAACGGTTAAGGGCAAGCCCCTAAATAGTGGATGAGACTTTTTTACGCACACACACAGACATCACCTCAATTCGTTGAGCTGAGTCGATTGGTATACAACACTATGGGTCTCCCGCCTTCTATATTTTTTTTTAGGAGCGAACATAAAGCCTTTCGGTGCACTTAGTGTACGAGAAAGGTAAAAATAAATTAGCTTATAAGGAAGTAGACTTTCACTATGTTATTGTGGAAAAATAATGTATGAAAAGGCAAATCATTATGCAAATGGTATTTGTACGTACAGAAGAAGAGGGTTAGTGATTTGTGACAGGTGGGAGGTAAGAGGGTTGAAAATGGCGAAAAACGTTTGATGCAATTTTTAAACGATAGCCATGAGCTCTCTCTCACTCACCATGTAATTAAAAATTGTCAACTGTATGTGTATATTATCAAAATATGAAAATAGTAGACCAATAATAAACATCATAAAAATGGTCTTCTTTGAGATAATGATTTTATTTGCTGTATTTTGAAAATAAATGGATAATATTTGCTGTTAAACGGCCAATATACTTTCGCTATATTTTTTTTGCATTTTTTACTCCTAGAGAATTCAGATTTTCGTAAACCATGTGACATATTGTTTAAATTTTTAATAGTTGACCCTAAGGATGTCGAAAATCTTTGCAGAAGAAGAAGCCTTGCTGGAACGACGACCAAAATTGTTTATTCTACCAGACCTGTCAAACTACGTGTACCAATAATTCAACTGAGTGTTATTTCAAAAATTTTAATCTTTTAGTGCTGAGGAATAAATTGTAGTTATTCAGATTAATTTTTAATGGAAAATTCCGGAAAGAGAAATGGTTTTTCCGTCTAACAAGGACAGTGGGATAAAAGCCCACCGAAGCGGCGGGTACCCTCCAATACCTTTTCCGAACTAAATCTATCACATGTTGTACATATGCATAATCGAGTTTCAGACATAGTAAGGACAATTGACCAGATAGTGCTGGCAGAAACATTGATTTCTTGCATATGATCTGAACAATCAATCTTCAAAGCGCTGTAATACGTCCAGCAATGCTTATTCTTCAGCACACTCTTTCAGCATCTCTCAGTATTGAGTCAGATGATTGAATTAACGATAAAATAAAGCCGCTAGGAGCAAAAATGCAAAAAATACATTTTTCCATATAAATTTCAAACGCGATGCTGTAAGTGGGGAAGCAACCAATCGAGCTGTGTATGTGTGTTATGTATGTGTCAATGCGTATATGTGTGTATGTTCGGAAATCAGTAAAAAAATCTACAATGTTCACAGTGAAAAAAGGACTTTTCATTTTTAAAATCCTGTATCTCAAAATCGGAACATAGTACCTCGGGGTTTTAAGCGTTTCCAATGTAAAAATGGTCAAAGAACACGTTGGTGAGGTTATTTCCTGAATAAAAAT
Organism: Armigeres subalbatus; assembly: GCF_024139115.2. NCBI lineage: Eukaryota > Metazoa > Arthropoda > Insecta > Diptera > Culicidae > Armigeres > Armigeres subalbatus. Next base: position 125,074,041 of record NC_085140.1, read on the forward strand.
ATACTCATTGGGTAAAAAATGCATTTTGCACACAAAAACTTAAAAATGGTTAATTTGGCAACACTGCACATCAACAAATTAATTTTATATAAATTCCTTGAAAAATCTTCTTTTGAATGGTTACCTTAGATTCATTGTAGACCTCACAGTTCCAGAGATATGAACAAAACAATATGATGAGTTTCATACATTTGTCCGAAAAGGGGGATGGTCTTATTAATCGTGGGGAGGTCCAAACACCACGAAATTTTGGTTTTTGGGGTATAACCCATACATAAACAATTGGTCAAAATTTCATTCAATTCTAAGAAAGTCGATTGCACGTTTGCATTTTTTCTCGGTCACTTCATATGGAATGACCCATATTCAACTGAACATTGACAATTTCTGATCAAATATCAGTCAGTGAGTATTTATTTAGATTTCGTAAACTTATAAATTACTGTAAAACTAAACACTTAAATGATGATTTCAACAATTACTCACATAGATCTGACCCCGACGTTGAGCTGAGGGACAATTTTAGTGCCAAAAGTCAACATAATCAAGGCCAATTATGTTTTCATTAAACGTAGTGATCATTATCAGTACCAATCAAATGAATGAATAGGTGAAGAAGAAAACTGAGAAAGTCACTCTATGTTTTGAATGGTCATGCGACGTTTGTAAATATTCGACCTGAAGTTGCTTCGTGGAAGTGATTATTTTATGCTCTGGTTCCATTACGATCTTTACGACATCGTCAAATATTCTCCGTAAATTATCATCGAACAAACTTTGCAAAATATGGCCCAATGAATCAAATGATGATCACTTATAATAAACATTGTGACACTATTGACTTATCGATGTCCAAAACACAGCTGAAACAGATCTTCTCTCGTATTATAAGCTAATGACACTTTACAATAAGTTTAAACAGTATCAACATTATTTAATGTTATTTAGAATAGTTAAGAATACAAATGTAAATAGGTCTACAATTATGATTTACGACAATAAATAAATAAATAAATAAATAAATTTAAATCGTACGTAATTTGGACTCCACAAGACGCTCCGATCGAATAGAGTTCGCCGCCGTACCAAACTGACTATATACAAAACGCTTATGAGACCAGTAGTTCTCTACAGACACGAGACCTGGACGATGCTCGTGGAGGACCAACGCGCACTGGGAGTTTTCGAAAGGAAAGTGTTGCGTACCATCTATGGTGAGGTGCAGATGGCGGACGGTACGTGGAGGAGGCGAATGAACCACGAGCTGCATCAGCTGTTGGGAGAACCATCCATCGTTCACACCGCGAAAATCGGAAGACTGCGGTGGGCCGGGCACGTAGCCAGAATGTCGGGCAGTAATCCGGTGAAAATGGTTCTCGACAACGATCCGACGGGAACAAGAAGGCGAGGTGCACAGCGGGCAAGGTGGATCGATCAGGTGGAGGACGACTTGCGGACCCTCCGCAGACTGCGTGGTTGGTGAAGTGCAGCCATGGATCGAGCTGAATGGAGAAGTCTTTTATGTGCAGCACAGGCTACTCCGGCCTTAGTCTGATGATAAATAAATTATATTAGATTTGGATCGGTTTTATTACTGCAGTTTTGCAAATTTCAAACAACCGTTATCTCTACAAAATTTAAAACCATTGCTCCGGTATAAATGACAATTGTGTTAGCTAATTTGCTGCAAAATCTTTGGTGAATGTCAGCAACGAATCGTCACTTTGACGGAAAGAAAAGGTAGAGAAATATATAAAAAATATCATTAAATAAGTCATTATATGTCATTAAATAAGTCGAAGAATTTACTGTAACAAACGGGATTCAAATTTTGACGGGAAAGATCAATTTAAGATCACCCTAGATGTGGCAGGTCGCGCTTAAACCTAATAACGTGCCCATGAACAGTAATGTTCACCCCCTGTTTCGCACACATTCTAACTATACCAACATTCACCACCTCTGCCATCCAGTTTTGGATTATTTCTATCGCTTTCGCCGCCAGCATTCCGACCTTTTCCCGATTTTCGAAAGATATCGACAGGACCACATCGTAAGGGAAGAGCTTATCCACAACTACAGTATTTCCGGGCACATTTCAGCGCCTTCTTTTTGAAATTCAGGATAAATTTATAGTATTTAAATATCTTTGTTTTGATTGCGATATTGATTGTGTTTTTCATTATTTACTTGACTTCCTTATATTTTGAATGTAGTATATAGTAAAATATTTTTCTTATTATATTGGCTACCTGATTATTTTTTTCTTTGTCTGTCATTGAGCTCGGACCTATATGTACATGAAAATATTAGCGATTTGAACCATTCAATATGTGGGTGCCCAAAAATTTTGTCAATGTCGACATAGTGAGTCGTTATACACTGCGCCTAAAAATAGGCATACATGTGGTAACGAGCACACTGCAGCTGCGCAATGATGAGTGCACGGTAAGTTTTACTAACACATTAAAATGTGTCACATCCATTCTATCTTCTATATAATAAAAGTTAACAATGAAAACGGAATATATACCTATTAATGACGAATGTTTGATTAGATTTTCTGGGGTTATTGTATTTCTATCAGTTAAAAATTGTTTCAAGGAAGCAGAACTTTGGGATGATTTTCATCAGACATTGGTATTATTATTTATTAACAATTATTTTCATCGATTTTGTGCGGTATTTAAATTGCACAAGCATTTATTCGCATTAAAGTGTTACGTTCATGTTTATACAGCGAAACACAATTTTTTTAGCTTCTGTAGCTTGTGTACACCAGGAATACGGCAAAATTAATGCGCTAATTAATTAGCAAAAGTACGGCCGTACACTAATTACGTAGGCAATTTTTCTGGGTTTTTCAATTCCCCCTCCCCCATGTAAGATTTTTCCCATACATATCATTTTTTATTTATATGGAGCGTAAGAAAATGGTAGACCCCCTCTTCCCATAAGTGCTTACGTAATAAGTGTACGACCCCTAATCCAAAAAACGGTTCTCTTTGTTTTTAATGAAATGTTCAACTCCAATGGAGAAACAGTCATTTGTCCATTTCGAAGCATATGCTGTGCATATGCACAGCCAAGATATTTAACAAATAAAATGATTTTGGTACGGCCGAGTTGCCGAATATTATATGCAATTAAGTGAGAAATTGTTATTTAATTAACAAACATACGAACATATTTTCTTGAATGGGTATCTCACATTGCGCTTAAAATGCAACAACCTATTATCACTCTAATAGTATTACCACTTTAAATGTATATTCCATACATTGTATTTTTTGTTTCGACATTTAAGGGTGTATGCCTTATGCTGTCAGTTTATTATAGCAGCCGAGCCGAACACTAACAAACGCGGTGCGCCTATCAGTATCCTAAGTTTACTACTTTTATTTAACCCTTATGGACTTAACCACGAACGAGGAGATATCTGAGGGCAATTTTTACAAACAAATTGATCATCTATGGTACACAGTTTGCATTACAACAAATAGTGAAATAGATCAATTATTAGAATTGTATTACTTTCTGATTAGATAATCGTTAAAACTATTTTTGCATTTTGTGTTACTACTAACAGCATTCCAAAATGTTGAAGCTCAGTCCGCTAAACCCAATCGGAGGTCAGCTTTCGAATTTGCTAAAGCATTACCAAAAACGACACCAAATGTACACCGCAGATATCTGGAAAAAATCAGAATTATTGGATACAACGATCCGTACAGCCCTTCGTTTTTCGCACAAGGAACTCAGAGTATACCGACAACTGTTACTACCGGTCACGTTATTGATTATTTGCTGAACTTCATTTCCTCGTGTACCGGCCGTTCGATGAAGAATGCTCGTAGTGTGGAAGGATACCGGAAGCTTGAGGTAGGGTTTGTGCACTCTCTTCAAGGAACCATGCGAGAACAGTACCATGTTCTCGTAGGAAAGGTAAGGAAAATAGCATGAAATTAATCTCTTGATTTTATAAATATTTTTTACCTTAGGTAATTCACTCGATGAAACTGAAGAAAAATATGTTGAGACCGTGGATAATAATGTACGTGGAAACATTATTTATGCGCACTGTACTTGCGTTGCGGGGATAACTGAGACTTGTTCTCATGTTAGTGCTGTGTTATATGCATTGGCTAATCTGCACGCACAGTCAATTAATCACAAGGTAAATGCTGAATACATTTACTTTTTACAATGCACTAATAAATGTATTAACGCTTACAGTTACAGATTTCCCATGCTATTGGCGCCAGCCGACGAAGAACGTTCGTACAGATCTGTATAGAAAAGTCCGGAATATTGGTTACGGAAAGCATCGAAATATTACTACGACACTATTTCTGGCAAAACAAGACGTGATTTCGACACTTTGTTGAGAAAGCTAAACCCTAGGATCCACTACATTGATATTGTTTTCAAATCGTCTCAAGGAATCTACAAGGATCGTTCCATTCAGGTAATCATATTTTAATCTGAGTACGCCAATCAATCGTTCGACGTGTACTCTCAAGGTTGTTATTTGTTTATCTCTTTCTATATGCAACGGGTTCAATTGAGTATCTTTGCGTAGAAATGTTGCACCTTTGGATGATATCAAATCGCTTATGTTAAAACCCTTATCGGCAATTACAACATCCCCGGGCTCAAGAATTTTGAGAAATGCTAAGGTCTCAGCAACGTTACGATCTGAACAACGACCCGCCATATGCGTGCGAAATAAATGATACTCTTCCTTCAGCTGATATGGCAATTAAAAACTTCACATTTTCCCTCATTTTATATGAACTGTGGTGAGAAAGGGCAGCTTTAGTGTCTGTTGGTTCTTCGGTAGTGATTTCAAAACAATCAATAATGTATATACGGCGATAGCCATAATGCTCATGGAAAATTTGAGGAAGATGTCGAATGCTTATGTTCCTTGAAACAGGGTCTAAAGCGTATCTTGAAGTATCGTACAAAACAAATAACGTTCTATGTTCTATCGCAGCATTTCGATATTGTCGTAGGACAAACAGAATACTCTTCGGCTAAATCCAGAAATGGTGTGTTGCGTCGCAGTTTGCGAAAGGTCATAATGAAGAGTTGATCCATTGTCAACGAACAACGAGGCTGGAACAAACTATTCTCGACGTATTCGTATATTATTTTTAATATCTGAAGACTAATAATTCCGGTGTAGAGTTTGCAGCGTCGGTCATCATTTATCCAGGTCAAGCCGTACTGTTTCTTTGAAAGCTCACTTTCTTACACGTCTACCCGATTTTGAAGTCTTGCTAATTCTTTTCGATACGCCACAAGTATGCCCTTATTATTGCATTTTAACGCAATCAGTTCATTTTGAGATGGTGTAATAGCATTTTCAGCGTTTTTGTCTCCATCATCGAATGTATTATCAGGGCATGTAGAAAACCAGGACTCTGAAAGAATATTGAACGGTATTTGAATAAATAATTGCCTTGTTTATGGAATTAGTTCAAATGATGTTCTGATCGGATTGGCGAAACGGAACAACATTAAATAATAAACCAATTCAAATGATGGTGAAGCAGCATAAAATATACATTTTGAGTCAATTTTAGGCATATAATGCAAACTATGAATCTATCGTAAAAGTTGAATGAATGCTAACAAAAGGCCGCATTATTGCATTATGGTACATAACAAGCTAAAACATATTAAGCATATTAAGAACTTTTCAGTTTCAATTCAATCTCTGTCGTCCAGCACATTTGATATAAATAGAGTAGCTGTTGACATCAAAGTTTACAAATTTAAATTTCATTGCAAATAATGCATATGACGTCTCATATCAAGAATCCCTATAACAAGTGTTATAGCTCATAGTCTGAACTTGGTCTTAAAAATGTGTTTCAAGCTGCTTCGACTCATGGTTATTTTGGACACTTGTTATTCAATGTAGTTTTATGAGCTTTATTTAATAAAATAAATACCTTGTTGGGTACTGTACGCTCCACCCCCGATACCAGTGGAATTCTTCGTTGAATCTGAGGTCGTTGTCTTCATAGAATAATCTTGAGCAACAGTACTGTTGCGGTAAGGTTCTACGCTGCTGTAGGTATAATTGTGCCTGGATTGCGGATTTATTTGGTTGCTGATATTGATGAGCATGCTTCCATTGCTAATATTGTCACAAGATGTGAACAACGAAATACACATAAAACAACTAGAGTTTTTCATAGAAGCTGTTGTACTTACGCTTTGGAATATCTGAAAAACAGCACTGTCCTGCCTCACTTGATATTTCGTCCTGAAGGGCTGCTTGTGTCGCAGCAGTGGAAATAAGATTAGCACCTCCCAGTAAACTGCACACGAATGCTTCATAACTGTCATGATTGACAACAAGACGACTATTGTCTGTATCGACTGCCTCAGCTTGCAGATCTTCTTTCCCAGGAATGTAGTCATCTGTACGGTGGACAGGCAGTTCCGAACGTTGTTTAGCAATGTTCAAAGTAGGGACCCAATCAATATTTGCTACGTCGAAAATCTTGGCAGCTTCGCCTAGATGAATATACATATTTTTAAGAACAATTGTAAACCGTTGTAATCTATTATTAAGTTATTAGACTTACCGGAAACTAAGTGAAGGCCACATACATACCTGTGCCTCGGATTAAAACATTCTCTAAATCCGAAAATTTGTTTCCACTCATCCAACCTTTGCTTTGCTAATTGCGCTCTACTATTCCTTACAGTAGGAAATCGATAGAACCGGTTGCATTTTGTTTTGTGAGTCGAATTACACCGAGGGACAATACATTTTCTCGTCATTTTAGCGAAATATATTTAAAAAAACTGCGATTTTCAGAGGAACTTTTTAAATATAAACCTGATTTTCTGCACAGAACAAATATGTAAACATTGCCCGCAGTGGAAGTCAAAATATGCGGCCAACAAAAAAAAACACACGTGGATGTCCGACAGGGTACCCGTGTTCCCATAAATTGATTTTTTCATACCTTCAACAATTTTCAACTTGAATAATTTTGACAGTTTTGGAAACAGAAACTAGTATACTTTCTTCAATTTAAATTGATTGGCTTTTTTCGGTGACGATGAAATCAAAAAAAGAATTTTTGACGTTACGTGTAAGGTACACCGGGGCAAGTTGAAACGGTTTTTTCAAATTTGAAATTCGAAGTGCTGTAGAAAAATCACCCTTTGATATATTTTGAATCCGTTTGCGGTGTTTGCTAGTTCGGGCCAAGGATTATACATAAAAAATAAGCAACCTCAACAAACTTGTTTCTAATTATTTTCTATATCTAAATTATTTTTTTATATGCATCAAATCACATTCCAAATTCCGATGGGTACTCTAGGTACACAAAAAATTAACTTAAATATGGTCCATTTAATTGTCCCACAGCAATATTATGCATCTCGAGATAAAATAGAATACTGCGGTTTCCTGCTGGTTGCTTCTCAGGTAATCGCAACGATCACTAAACACAACAGAGTCAATGAAAATCTCACCCACCGTATGCACTTGCCATGATAAACACTCTCCATTGGCCCTGACGAAAGCGAGAAAGCAAAATGGGGGCCGGCTGATGTTTTTTTTATTTCACCCAGCAAGGGATATAAGACGTCAATTTTAAAATGATTATTAAAGCGTTAAAACACATTTTAGCCTAAAATTGTTCACTTTTTTGGGTTAGAAATTTAATTTACTTTCACACGAAAGTTGAATTATTTTGATTAAAAAAACATGTGCAGATAAGGAGCCTAACATGTAGTTTTTCAAAACTTTAATCCTACGTTTTAAAAATTTTTCAACTTATCACTGTTAACAACATTTTAAAAGCGTTTTAAAATATACTTCCTATATTTCACCATGTTGAAAAACAGTGATTTCACGCACACGTCCGTCGCCGCTAGATGGCAACAGCGCGGCTGCGTCAAAGCGAATGTACTCCAGTGACACCTGTTGCCTCTCACTAATACAATCGAACACTGCTGTCATTTTGCGAAAAGCACGTGGTTTTGTTTTGAGCGGGAAAATTCTGCCTATCTTTTAACGCAGCGGCTATCTTGACGTTTACCTTCGCAGTCGAGCCTGCGAGTGTAAGGCGGCCGCAGCATTCTAGAAAAAGATAAGCGCGACAATTAATACAGATAAAGAATTTTATGTAAAATTTTTGGAAAGAGAGCAGTTTTTTTTCAATTTATTAAAAAAAAATTTGTGTTTTTCCATGTAAAACAAGTTTGAAAAATTCAACGGCAAATTACTCAAGTCGGAGAAAATGACATGGGACTCTTATGCGAATAAGGGCAGTGTACTTCTACGGTAGTGGCTTCTTCATAAATGCACATTAATTAACCAGCCAGCATATCTCTCATAAACTCTTCGATTGGAGAAATAAGCAACTGGGGTAGTGAAAGGTGGAGTTAACGAAATGTTTACATACTCTATATTTTATTTTTTGAGAGTCAGTGCTCATTAGATTAAGAATCTTTAAACTACGGTTTAAACATAACCCCTTTTTATTCTAGTGGATTGTAGAAGGATTGCATTTATGACGGAATGGGCGAAAATTTATTAAATTTATTTTCAGAAGTTTGCATGTTTTTATAAATTTATGTTTTCTGAATGTGTTTACGGACCATGTTGAACTCTGGAAAAAATACTTTTTAATTGAGAGGGTGACGTTTTGGATCGTTGTTTCAACTTGCCCCGCACCACACTTTTCTATTTGCCCCGATGATGCCTTACAGAATAAGATAAAACATCAAATTTTCAGCCAGATGAAAGACCCGTTGCCACCAGGCAAGCAGAAGAACGTGGTGTATTCCATACCGTGCGGAACGAATGATGGTACGGTTGTACATCGGACAAACGAAACGGATGCTGGAAGTGAGGATCATGGAGCACAAGAACGACAGCAAAAAGCGAAACCCGCGATCTGGCCTGGCTGTATACACAATGGAGGAAAAACACGTGTTCAATTTCGAAAAAAACACCGTAGGGGAGACTGGGTAGACTTGATCCCCCTTTTTGATTTCCGATGTATCACAGCCAAAAATAAATAAACATACGCGATTTCCACGCAGACTGTCTTAGAAATATAGTATTTAACTTCACTGATGTATGACAGTCCTTAAATTATTGTTGTTATTGATACACAATCGATTTTTTAGAGTGCTGTCAAAAATCTACTTTTGAAATATTCGGGGGAAATTGATCCCTCTCCAAGAACTTACTTTAATAAAATTAGAAAGGTGCCCTCAGATTTTTTAAATATTTTTCCTTCAAAATACGCGCAATTTTCGAATTGCTGCGCGTATACATGGACGATTTTTGTTATTGAATTCGACAGCACATACAATTTTTAAATTTGGGGAGACTTCATCCCCTTTCTATGATATCTACGCAATAAATATTTTTTCCTGCCAACCCTTCATCAAATCTGTCAAATCTACAAAAAAATAGAAGCCTTTGAACAGGTTTATATTTTTTTTTGAATTTTTTCGCCAAATTTTTGTGTGGGTGACTAATGGGGGATCAAATGTCCCCATATTGAGGCAATAACTTCAAATCCAAATATCCTAAAACTTTGATGGAATGTTGACATTTTCAATAAGCACAAATCATTAAGCACATTTATAGCTTTGTGCTGTAAAAAAAGCGAAAGCATTTGGTCAATGTTATGAAAAGTTATTCAAATTCTGCGTGGCCAATAAAAAAATCTTTAGGAAGGTCAAAACATACAAATCGCCCTGCAGAATAAGGTACACCGGGGCAAGTTGAAATGCGGGGTAAGTTGAAACGGGAGCTGCAATTTGGATCGGAAATGACCGAATGCCCTGATTATTTTTTACAACAAACTACTCGCCTGAACGCACCTTCTGACTGCCATTCCCAGAAAATTGCAGCTACAAAAAGCAATCCCTGCATATGTTTATTTTCCGCCCTTTGCAAAATTTTAACCAAGATCGAAGTATGTCACGGAAGCAAGTGGTTGAAGAAAATTTTCTGTCCGTCAATTTTTCGGTGTTCATAATCATGAAGTTTTTTTTTTTTTTTATAGCGAAAGGATATACATATAAGTTTGGAGATTAGCTCAAAGTAGAGTTCAGTGCGTGGGTTCCAGAAAAGATGATTGTGTTCCCGAAGCGTCAATACTCGGAAACCTCTCCAAGCGACTTTACGCATTTGGCGCTTCGGCGAAAAATGACTGACTGGCGAGTCCTACCCAATATAAGAACATCGGACCTTTTATGCCTCCTAAAGGCAGATCAAATTAAGGAGGAAGGAGCGATGCTATTCGTTAAGACTGAAGATTTGGTCACATCAATCCTGTTCCATTGTACTGAAGCGAAGAATTCAAGTATTTCGTTGAATTCAAACATCACATGGATTTCTCTTGCAGTTCACTAAGTATAATTTATTTATTTCATTCGCTGCTTGTGTAGTGTGAGGTAGTTTTTATCACTGAACTTCCAAACAAGACAAGGCTTGTTTTACAGAAATGGATGAGGTAGGGACACGACAGGTATTTCCGTCCATCGTCATAGGAGCTAAAATCATCGAAAGGAACGTCCTTTTGCTAGAACTCCACTATACCAGAACGTATCTCCTGAGCTTACGATCTGATACCGATGAGTTTGTCAAAAAGGTTTCTCGTTTTTGGTTTTTGAGACTATGACGAAAAGACGAAAATACCTGCTTTAACCCTATACAGGTTCGTAAAAAATGACCCTGTTCCAAACACATCTGAATTTGTTTTAGGCATTTATCATATAACTAAGCATTCTAGAGCTTAGAAGCATCGCATTGTAGAATTGCTTAATGTGAGCGTCAATGTTCATGTTGTGATGCGATATGGGAAAGAAAGAGTTTGGCAAATTTTCCAAAATATCTGAATAATTTCAACGTATAAGGTTACAAAATCCACGTTCTCAATCCCAATCCATTCAAAATCATCTACAAATATTTATAGTTGACATAAACTGTTCACTTCGGGAAAAGCCTGTGAATCATTCAGAAAGCTTAATTTACTGCATCTTATCCCACAACAGTAAAATAGGCTTTACTATCTTGCTTATCTGTGGTAAGTTGGAAATGATTGAGTTTGTGGGGAGGATTGACAAACGATTTACAAAATCAACCAAAATGCAAATGTTACAAATATGCGATCATGGGCAGTAAACTGGTAAACCAAATTACGCTTCAAAGCAAGCTGCTCGTACACAATTTTAGCAATTATGTAGGTGATATTATGATCTATTTTCTGGCTATTTTTTGGCTGAGTCAACTAAAAATGAACTGAGCATCCGGACATGAAAAGTCGATTCTCTCTCCTACTAAATTATACTTCGTCTAAGTAAATTTCGCGACTACCAATTATGAAATCCCTTTGATTCTTAGAATAATTCACCTTGCCCAACCACTTTGACGATTCATGCTACCTCCAGTCAATACAGGTTTTTCTCATACAACTACTGTTTGCGATCCAGTTGATAGTTTTGATGTTTCGATTCTACTGGTAGTATGGCTTATATTGCTTAAAATAAACATTATAGTTGTAAAATTCATCATACTATTTCGCACATTTTTATATATTATTCTTATAAGAGATAATTATTTTACTATTCTTATCACGGGAACATTATTATGGCAATACACGCATATTAAATAAGTTTTAATTTACAGCAACGAGACGAGCCAGCCTAGGGCTGAACGTATCATTAATAGGTAAAGACAAAGAAAAAAAATACAGCTTTCATTATTTCAATAGAGTTTGCTTCATTTGACAATAGCTAACTACAGGGACTGATTTCCAAAATATGTTATGCAAAGGACTTGTAGAGCGGTGATTTTATTCAAGATTGTCTAATAATGTTGATTTTTGTGATCAAATACGCGTAAATAGCTGTTTTTAAATTTTGAATAAATAAAATTATTCAGTTTTGAACCGATATAACGTTTTTCTGCCTGAGTAAGTCACATCTATTTTTTTTTTAATTTAAGTCGACTTTTCTATTTTCGTAAATATTATTGTAAACAACTAACGATATTTCCACCGTCAGTTGCTTATTCAACATCGTTTATCAGTGACTGGAAAGGATTTGAAGTCTTTTCCATAAGAAATAACGTGTTCTGTTAACGCATTATGTATCGCCAAGGTTTTACATATATTTGTGAAATATATTTTAAAATTATGAGATTTTGTTTCATTACCTGTTTCATCATCCCAAAATTCAACAGGGGCTGATAAAATTGGGATATTACCAATGGAGCACCACACTAGATTGATCCAAATATAGTGCATTCAACATTTTGGGGCTAAACACGATTGTTGTGTTATAAACACTCATGTTATTATGTATGATACTGCCTTCCGTCTTTTTATTTCAGCTTTTCAGAAATCAAGAAATCTATTAAATCTATCACCTGACAACTATTGGTTTTCTATCTCAGAAGACAGCATAAATAAAAAAAAAACCGGAGTTGAAGAAGTCACTCTTCCAGGACATTAAGACGAATTAAAACTTGGTGAGAGAATTCTATGGTATATCTTTATCAATTTGTATTGAAACTATATGATTATAAACCATAAAAAAACCATCAGGGCACCCGATTGAAGCGATTTGGATAGGAAGAGTGGAATCGCCAACTTCCTATTGTTAACATCTCGTGGATAAAGGGCGGGCTCTTCTCCCCATCTATTGGGTCAATCTGGAAACGAGGGCTTAATATTGTATTATTGATTGTACGAACTTTCTTCTGGAAGGAGATTCTCTACTCATCCCGTGGATTTTGCATAAGTGTCTCTACTTATGGAACCACCCCACCCATTTTTGGCCCTTCATACAGGAGCTTGATGAAATGCATTCAATAATATAAACAGGATCAAATCGTTTGTCAGATATGACCAGTGCTATCGGCAGGTGCCTTGCTACAATAGATGGTAGTATCATCATCATCATCATTTGCAAAATTTTAACCAACTTTTTGACGTGCCAATAAAACAGCTCTCAAAATGATGTTTGGAAGATTGTTTTCATCAAATTTTCACGGTAGGTAATCATTCAATGTTGAACAAACATAATGATTATGAAAAATCGATGGAAGATCCGTTTTAATTTTTGTATTCCGATCGTTTGAAATTGCTCCGCAATTCAAACCCATCAGAACAAATAGAAATGTGTGGTGCGGGGCAAGTTGAAACAACGATTCAAAACGTCACCCTCGCAATTTTTTTATAAAATTCAATATGGTCCGTAAATATGTACAACATAAATTTAAAAAAGATCCAAACTTCTGAAAATAAATTTAATAAATTTCAGCCCATCCCGTCATGAATGCAACCCTCCTACAATCTTCACTAAGGAATAGAATGAAAATGGGTCATGTTTAAACTGTTTAGAGATTCTTAATTTACTTTTCCTCGTAGTGAGCACTGGCTCTAAAAAGTAAAACAAAGAACATGTAAACATTTCTTTAACTCTCCTTTCACTTCCCTAACCCCTCTTTCTACAATCGAGGAGTTTATGAGAGATACGCTGGTTAATTAATGTGAATGTATGAAGAAGCCACAACCGAATTAATCAAGCGCACAATTCAAGTGATTCCTGAAAAGTAATCCGAGTGGTAACTGTAGGAGGTAATCAATCTAATAAATATTTAGCGTAGTGCGTTCCTAGAATTTGGTCCTGAGAATTACCCTTGTGACTTTGTTGTATACTGCCCTTATTCGCAAAAAGAGTCTCATGTCAGTTTTCTCCGCTTGACTAATTTGCCGTTGAATTTTCCAAACATGTTTTGCATGAAGTAATACAAAAAAATCTAATAAATTGAAAAACGAAATGCAATCTTTCCATAAATTTTACATAATATTCTTTATTTCTCGGGAACTTTTTCAAATCGGCGTATGTAACATTTTGATCAAGCTGAGAAAATGAGCTTGGAAGTTTTCAGATTTTATTTTTATTCCTATTTAGAAACTAATCATTTTTATTGCAATTGAATACACCTCAACGATACATTTTGAATAGGTTCATCGTCACTGACCCTGAAATCTGCACTGCGTGTGAACATTTCAGTTATTTTGATAAAAATATATGTTACAACGTTCTGCAACAGATAAATCACATACGTCGTTTTGATACGTCAGCATGACCGAGGTCATGCTACTTTCGTCGAAATGTTACGCTGCTCCGTACGCTGCATTGTTGATACGTCGAAATGTTGCGTCAAGTTGAAACGTTTCACGCACATGCGACAAAAAATTGCAACACTTACAACACGACGTAACAACATTTGCTGCAGAAAAACAACGTAAAATGTTTTTCTTAACAAAAAACAGAATATTCAAGCAAAATGCTTAATTTTGAAATCAGTGATGAAAAAGTACAAGCAGACGCACGCTTTAAACTATTTAGTTGTTCGAAAAAACTTTTTAACCCTTATGCGGCCAACAAAAAAAACACACGTCGATGGCCGACAGGGTACCCGTGTTCCACTAAATTGATATTCTCATAACTTCAACAATTTTCAACCGATTTGGATAATTTTGACAGTTTTGGAAACAGAAACTCATATACTTTTAGCCTATTGTCAAGGTTTACAGCTTATGCCCATGGTTATCCAAGAAATTTTTGAAGTAAGGCTTAAGAGTCTACACGCGTAACCAAAGGCCATTCAGCCAGTTTCAAATATGCTACAAGCTCTTTGCGCTTCTTAGAATTGAAGGTGTTTACAGTATATGCATCGGGTAATGCAAAAATCCCTGAAATGAAGTCTTAGTCATCCGAGAAATCCCTGGAGTAAAGCTTAAAGATCTACTCGCGTAACCAAAGGCCTATTATGCAAATTCAAACACGGTACATGCTCTTTGTGGTACTTAGCATAGAATGCGTTCACAGTATATGTTCCGAGTCATCCAAGAAATCTCTGGAGTAAGCCATTAAGGTCTACACTCGTAACCATGGGTCTATGGACTTGTCTCAAAAGTGGTACATGTTCTTTGCGCATCTTGAAATCAAATGTGATCACTACATATGTTCTGCGCTATAGAAGAAATCTCTCGGATAAGTCCTCTGGCGCCTTCATTGCATATAATCATGGTCATCCAAGAAAACCCTGGAAAAGGCCTTTAGGTCTACACGCGTAACCAGAGATCTTTTAGATTGTTTCAAAACTGGTACATGCCCTTTGTGGTGCATAGAATAGAACGCCTTTATTGCATATGTTCATGGTCATCCAAGAAAACCCTGGAAAAGGCCTTAAGATCTACACGCGTAACTAAAGATGTTTCAGATTTTTTCAAAAGTGTTACATGCCCTTTGTGGTACATAGAATAGATTGCGTCCATTGCATAGATTCATGGTCATCCAAGAAAACCCTGGAATAGGACTTTAAATCTGCATGGGTACCCAGAGATCTTTTGGCTTGTTTCAAAAGTGGTACATGCCCTTTGTGGTACATAGAAAAGAATACGTCCATTGCATATGTTTATGGTCTTCCAAGAAAATGCTGAAATAGGCCTCAGGATCTTCACACGTAACCTTTCGGATTGTTTCAAAAGTGGCACATGCCCTTTTTAGTACATTGAATAAACCTTTCAATGCATATGTTCATGGGTATCCAAGAGAACACTTGAACAATCAGCAAGAACTTCACGCGTAACCAGAGTTCCTTCGGCCTAGTTAAATAGTTATGCATGCCTTTTATAGTACGTAGAATAGAATTCACCCATTTTAAATGTTCATGGTCATCCAAGAAACCCCTGAAGTAAGGCATTAGGATCTACACCAGAGATATATCAGCCTGTTTTAAATTTGGTACATGCCTTTGGGGCCCATGGATAAAATGCGTTCATGGCATATGCTAATGGTCGTCCTTGAAATTTATGGAGTTATACTTCTAGGCTTACACGAATATCTAGAGGGTCTTTAAGGTCACTCCTTACGGAATCCAAGTTTCAAAGTGCTCGCGTTTTCGGGGGCACACCACTCGATATGGAAGTAACGCACAACTGTCATTTTTATTATTTCACGCATGCTGCGACACAGCGAAGCTAAATAATCAAAAAATACAGTTGTGCGCTGCCTCCGTATCGATTGGTGTGCCCCCGAAAACGCGAGCACTTTTAAACTTGGATTCCGTGGGGAGTGTCCTTAATCTAATTTTAATATGGTACATGATCTTTGCGATATTAGCCCGTTTTATCCCTCACGTTCTCGGCGTGAAGTTGTATCGTTCCAATTTATTTACATTTTGCATTTCCAAAGCATATACTTCATATTAGTGATATCAATGAAGTTTGTATACTACCTGGAACCAACAACAACAAGACAACAATAACTACTTGGAATGCTAATATATCAAGATGAGGTTTCACATCTTGTTTATTCTTCAATAACTGCCCAGAGCTAATGACAACAACTTGAACTACTTGAAATGCAAACATATATCAATAGCCTTCCGTTCGTGGGTTGATCTACAGATCATTCCTATATGGAGTTCATAGACTACCTAGTACCATGGCAAAAAAAAACTACAGCAGACGTTCGATAACTGCAAGTCATTTAACTGCAATTCGATAGTTGCAACAGTTTTACAGTTATCGGACCGCTAAACTTCAAACCGATGTCAGACTCAATGACAGCTGCATTGCGCTGCACATTTAGATGCACTTTTCTTGTATTTGACGTTCAATTGACAACCGTTTGACGTCTAGAAGGCGTTGCAGTTATCGAACGGCATTCGATAACTGAAAAGTAAACATTTTGCAGTTATCGAACGGCTACTGTACTAGGAATGCGTATATTTACTCAGATGAGGTTGACCCGATTTTGTCACTCCCAGATTTTGTCTACCCCGCCGAACTCTCGCAATACATTCTCAGAACTAACTCTCTCATATATGTTGTTGTACAATGCCAACCAAGTAGGATGAGTATTTAGTGTTATCTGGCTCCTACACACTTGCTTCATCACCAACGGCGCTCGATGAAGTAGGGTTGTGTGAGATTGGGCCAGTTGGTCGTCAGATCCCAACTCGACCACATAAGCGAAGAAAGATCGCCTTTCGAGCTCAGCACATTCAAAGTTAATTGCCTATGTTCCGGGTATTGAGCCACCCGGAGTGGAAATTAATTACTATGTCTGAAACTCGATTATGCATATGCACAACATGTAATAGATTAAGTTCGGAAAAGGTATTGGAGGAAAACCGCTACCTTCCGTCCCTCCCAGTTGTTCTTCAATAACTGCATCCGTTACGGAGGTTGATCTACCGACCTTGACTCTATGGAGTTCGTAGACTACCTGGAGCCCACGACAACAACAAGAACTACATGGAATACAAACATATACCAAGAAAGGGTCACGCTACTTATTTATTCTTCGATAACTGCCTCCATTACGGAGATTGATCCGAAGATCTTGACTGTATGGAGTTCGTAGACTACCTGGAACTCACAACAACAACAAGAAATACATGAAATGCAAACATATACCAAGAAGGGGTCACACAACTTGTTTATTCTTCAATATCTGCCTCCATTACAAAGGTTGATCCACAGACCTTGAATCTATGGAGTTCGTAGACTACCTGGAACCAATGACAACAAGAACTACTGAGAATACAAACAAATACCATGAAGGCGTGACACAACTTGTTTATTCTTCAATAACTGCCTCCGTTACCAATGTCGAGCCCCATACCTTGACTCTATGGAGTTCGTAGACTGCCTGGAGTCCTCGACAACAACAAGAATTACTTGGAATACACATATGTACCAAGAAGGGGTCACGCAACTTGTTTATTCTTCGATAACTGCCTCCATTATGGAGATAGATCCGAAGATCTTGACTGTATGGAGTTCGTAGACTATCTGGAACTCACGACAACAACAAGAACTACATGAAATACAAACATATACCAAGAAGGGGTCACACAACTTGTTTTTTCTTCAATAACTGCCTCCATTACGGAGGTTGATCCACCGACCTTGAATCTATGGAGTTCGTAGACTACCTGAGGCCAACGACAACAACAAGAACTACTTGGAATACAAACATATATCAAGAAGGGGTCACAAAACTTTTTTATTCTTCAAACGCTGCCTTCGTTACCGAGGTCGATCCCCAGACCTTGACTCTATGGAGTTCGTAGACTACCTGGAGTCCTCGACAACAACAAGAACAACTTGGGATATACACATATACCAAGAAGGGGTCACGCAACTTGTTTATTCATCGATAACTGCCTCCATTACGGAGATTGATCCGAAGACCTTGACTGTATGGAGTTCGTAGACTACCTGGAACTGACGACAACATTAAGAACTGCATTAAAAACAAACATATGCCAAGAAGGGGTCACAAAACATGTTTATTCTTCAATAACTGCCTCCATTACGGAGGTTGATCCACCGACCTTGAATCTATGAAGTTCGTAGACTACCTAGAGCCCACGACAACAGCCAGAACTACTTGGAATACAAACATATGCCAAGAAGGGGTCACACAACTTGTTTATTCTTCGATAACTGCCTCCATTACGGAGATTGATCCACAGATCTTGACTCTATGGAGTTCGTAGACTACCTGGAGCCCACGACAACAACAAGAACTACTTTGAATTCAAACATATACCAAGAAGGGGTCACGCAACTGGTTTATTCTTCGTTAACTGCCTCCATTACGGAGATTGATCCGAAGACCTTGACTGTATGGAGTTCGTAGACTACCTGGAATCAATGACAGCAACAAGAACTACTTGGAATGCAAACATGTTTTAAAAAAAGGTCATTGGATGACCCAGAACATATACTGCTTTCACAGCTAAGCACCATAAAGAGCATGTACCGTTTTTGAATTTACACGATAGACCTTTGGTTACGTTAGCAGACCATAAGATCTTATTCCAGGGATTTTTTGGGTGACTTAGGCCTTACTCCAGGGGTTTTTGGAGACCCAGAATGTATACTGTGAACACCGACTATTCTAAGAAGCGCAATGAGCATGATATATATTCGAAAGTGGTTGATAGTCCTTCGGTTACGTGAGTAGACTCATAAGTCTTACTTCAAAGATTTCTTGTATAACCATGGACAAAAGCTGTAAACCTTGACTATGGGCAAAAAGTATATGAGTTTCTGTTTCCAAAACTGTCAAAGTTATCTAAATCGGTTGAAAATTGTTAAAGTTATGAAAATATCAATTTAGTGGAACACGGGTACCCTGTCGGCCATCCACGTGGTAAAAAAAATCAGATGCCCCTCCCCACGTCCCTCCTCACTGTATCAACGTGATTTTCTCACAGATGCTACATTTTATGGAGTTCTTAGATGTCACCGAGTTTCAGCTTTCAGCTATAAAAATTCATTGAAATATCACCACTTGAATTTGAAAAAGGAACACGGGTACCCCGTCGGCCGCATAAGGGTTAAAGTACATTTTCAGCTAATCGGTGTATGTGCAATATTTTCAACAATGATGTTACACCGTTTTGCAAAAAAATTATTTCCATTTTTAAAAACACATTTTCATGTAGCTTTGAAGATATACACATTTTTAGATGAATTTGATGCCATATGCTGTTGAAAACGGGTTTGTTTACAATTTGCGACATACGCCGTTTTGAAAAAGTACCCGAGAAATGTTTATTTTCAGACGTCTGATTGTGGCTGAAGAATACTAAGCCGAAAAGCGTAACGTGAAAAATGTTTTTTTGATTTCATCGTCACCGAAAAAAGCCAATCAATTTCAATTCATGAAATCCACGGTGATTAGCTCAAACCAGATAGTATACTTTCTGTCCGCTCTTAAGATTTACAGCTTTTGTTCATGGTTATACAAGAAATTCTAGAAGTAAATCCTAAGGATCTACACCCGTATCCAAAGGCCATTCAACCAGTTTCAAATATGCTACATGCTTTTTTCGCTTCTTAGAATTGAAGGTGCTTACAGTATATGCTTCGGGTCATGCAAAAAATCCCTCGAGTGAGGTCCTGGTCATCCAAGAAATCTCTGGAGTAAGGCTCTAGGATCTACACACGCTAGAACAGAATGTGACCTTGCCATTTCTTGGACGAATCAGAAAATATTCCCTGAGCACATTCTGTTCCAAGTACCACAAGGAAAATTTTCCAAATTTGAAGCAAGCTGGTACATCTTCAGTTTCGAGTGTAAATTTTGAATTCTTGAAAACATTCAATAGCCAGGCATGACGCGCAACATCTTTTAAATAACTGCTTCTTATAGATTGTATCCATGATGTCAAAGTATCCAATTTGAAAATACACCAAATCTCATGAGAGACACACTAGGTTTCTTTTTCGTTCCTTCTTGGAATGATTATACTGATTATACTTTTTGGATTATTATTATTGTTGCATATCAGAAACAAATCAATTTTTTTTTAATGATTGGTGAAAAAGCACTTTGTGCTTTACTGAGCAGCATTTTATATTTAACAGTCCCCTGCATGTTTCCTAAAAGATATTGTGAAACACAAATGTTTGTTGTTCACATATGTTGTGCCTTTGTAGGCAGATTTTTCAAGGAAATTCTTGGTTTGCTGGTGTTTTTATTTTCATTGTAGCCTCAAGATCTTGCGCTTTCTGTGTTACTAAACAGTTCCACACATGAGGCATTGCGTAAAAACTAGTCCTGTAGTTAATCTCACCACAGCTGCTGTAACTTACTGAGAAGCGAGTGGTGTGGCTTGGGAAATACTACAACAGGTTAATAGACCTTTGGCTATGCGTTTAGACCATAACGCTTCACTCCAGAGATTACTTGGATAATGCGGAACATACGTTGTGATCACATTCTATTTCAAGGCCCACAAACAGTATGCACCATTTTCGAAGCCATTCGATACACCTTTGGTTACTCGTGTAGAGCTTAAGGCCTTACTACAGACAAACAGACATAATACATGGAACATTAGGCTATTAAATTCATCATCACGTGAACGGCATCTATTGTTTACTCTTACTTGGCAAATCACAAACCAGGTGTCGCTAGTGAGCAAACGTCAATCTCGAACACACGAACGCACACGACCGAAGTAGTGGATTGACTAACTAATGAATATTTGAATTGGTCAGTAAATCATTGTACGATGAGATGTTCTCGAGTGTTATTTCTTTTTGTTTGTAACGCGTATAAACCGGGATACGAGCAACCTTAGGGAAGATCGGTTGGTTACCCGGTTACCCCGGTGGGATCTGTGGTCGTATGCTGACAGAGATGAGGAGTTTGCTCCTCTCCGGAGGTGCAAATCTTACTGAGCGTATGGTCTCCATGTTAGGAGCGGCTCACAATAGCGTCTGTTCTCCATGTTAGGGGCGGCTAATCATCGTCCGAGTGCCAGCGAAGGACTCTAAGTGAAACTGTGCACCATGGTTCACCGGAAGTAAGGAGTAATGGTCCTCCGGAAATTTAGGGGGTTTGGTGTCAGGCCCTGCAAGTCAGCCTTTAAAAAACATATTCAACGAATAATCAACAAGAGAGTACGGACCGGAACCATCGGCGAAGACCACTGCGACGAAAAGGGACTAGCGATTGGAAACTCAGTTCCCGGAACTGCAAATCTCTCAACTTCATCGGGAGCACACGCATTTCGCCGATGTGCTCAAGGACCGTGAATTCGGCATCGTAGTGCTGCAGGAGGTTTGTTGGAAGGGATCAATGGTGCGAACATTAAGAGGTAATCATGTACCATCTACCAGAGGCGCGGCAGCACACACGAGCTGGGAACAGCTTTCATAGTGATGGACGATATGCAAAGGCGCGTGATCGGGGCTACGAAATGGTGAGTTGACACCCGGGAAGGAGCGCCTAACATAGCTCTGGTCCTCACAAGTTCCAATACTCACGCTTCCGCGGGTCTTCCGATGACAATTGCCTAAACGACTTCGAATTGGCTGATGACGTTGCACTCCTCGCGCAACGGCGCTCTGACATGCAGAGTAAGCTCAACGACCTTGCCGAGCGCTCCTCTTCGGCAGGTTTAGTCATCAACGTCAACAAAACCAAATCGTTGTTGGATGTAAACACCGTGACTCCTTCCAGTTTCACAGTAACCGGGCAACCAGTGGAGAATGTTGAAAGTTTACAATATCTTGGTAGCCAACTGGCGTCAGACGGCGGTACCAACATAGGTGCACGGATCAAGAAAGCAAGGGCTGCCTTTGCGAGTTTGAGAAATATCTGGAAAAACAGGCAGATAAGTGAATGCACCAAAATACGAATTTTCAACTCCAACGTGAAATCTGTGCTGTTATACTCTAGCGCAACATGGTGTGTATCAGTGGAGAACACTCAACGGCTGCAGGTGTTCATCAACAGATGCCTGCGGTATATAATTCGGGCCTGGTGGCCTCACAACTGGATCTCAAACAACGAGCTTCATCGTTGTTGTCACCAGAGGCGGATAGCAACAGAAATTCGGGATCGAAAGTGGGGCTGGGTCGGCCACACTCTACGTAGGGGCGGAAACGAAATCTGTAAACAAGCATTAGACTGGAACCCAGCGGGACATCGCAGCAGAGGCAGACCCAGAGGCTCTTGGCGGCGGAGCCTCAATAAAGAAATAAAAGAAGTCGACCGAAATCTAACCTGGCAACAGGTTGAACATCGACTCTGACCACTATCTGGGGATGGTTAAACCTAAGACTAATTGTTAAACTGCGCCCAAAACTATCCGTCATCAACAATGTTCGGTACCAACGGCCGGCGCGTAACGACACAGAGCGACTGAAGCAACCTGCATACGCGCAGCATCTCGAAGCAGCTTTGCCGGAAGAGAGTGAGCACGATGGGGCCCCTCTTGAGGACTGCTGGAATACAGTTAAAGCAGCCATTAACGACGCAGCGGAGAACAACGTTGGGTATGTGGGATGAAGTCGACGACACGATTGGTTCGACGAAGAGTGCAAACAGCTTTTGGAGGAAAAGGATGCAGCGCAGACGGTCGCCCTGCAGCAAGAGTCCCGGCGGAAGCGGAGACAGCAGACCCGCCTTTTTCAGGAGAAGAAACGCCTGGAAGAAGCGGAGTGCGAGGAGATGGAACATTTGTGCCGTTCTGTGCCGCGAGTTCTATCAGAAGCTCTACGTATCCCGCAAAGGCTTCGAGTAGGGATAAGGATGGGAGAATCTTGACGGTCGAACGTGTGGTGATCGAAAGGTGGAAGCAGCACTACGAGGAACATTTAAATGGCACTGAGAGTACAGGCAGTGAAAGTCAAAGCAGTGGAGGAGATGACTACGTCAGTTCAGCGGACGATGGAAGCCAACCAGCCTCCACCTTGAGAGAAGTTAAGGATGCCACCCAACGGCTAAGGACCAATAAAGCAGCTGGTGGGAAAGCTGGCCACTTGCCTGCCCAAACTGGGAAACTGAACAGCTACCGGAGGAGTGGATGGAATGGGTCATATGCCCCATCTACAACAAAGGCGACAAGCTGGAGTGTGAGAACTTTCGAGCGATCACCATCCTTAATGCCGCCAACAAAGTGATATCCCAGATAATCTTCCGTCGTCTGTCACCATAGTGAATGAGTTCGTGGGAAGTAGTTATCAAGCCGGCTTCGTTGACGGCCGCTTGACAACGAACCAGATCTTTACTGTATGGCAAATCTTTCAAAAATGCCGTGAATACCAGGTCCCAACGCACCATTTGTTCATTGACTTCTATGCGGCATACAACAGTATAGACCGCGTAGAGCTATGGAAAATTATGGACGAGAACAGCTTCCTTGGGAAGCTTTATACCAGACTGATCAAAGCAACGGTGGATGGTGTGTGAAACTGTGTGAAGATTTCGGGTGAACACTCCTTACCGTTCGAATCGCACCGGGAGTTTGACATTCGTGATTGATTGACATTCTTGCCTGTTGTTCAACATTGCGTTAGAATTTGCCATGCGGAGAGCCGGGTGTAACAACCGGGGTACGATGTTTCGCGGATGACATGGACTTTGTCGGCCGAACATTTTTAAAAGTGCCATAACTGTACACCCGCCTGAAACGTGAAGCAACAAAAGTTGGACTGGTGGTGAATGCGTCGAAGATAAAGTACATGCTTGTGGGCAGAATCGAGCGCGATAGGGCCCGCCTGGGAAGCAGTGTTACGATAAACAGGGATACCTGGGGATCCTGGAGGAACTTCCGGATTAATTCCTTGAAAAAACTTCCGAAGGAATTCCTGGAGGAACTTTTGGATTAATTCCTGAAAAACCTTCCCTGCAATAAATTCCGAAAAAAAATCGGAAAATACCTAATTCATGAATTTGGTTCACGCCGATCCACGCAACCACTCGCCGCTGCTAGCTGAATATGATCTATCACGCCGTCGCCGATAAATTTTCAATCAACGCACATGTTTACCTCCAAGAGACAGTATCGTCACCGTGGTCGTGAAGCAGCACAGCACAACTGATATTCGGAATTTCTAACAGAATTACAACATGGAGTAATCAGCCTAGACTTACCCTCTCGCTTTTTTTTTCATATTTTTGGAGCAGCTAATAATTTGGTACTGTTTTCACTACAAAGTTAAACCTTAACCTTCCGGGACTCGCTTCATCCTGGACCGCTTACGCAGTCCCGCCTGCGTTGTGAACGAGAAGCGTGCTTTTTTCGAACCTGTTGTACTTTTTACAACGGCGCGAGTCCCCGAAGGTTAAGGACAAACTCAAGAATTTTGCAGTAAATTTATTCCCTTTATTGTTTTTGACGTGTTCCTATTTTTGACTGGCAATGTAGATAATAGTGATGATCGAATTGTATGCTAATGTAACTTAAACATGCTTCCTTCAATTCCCACTGTACTTGTTGAATCTGTTTCCTAGTCTAAGACCCAAAGGACAAACATATTCCAAAATACAACACCAAATTGTGCTGTGCTACTCGAAAGCCGATGCCCAATGTTAAAAAAAACAGTTTTTTATCTTTACTCCTTTGCAGCATGGGTGGAAAAGTGATTTTTAGATGAAGCTGCGAGCTATCACTGTCCGTACCAATCACTATGTCACTAATAATAACCAAGCATACTATAGAAAAAAGTGAAATGTTGAGCAAAGTGTGCTTTTCATTGCAATCTTGAAGTAATGCTTGGTATCGTCAATGCGTCTTTGTTGACCAGATTTTATGAAATTTGGCCACAATATTTTTTGATATGCAAAGAATGATATGCAAACCCCCCTGACAATAATAGAACAAAACCTGCCGAAGCCGTCATTTCCCCTACATACTAATTTTTTATATTATTTTTTTAGACGATTATGGCAATATCACATATTTTAGTCACGTACAAATTCAATCGTGTTGTTAGTTCTATGTTGCCGTAAACCGAAAAAGTGACGTATATGCCATTTTCCAAAAATGGTATTGATGAGTAGTACTCATCAAGCTCTTGATCAGAAAAATGGAAAATTTGTATGTTGTAATTTGGCGCATACGTCACTTCTTCAGATGACGGCATTATGGTCAATTACAATAATCGCCTGGCGTCAAATAAAAACCACTTGGTTGTTCGCACGATTGCTATCACAATGAATGTTAGAAGCCCAACCTTGATAAAACCAAGGTAAATTCCTTCATGCTTTTCGATTGAAGAGAACCCTACTGTGTAATCGTTTTTTATAGCACCTGGCGTAGGTCACAGCATCCGAAAGTTCCTCACCAGATAGCTGTGGCTGCAGCTGAACCGGGGTCAAATGCTTTACGAGTTGCCACCTCGTTTTCTTTATCTCCAAATTTTACGCGAACTCAACTATTCTGAAGCGTGACTTGTTTCAAATGAGGTTACTATCCATTGACCTCCATGTCCTATCCAAACGGCGGCGTTAGATCTGCCTCGTTGCGCCGTTTTATGCGGTAGGGCTGGCTCCCACAGCAACTCGCACTCAATTACCAACGGTCGATAATTGAATAATGCTATAATCGCAACCACTAAACAAAGTATTGATACGGCCGCCGCGCAACACTCGGGTCGTCGGGCTTGGGTGGTGTTCCGATGAGCATTGGATCAACCGATTTCAACAGAGACATATAGACTTGGGCCATACAAAGTCAATCTTTACCGTTGGTTTGCCGTTTTGTTGTGCTTTTTTCGCATGGTACAAATCGCATCTAGCGTGTTGCCCATGGGGTCATAAACTACGGGCTTCGGACGCTTTGGATTAGGATGGGTCAATATTTACCTCCTATCTCAAATGACACATTCGAGTGGGGTATACGGGCGCGGGTAATGCTGGAAGTAAGAAAAGAAGCGCTATGCGGAGTTGATGCTGGTGGCTGCCGTGACCGATGCTGGGACTACGAAAATTAAGAGACCGTCGTAAAATATTTGCTGACCTCCATTGGAGCAGAGCCAAATAGAGTTACAAAATGATGATAATTGATATTAATTTTTCAAAGTTCCTCTATATTACTATGTGAACGATTGTTTTTTTGCCTTTCTCGTATACTAAGTATACGGTAAAGGCTATATGATCGCTCCAAAAACAAACTTTTTATAGAAGGCCCGGAGACCCATAGTGTTATATACCAATCGACTCAGTTCGACGAATTGAGGTGATGTCTGTGTGTGTGTGTGTGTGTGTGTGTATGTGTGTGTGTATGTGTGTGTGTGTGTGTGCGCAAAACTACTCAAAAAATGTCACTCATTTTTCGGGCACTTATCCTCAACCGATTTGCTCGCAACAAGTTGCATTCGACGCAGAATCCTGTCCCATTGTTTCCTATTTGAAATTGGCCAGATCGGACTATGGGATCGAAAGTTATGGCCAAAATACAAATTCATACGAAAAAATCGCGTAAAAAATGTCACTCATTTTTCGGGCACTTATCCTTAACCGATTTGCTTGCAACAAAATGCATTCGACGCAGAACCCTGTCCCATTGTTTCCTATTTAAAATTGGCCAGATCGGACTATGGGATCGAAAGTTATGGTCAAAATACAAATTCATACGAAAAAATCGCGTGAAAAATGTCACTCATTTTTCGGGCATTTATCCTCAACCGATTTACTTGCAACAAGTTGCATTCGACGCAGAATCCTGTCCCATTGTTTCCTATTTGAAATTGGCCAGATCGGACTATAGGATCGAAAGTTATGGCCAAAATACAAATTCATACGAAAAAATCGCGTAAAAAATGTCACTCATTTTTCGGGCCTTTATCCTCAACCGATTTACTTGCAACAAAATGCATTCGACGCAGAATCCTGTCCCATTGTTTCCTATTTGAAATTGGCCAGATCGGACTATGGGATCGAAAGTTATGGCCAAAATACAAATTCATACGAAAAAAACCCGTAAAAAATGTTACTCATTTTTCGGGCACTTATCCTTAACCGATTTGCTCGCAACAAGTTGCATTCGAAGCAGAATCCTGTCCCATTATTTCCTATTTGAAATTGGCCAGATCGGACTATGGGATCAAAAGTTATGGCCAACATACAAATTCATACGAAAAAATCGCGTAAAAAATGTCACTCATTTTTCGGGCACTTATCTTTAACCGATTTGCTCGCAACAAGTTGCATTCGACGCAGAATCCTGTCCCATTATTTCCTATTTGAAATTGGCCATATCGGACTATGGGATCGAAAGTTATGGCCAAAATACAAATTCATACGAAAAAATTGCGTAGAAAATGTCACTCATTTTTCGGACCCTATTTTTCAACTGATTTGCTCGCAAATTGCGAGCATTGCATTCGACGCAGAATCCTGTCCCATTGTTTCCTATTGAAAATTGGCCAGATCGAACTATAGGATCGAAAATTATGGTCAAAATACAAATTCATATGAAAAAATCGCGTAAAAAATGTCACTCATTTTTCGGGCACTTATCCTTAACCGATTTGCTCGCAACAAAATGCATTCGACGCAGAATCCTGTCCCATTATTTTCTATTTGAAATTGGCCAGATCGGACTATGGGATCGAAAGTTATGGCCAAAATACAAATTCATACGAAAAAATCGCGTAAAAAATGTTACTCATTTTTCGGGCACTTATCCTTAACCGATTTGCTCGCAACAAGTTGCATTCGAAGCAGAATCCTGTCCCATTATTTCCTATTTGAAATTGGCCAGATCGGACTATGGGATCGAAAGTTATGGCCAAAATACAAATTCATACGAAAAAATTGCGTAGAAAATGTCACTCATTTATCGGGCACTTATCTTTAACCGATTTGCTCGCAACAAGTTGCATTCGACGCAGAATCCTGTCCCATTATTTCCTATTTGAAATTGGCCATATCGGACTATGGGATCGAAAGTTATGGCCAAAATACAAATTCATACGAAAAAATTGCGTAGAAAATGTCACTCATTTTTCGGGCACTTATCTTTAACCGATTTGCTTGCAACAAGTGGAATTCGACGCAGAATCCTGTCCCATTGTTTCCTTTTTAAAATTGGCCAGGTCGGACTATGGAATCGGAAGTTATGGCCAAAATACAAATTCATACGAAAAAATCGCGTAAAAAATGTTACTCATTTTTTGGGCACTTTTCCTTAACCGATTTGCTCGCAACAAGTTGCATTCAAAGCAGAATCCTGTCCCATTATTTCCTATTGGAAATTGGCCAGATCGGACTATGGGATCGAAAGTTATGGCCAACATACAAATTCATACGAAAAAATTGCGTAGAAAATGTCACTCATTTTTCGGGCACTTATCTTTAACCGATTTGCTCGCAACAAGTTGCATTCGACGCAAAATCCTGTCCCATTATTTCCTATTTGAAATTGGCCATATCGGACTATGGGATCGAAAGTTATGGCCAAAATACAAATTCATACGAAAAATTGCGTAGAAAATGTCACTCATTTTTCAGGCACTTATCTTTAACCGATTTGCTTGCAACAAGTGGAATTCGACGCAGAATCCTGTCCCAGTGTTTCCTTTTTAAAATTGGCCAGGTAGGACTATGGAATCGGAAGTTATGACCAAAATACAAATTCATACGTAAAAATCGCGTAAAAAATGTTACTCATTTTTCGGGCACTTATCCTTAACCGATTTGCTCGCAACAAGTTGCATTCAAAGCAGAATCCTGTCCCATTATTTCCTATTTGAAATTGGCCAGATCGGACTATGGGATCGAAAGTTATGGCCAACATACAAATTCATACGAAAAATTGCGTAGAAAATGTCACTCATTTTCTAGCACTTATCTCCAACCGATTTCCTCGCAACAAGTTGCATTCGACGCAAAATCCTGTCCCATTATTACCTATTGAAATTGGCCATATCGGACTATGGGATCGAAAGTTATGGCCAAAATACAAATTCATACGAAAATTGCGTAGAAAATGTCACTCATTTTTCGGGCACTTATCTTTAACCGATTTGCTTGCAACAAGTGGAATTCGACGCAGAATCCTGTCCCAGTGTTTCCTTTTAAAATTGGCCAGGTAGGACTATGGAATCGGAAGTTATGGCCAAAATACAAATTCATACGTAAAAATCGCGTAAAAAATTTCACTCATTTTTCGGACCCTTTTTTTCAACTGATTTGCCCGCAAATTGCGAGCATTGCATTCGACGCAGAATCCTGTCCCATTGTTTCCTATTGAAAATTGGCCAGATCGAACTATAGGATCGAAAGTTAGGGTCAAAATACAAATTCATATGAAAAAATCGCGTAAAAAATGTCACTCATTTTTCGGGCACTTATCTTCAACCGATTTGCTCGCAACAAGTTGCATTCGACGCAGAATCCTGTCCCATTGTTTCCTATTTGGAATAGGCCAGATCGGATAATGGGATCGAAAGTTATGGTAAAAATACAAATTCATACGAAAAAATTGCGTAGAAAATGTCACTCATTTTTCGGGCACTTATCTTTAACCGATTTGCTTGCAACAAGTGAAATTCGACGCAGAATCCTGACTCATTGTTTCCTTTTTAAAATGGGCCGTGTCGGACTATGGAATCGGAAGTTATGGCCAAAATACAAATTCATACGTAAAAATCGCGTAAAACATGTCACTCATTTTTCAGGTACTTTTCCTCAACCGATTTGCTCGCATTAAATTGCATTCGACGCAGAATGTCTCATATTTTCTTATTGAAAATTGGCCAGATCGGACTATGGGCTTAGATGTTACCCAAGTAGCACAACATGTTCTATATGCGTTTAAAATACTCATATCATACATATTATCATGTATTTCGTCAAAATAACTTTACCTAATTTCATACACTTGTATGCCCAAAAAAGCGCAAAAAATGGCGGCTTATAAAACATCATTTATGTCATACAATATGTTTTACATAACGTCTGTAAAGCAAATGTGTTTGTCTTAAATGTGCTTTATATAACATGGCGTAACAAGAATAGTTATAAATACGTTTTGAATTGCTTTTTAAGAACATATTTAAATGTTATATAACAGTTTTCATAATTCTAATATGTTATAATTGAGCTATAACAAAGTTTTATATAGTCATTAGTTATTCATATGTTCGAATAAACACATTTCAAGATACATATTTTCAGCCAAATAATAACAGCGAAAAAAGACAAAATGTGTCTTGATAAATTCATTTAAATAAATTTAAGGCCATCCATTTTTTGGCATGACAAAGATGATTATCTTATCGATTATTTAAAATTATAAACTATACATTACGTTAAAACTATCTATAGGAGAATGTTTTTTTGTAGCCGTTTTAAATTTATGGTGCAACTTTCCATTCTGCTTGCTGAATATTCATGCGCCATTCGTAAAATTAAGAATGCATTTGGCAAAATTCATATTTTTGAATTTTTCATTCTAGAATATATGAGAACATATCAATTATGAGACATCACAGTGCCAATCAAAATATTTGTGACTTATCATTTGAAACAAAAAAGAAAAATACTTGTAGATCTTAATGAATAAGCCCTCTCCTTTCAACCGGGAAGTTTTTGGGAGAAATAGTTGTACTGTCAAACGTCAATTGTGAAGAATAATTATTCTATGAATTATTTAATATTAATTGAAATAATTGAGCATGAACCTGATGACCGTACACTTCGTAGTTGCTACTACGTGATTGAACAGAACAATCGCAACTGAACAAGGACCTTATGTATGGGACATAGGATTTTGTTAAAAAGTACCTATTTTAATCTTTTCCACGAGCTCATGCGGAATTGTATTGGAATCTGGGAGTTAATTTCTATGGGAGTGATTCGTCTTGGTGAACGGGTTGCCAATGGTATACTGCCCATGATTTCATAGTTGACGTATCAACCATTTGAAATTTCAGCAAATTTGTCAAATTACGCGTTTACTACAGTAATTCAACTGCTGCAACATCGATACGTTAAATGTTCCAAATCTAATTTAAGTGTTTACGGGTTGAAATGTTTTAAATTTGCGGTATTTGTCCTAAAATCATTCGAAATGCATGCGAAAGTACAATGGTTGTTGCGTCAACTATGAAATCATGGGCAGTATAGGAATGAATGGGTATTGTTTTATATTTTTTTGTAGAAACGAGATTTTTTCCATTTCGAGTTCTAACAGTTACTGCTAGAATTAGTGAAGTTGTAGATATAGGTCGGATATAGGATCGAAAATGAAAACAATACAAAATCCTTTTCTAGTTCTAGCGATTGCTAAAACATGGGAAATATTATGCATCTCGAGAAAATATAGAATACTGCGGCGTCCTGCTGGCTGCTTCTCAGGTAATCGCAACAGTCACTAAACACGACAGAGTCAATAAAAATCTTACCCACCGTATGCACTTGTCATGATAAACACTCTCCATGTACTCAGTGACTCCGGTTGCCTCTCACTAATACAATCGAGTACTGCTGTCATTTGGCGAAAAGCACGTGGTTTTAATTTGAGAGGGAAAATTTTCCCTATCTTTTAACCCGGCGGCTATTGTAGATTCAGTTGAAAACCGAACTGAGCTCTCGCGACAATTGCATTTTCTCCCATTTCCAAATGTCGCAACTGCATCGCGAGTGGTGCGCATGATGGCGCACGGCTATGACATACATGCGCACCACTCGCGATGCAGTTGCGACATCCGGAAACGGGAGAAAATGCGATTGTCGCGAGAGCTCAGTTCGGTTTTCAACTGGATCTACAATATCTTGACGTCTACCTTCGCAGTCGAGCCTGCGAGAGTAAGACCGCCGCGAAAGTCTAGAAAAAGATTCTTCTTCTTCTTATTGGCATTACATCCCCACACTGGGACAGAGCCGCCTCGCAGCTTAGTGTTCATTAACCTTTTGTCTGTGCTCTGGGGTCAATATGACCCCAGGCCACTTTGAGTGGCTGCCATTTTTTTAGTTTTCAACCGATTCTCCTAATTTTTGGTAGTTTGGTAAAACTCGCCGAGATCTGTCTCCTATGTGCAAATTCGCTTGAAAAATCTTGAAAATATGCGCTACAGTGTCCTTTTTTCAAAAAACTTACGTTGTCTG
Source organism: Armigeres subalbatus (assembly GCF_024139115.2). Taxonomy (NCBI): domain Eukaryota; kingdom Metazoa; phylum Arthropoda; class Insecta; order Diptera; family Culicidae; genus Armigeres; species Armigeres subalbatus. The sequence continues at coordinate 125,106,492 of NC_085140.1, forward strand.
TGCTCTGGGGTCAAATTGACCCCAAATTGAAATTGCTATAACTATTTTAATGTTTGGCCAATTTTGGATTTTTGGGGCTGTTTCGAAAGATAATTTAATCAACTTTCAGGTCGTTACCAAAGAATGACTATCGGTTGGCGGGTACATCGCGGGGATGGTTTTTCGTAAAAAAAAGGTACAAAAACAGTGATTTTTCATGCTTATTTTATTATATCTGAAAATCTTACCCATTTTGAACTGCACCTTTTCAAAAAGGTCATGCAGGAAGGCGTCTGCTTTGACATGAGGCATTGATTAGTTTAGCGCTTGGTCGCTAGGTGGCGGTATATTTGAATTCATTATTTTACACTACTCAAGTAACTCCGATATATGGAATTTTCCTCATTGTAAATATTCTTATCGCACAATTTTGAAATTTGTAAAGATGACGTCTGTAACAAAGTTCGTCTGGTGGCAATAGACTGTCATTTGACGGAATTAATAATAAGGAAATTTACAAATAGGCTGCGCTAGTGTACCTGCAATATTCTTGCATATATGAAATATTGCTTTAGCTTGAGATCCCTCATACCTACACCAAAGTTGTATTCGGCAACATTGTTCAGGATGTCTAGCACTACAAAGCGGTGCTCAATATAATGAGCACTTCTTCTCATTTTTTAATTTGTGCGATAAGAATATTTACACTGAGGAGAATTGTATATATCGGAATATCTTGAGTAGTCTAAAATAATGAATTCAAATGTACCACCACCTGGCGGCCGAGTTCTAAACTTATCAACGCCTCATGCCAAAGCACATGCCTTCCTGCATAGCCTTTTTAAAAAAGTTGCAGTTCAAAATGGGTAGGATTTTCGGATATAAGTAAAATAATCATGAAAAATCACTGTTTTTGTGCCCTTGTTTACTAAAACCCCTCCCTGCGATGTACCCGCCCACCGATAGTCAATCTTTGGTAACGACCTGAAAGATGATTAAATTATCTTTCGAAACAGCCCCAAAAATCCAAAATTGGCCAAACATTAAAAAAGTTATAGCAATTTCAATTTGGGGTCAATTTGACCCCAGAGCACAGACAACGTAAGTTTTTTTGAGCACAGACAGAAGGTTAAGCACTTCCACAGTTATTAACTGCGAGGTTTCTAAGCCAGGTTACCATTTTTGCATTCGTATATCATGAGGCTAGCACGATGATACTTTTATGCCCAGGGAAGTCGAGACAATTTCCAATCCGAAAATTGCCTAAGCCGGCACCGGGAATCGAACCCAGCCACCCTCAGCATGGTCTTGCTTTGTAGCCGCGCGTCTTACCGCACGGCTAAGGAGGGCCCCTAGAAAAAGATAAACGCGACAATATATTGAAAGAAACAAAGTAGGAGAATGGGAAGGACCTGGGATTGAACCAATGCCCTTCTGTGTATGAGGCAGTAGCCATACGACCATCAAGCCCGTTAGCCCGACTTCCCAGGGTATAAAAGTATCGTCGTGTTAGCCTCATGATATACGAATGCAAAAAAAATAACTTGGCTTAGAAACTTCTCATAAGTGCCTAATGAACACTAAGCTGAGAGGCGGCAATGTCCCAGTGAGAGATGTAATACCAATAAAAAGTAGAAGCAGAAATAATAATAATGACTTCAAAGAGAAAACGTATTCCTTCGCTTTTCATTCGTTTTATGAATCAGTTGAAAATAAATAGCCATGATTGATATGAGAAATATCTAGGAAAATGTCTTATCTATGAAACCACTTAATAATTAAGTTTTCAAAACAAAGCAAAATTCCTATCATTGGTATTGGATTCCTGTACTATTGGTACAGTTGCACCACTATAGGTGCAAGGGTGTCAATTTTATTAAGGAAAAAATTCATTGTTTTCAATAGTTTTTCCAGCGAAATCTTAGGATAAGTTGGATTTGACAGTATATTTAAAGCACGACGCATCAACTGAAACCATCCTAAAGTATATAATTATGATAAATCTCATTACAACCCCACTACCTCCACTATTGGTGCTACCTCCACTAATGGTACGGTTACCCTAATAACTGAGGTAATGCTAATACAGTACCAAGTTGAAAAGCAGGCCAAGTTCCAGTTGTAATGTAGAGCCATTGAAAATATTTGCTTTTAACTCCTGTCAGCAAGATGGATATTTACTAAATTTTTTTTTTTTTTTTTTGTGTCTTTATTAAAGAGACTTTCAGCCCGAGGCTGGCTCGTCTCCGATATTTACTAAATCTGATTCAGTTAAATAGTATAAATTTGTAATTGTCCTATTTTATAGCCGACACTGTATTTTTCTGATCCATTACTTAGTTATATAAGGATGTTATGCGTACGCTCATAACCAACAATAAATACAGCATTATAACAAATTTATAACACGTTCTTTACCATGATCTATACTTGCTTTTGGGGAGTTATTACGACATGATTAGAACTTCTTTTAGTTACCACTGAACTTTTGTAGAAGAAAGGCATTCAAAGTAGTGGGTCGTCGAATATTAAAATAAGTTGACGCATGGCAACCATCGTGCTGCCTACACATTTATTTCACCGAAACAAATGGCGTTTTCCGTTGTTCAAACAAGGAAAACTAAAAAAGCCTTGTGTATTAGTTGTCCCTTCAAATTGGATGAATAATGAGAATGTGTTTTGGCCACCAAGAAACCTGATATCTCTATCGACGGATGAAAATAGTCTTCCAGACAAATGTACCTGCACCCAACCAGGGGATGGCAGATTTTAATACAGTTCTGCATAAGAACCTTACAGAAACTGTATAATAATTGGGCATATACAATTCTGTAAGCTTTTTATACAAATATTGTATTAAAATAATACAGATTTGTATTATTTTAATACAATATTTGTATAAAAAGCTTACAGAATTGTATATGCCCAGATTGTATACAATAATTGTCAGATTTGTTTTTTGGGTGTGGGCAAAGCAGTCATGCAAAACCGTCGGCCGTGCCAAGAGCTACCGAGAAGCCGAAAACATCGTGAGCAGGCTTGAAATTATCACAGATTCTGAAGATGCTATAAATATGACACATGGAACTCGCGCAAACCCGGCCAAGAAGAAACCAAAGTTTGTTTCGAAATCTTATGAATTAGTACCACCACAAACGACAATGGTGATTAGATTTTTTTTTATATATAAGACTGTTTCTTAATGTTCTTATTCAAATTTTAGGTTCAAGTTGCATACCCACATACTGATCAAACTGAAAGGAATATCCAGACAGTTCTCCAGGTCAATACCGTCCCAGATCTCAAAACAATTTCTAGCAAACGTCCGGTTTCTTACCTGAAAAAAGAGAATGAGTCCCAGCCGGAGGAATTAAACACATCGTTGAAACAGTGTGCCCCAAATCTGGCGAATGGTTCTCCAGCATATTCTCCACTAGATACGAGTCGCATTCGTTCTTCACCTGTAAACGCCACATCAACCGTCCATTATCCAAGAGAAGGATCCTGTTCAATGGCACTTGAAAAGCCAATCAATTTTCCAAAACAACATGAATTCGCAATACTTCAAGATGCTGAGAACACCCAATCATCACATGAATCACAATTGGTTTCATGTTCGAATGGAACCGTTTCTGATACATTGAATCCGGAGCCTTCAGTCAACCATCCGTTGTTTCGAGGTCAAGATTCTAAGGTGAGATACCGGTCTTTTTACTTAAAATTTTACACTGTCCACTAAGCACTGTTTTTTTTTAATTTGGATAAAAGAAAAAACAAACTTCAAAGAAAGCTACTTTTAAATCACAGAATAAAATATTTGTTCAATTCTTCATAATGCTTTTCACCAATAAATTCTCATCAGCTGACTTGTTTACTGTCAATGAAATATGTGCTATAAGGTGAGGAAAGTAGGTGCGTGACATTCAACGAGCTCCCAAAGCAGTGTACGTCACATTTTTTTGTTTACATCTTATACCATCAACTAATACCAAAATACGCTTGCAGTTGGTGTTCCTCATCTTAAAATTTCAATATATCTCGGGTACTTATTCAAAAGGACGTATGTGATTTTGTAAACAAAGATTCAAACGTCGATTTGTCCAATCTGATAGCACTCCCACGCAAACCATCACCACAGACAGGTAGGGGAAGCCTTCGGCTAGCTGTTGGTGGTGTTGGTTTGCGTGGGAGTGCCATCAGATTGGACAAATCGACGTTTGAATCTTTGTTTACAAAATCACATACGTCCTTTTGAATAAGTATCCGAGATATTTTCATTGGTCATCAAGTTTCTGTTTGGGTTCGTTTTTCTTTGTAAATTTAACGTAGGTATGCGTTCTACCAGAAGGAATCGAAACGGGAAAGCGACCCTCAGAAGAAAGTAAATATTGACAATATCGTGATTATTGTTGAGAAAGTTGATTGTGTGAGTTGGATGTCAAAATTTTGAAATTAGGGATGGAATTTAAGAAGTTGTTTATTCTACTGTTTTATTCAAAATATCAACATGTTGATCAACAAAGTACCAAAAAATTGAAGTATAGATTGATTAGTGATTTATTGCCAATATTCCTATCGTGCGAGGGAGGAAAGGGAGATCTGAGATTTTGTAGGTATACAAAAAAGCGTGACAAAGGAAGAAGGAGTAGTTGAAAAGCATCAAAAAGTAGTGGAGTATTTGAATTGCCCCAACGTACAAGATATATTTATTATCTAGCAAGCCAGTGGTAGTAAAGTAGTGAAGTTCTGAAAAAAAGGTTTATTTTTACAAAAACCATTAAAATTGAAAATCCTAGGTAATGTTATGTTCTAAAGTCATCAATAAATAGTGTAATTAGTGGACCATATTGTCTAGTTACATGTTTGCGGCAGAGTTATATATTTTAAATGTATTTGCAGGCCGTCAACATGTCCCAACCAGTATGTATTATTCGTGGAGATGATGGGCGACAGTACGTCGATTTGGGGAACAGCTGTTATATGGAAATAATGGGCGAAGAATCCGACCCGACAGTTGAGGTCACATCTAACAGTGGTGACGTTCGGGAAGCAGTACTCCAATCGGTTCCGGGAAATGAAATTATTGAAAATACAGGTGAAGCGAATAATGAGAAAATCACCAATGAATTACAAAAGATTCATACCAAGTTGGATGGACTTGCTGCTCGATTGGATCGAGTTCTTTCATTCTCAGCCAATTTTGATAAGTTTATGTCAGCTAAGCAATCAGCGTCGGTTTGTTTGGAGAGAAGACGGGAGTTCGAAGATTTCTCCGAGCTCAAGGCTCTGTGTCCTATTCTAAGCGAAGACCGATTGCAGGTGCTTGAAAATCATTTGAAAAACAAAGTATACGCCGATAAGTTTTTTCGATTCTTTGATTCTGAGTATAATCTGAATGGCAAACGTGACGGTAAAGCTTTTTTCAAAACGATTATTCGAAGAATAATGGCGCCTACAATCTTGCTTCCATTTTCCTGGAAGGGAAATTCCAGAAGAACTGATGAGTCTGAGCCTTTTGTTCCTAATCGCAGCTTCAAGGACACTTTTCCATGCATGGTAGAATTCTTACAACGTGTCGTATTTGCCGCCGATACGAATCAAACTGTAGAGGAAACTGAGAAGTGTTTCAGCCAGTTTCTGCGACAAAAGAAGGTGGAGATTAATCGTTTCCTAGAGGACAGTCGTAGTCGCCGGGCCTCCAGCTCTCGAACACGAAAACCAAAAAAGGTAAATGAGGAACCAGTTCAACACGATGCGAACCAGAAGCTCGAACTAATTCAGAGCGATGAGTCAGCTAAGGACAAAGAGCTACCAACGGGTCACATGTCAAATCTGGAGAACTATTCCACTCAGGAGAACGGACCACTCGTTATGTATGAGGGTTTCGATCAAGGAATCGAGGGTGATGTTGAAATTGAATTGTAAGAAACAAAAATCGTTTTTATTATAAGATAAATTCATTGTTTTGTTTTAAAATGTTTTCAGTACACGGTGGTGATTTGTTAAATTGTTTTACTGTTTCAATATCACTTTGAAGAATAAATAATTGATTAAATACGGAATAAATGATATCCTTTTATTTTGCTGACAGTACAATCACTCGCCCTCTTGCATACTGTTTTAGTTTCTTCATAGGTACGTTATTTGACATCTATTTCCAATATATTGGATAAATCATTGCGAAAACTACATGTTATATATTTGTCGTTGAATGCACATTATGTTAACCGAAGTATTTAGACAACACTAATAAAACAATCAAGAAATAAGTTGTGATGATGGTTGTATTGAAGTTATATACATTTCAAGTCTTCAGCAATACAGCATAAAGCAATTCAGTCAAAAGATGTTTCCATAAAACATGTTTAAACTTTTCCTGAAACAAAAGAAGTATTACTTATCACCATTACAACTCAAATACAACAAGTTTTTATTATTTTTTCAAATCAAGATGTTTTCGGTGTTACTTGGGTATGGTTAAATTACTATTTATTGCGAAAAAGAGTTTAAAAAAGTCTAGCTCACTTTTTTAGCACTTAGACTTCCCTAGCAGCACACATGTTCCACATAGGTCACTGCAACTCATATGTGACCAAATTTAGTCACATTCAAGTTGCTGCAACAAATTTTGTCTGACTTGTGCTGCTCGGGTTCATCTATTCCCCAAGCAACACAAGTTCAACAATTCTGGTTGCAGTAACCATATTGTGACTGATTCCGGACATATGTAAGTTACTGTGATTGATGTGCAATATGTGTGCTTCTCAGGTCGCTCGCAACAGATTGCATTCGACGCAGATTCTTGTCGCATTGTTTCCTATAGAAAGTTGGCCGGATCGTACAATTGGGTCAAAAGTTATGGCGAAAATACAAATTTTAAAACTACAAAATAAAATGCCATTTTTTGCTCTTATGCTCAACCGATTTGTTTGCAACAAATTGCGTTTGGCGATAATTTTTTTTATGCATATAAACAAATATGAAAAATAAGACCAATCCACATATTGGTGTTATTTGAGATTTTTCCAAACCTTTTGAACGAACGAGAAAGGCACCATCACCGCTAGGTGGATTAATCTGGGTTTTTTTCTACTGCAATTGTCCTCCTTCAGCCTTGAAGCACGAAACGGTATAATATGTTGAATTGCATCACGTAGAACTACTCGCCAAAAATAAGTTTCTCAACCGATTGTAATGATATATTTTCAGTGAATGAAATACAATGCATATAGAAGCTTGGATTACGTACATTTGTACAACACATCTGTGTGGCAGTGAAACAGTACTTGCCGTTTACTACATAAATCATATATTCAATGGCTTTGAAACCATCGAAGTAGGCCTAATGTGAACCACAACTTAGAGTCACATCATCAGCAATCAAAGCAATCGGGGAATGAGTCGTCCATCACATTCAGTGAACAAACAGTGCGATAAGGTGTTCCAAGTGGCTCCCGCTTGCCAACAGTCAGGACGAACTCCACAACATCCAAATAGCCGAATAAATGATTTGTGTGGTGGAGAAAATTGGAATACTTCATACTAGTGTAGCCTTCCTTAGTCTAGCGGTAAGTAAGATGCATGTAGGTATACAAAGCAAATCTATGCTAAAGGTGGCCGGTTCCTATTCATTGTCAACTTGAACATTTTTGGAAATTGTCTCGCTATCCTGAGCGTCGTGTTTGTTATATGATACATTTAAGCAAAAATGGTATCTTGGCACAAAAACTTCGAAGACTATGGAAAAGCTTAATCAACACTAAGTCACGAGGCGGAAATGTTGTTGTAGGCTTGTAATGTAAAAAAAAAAACAAAAAAAAAACTTATCTCGCCTTTGTAATATTTTGGCAAAAGACCTACCAAATCAAATTCAGCAATAAGTTTTTCGTGTTGAACTAATTTTCCATGCACTCTATTTCAAACCTTATCATATTTACCATGGCAAACGCATCGATGTAAGTTGGATTCCATTTACGGAGTACCACCCCTTCTATGACCAGGTTCGTTCAAGATGAGCAACAGCCCCCAAGGGGGAAGGTCAATGGTTACTGATAATCTGAGCTGTAAATGCGCACTTAGTGTGTACATTGCGAACTTAAAGTTAGGACCAGTATTTATGTCGTCCGTCTTACATACAACCTCAATTTCAAAGCTCCTAGTAGTGGCAGATGCCTCTTCAAGCGCATTATTCAGAGGATGAACTTTACCGGTCGGTGTCTATGACGGCGATAGTTCAGGTGAGACATTCGGAAGGGATGCTGTAAGTGTGCCTACACTAAGCCATTGTGCGTTTGTGCCCACCTCAACAGGTTATTCAATGTTTGCTTATTGCATCGCCAATGATCCGCAACCGGTATGCTTTTGCACGTTGCGAGCGCGGGTTCATGCCTATGCAGTAGAATTCCAGCATTGAAGAGACTGGGAACTATGTACGATGGCATTGGTTTGGACAGTAAATTTGAACCCTAAGGTGATGTGATACTACTCGTCGTAATTTGGGAGGTGCAAAGTTGAGCTGAGCAATGCAATGTTTACCGGCTGTGTCAACAAACTTTACCCCTAATAAAAGCGTTACGATTACGTTTTAGGAACTCATTTAATTGCTAAACAGTATATCACCGACGTCATTCAGTTTCTTGTTTGTTTGCACTACAAGGCTGTCATAAAATTGTACATTCATCCGGAAACATGATGATTGATGATACCCTTTCCGGATGCTCCAACTTTTGATGGATAAATATAAATTGGTTGTGAGCATTGGTTTTAAATTGTTTATTATTATTTTAGCATACACACTTTGTAGACGGATTAAAACTTGCGAGGGAGCGGTATATTTGTGTTACTCGGGTATTAATCAAACTACCACTTCTTTCTCCAATTCCCACGTCATCGGACATTTCTGATTAAGAAATGCAAAAAATGGAAAAATTGGAAAAAAAAAATGGAAAGGCCATTAACATATTTTGGACCCCTAATGCAGTGAACACTCCCTAACTCGATGTTCTGTAACTCGTTATTTTCCCTTACTCGATATTCTCTAAGTCGAAGTAATTTTCCAATGCATTTTTAACTCGCTAACTCAATGTTCCCAGAAACGGTTCACATGCACGATATACACGGTGTCGGGCTATTTGGCCGAATTCCGTTTGACCGAATGCCATTTAGCCGATAGTTGAAAATTAACTGAGTAGTGAAAAGTGAGAAAAGAGAAATCAGAAGTTGGAGTGAGAAATTCGAAGTGAAAATGCGAAGTGAGAAGTGGGAAGTGAGTAATGAAAAGTTAAAAGTGAAAAGTGAGAAGTGGAAAGTGAAAAATATGAAATAAGAAGTGAGAAGTGAAAAGTTAACAATGAGAAATGTGAAATGAGAATTACAAAGTGAGAGGTGCTAAGTGCGAGGTGAGCAGTGAGAAATGAGAAGTGAAAGTGAGAAATAAGAAATGAGAAATTCGAAGAGAGAAGTGGAAAGTGAGAAATAAGAAATGAGAAATTCGAAGAGAGAAGTGGAAAGTTCGAAAAAGACAGTGAGAAGTAAGAAGTGAAAAGTAATAAATGAGAATTGAAAAGTGTGAAAAGTGAGCAAGAAGTGGGAGGTGAGAACTGTGAAATGAGGGGTAAGAGGTGAGTAATGAAAAGTGAGAAATGTGAGATGAGATGTGAGAAATTAAAACTGATAAGTGAGAACTGGGGTTTAAGGACCGAGGAGTAAAAAGTAAGTAGCGGGATGTGACTGGTAAGAAGTGCGATGTGAGAATGGAAAATTGTGAAATAAATATTCCATCCAATTTTCTTTCTTATTTTTGCTCCTTCTTCCTTTCTCTTTTTTCTTCCTTTCATTCTTTTCCCTTTTCCCTTATCCTTTCCCATATTTCTTCTTCTTTCTTCCCGCTTCCTTCTATTTTCTTCCGTTTTCTTCCTTCTTTCTTCCTTGAAAAAAAGTGAGAAGTGAAATGCAAGAAGTGAGAAGTGGAAATTGAGAATAGAGAATTTAGAAGTGCTAAATGATAAGAGAGAAGTGAAAACTGAAAAAAAATGAGGAAATAAATTATGAGTAACACGGCTACGCAGTCTCATCTAATTGAAACGAGTTTTATTTATCGTCCGACATTTCGACACGGGACTAGTGTCTTCTTCAGGGAAAGCTAAAATTTAATATATATATTAATTTTTTTCGTGTTTGTCTTATGTTTTGTCTAACTATAACTGTCTGGTTATGTCTGGTGTTAATAAGAGGACAGACATTGATGGACTGAATACCACATACGCAGCCGTTCTACACTACATTCAAAATACAATTAAACCCAGAGAATCTAAGCAAAATAACCAGAGCGCAAATAAGAGGTAAATTATTCGGATAGGGCACTATCGGTTACCAAAAAAGGGGGTTCTCAATGAGGTGGCTATTAAAAGGAAAACTGCGCCATTTGCCAGTATTTCACAAGTGAAATGGAAAGTGATTCCGAAACGTAAGAAAGATTTTTGTTAAAATTAGTTAATTGATAGATCAAACAAACGTGAGAAACAAATATTACTTAATTTTGCAGTATGTACCGACACCAGCTAAACCAGACAGTTATAATGATATGGAAATGCTAATATCATCTTCCAAACTTGGACGTACATGTTCATGATAGCATTAGAGGCGAAAGTATAGAATTGATAGTTCCGTTAGGATACGGCAGGCATGAAGAATGTTTTTATAGAAGTCGATTTGAAAGCGAGCGGAGGGCAATATTTGTGATGGCACATATCGCACGACCTTCCTTCTGTCAAGCTCCCGTATGAAGGGGAGGAAGAATATCAGTGTGGAAGCTGATATATCTCCACTGGCAAAAGGAAGGTGGTTTGACTTGCTCATATGCCATCGCGTGCGGAAGGATTTGCTATCGACGAGTACTGTCCCCAAATTTCTAATATGACATCAGCATTTAGTCGAATAGGATTTTTATTGCACAGTTCTGTTTTCTCATTGCGTCCGTCTCGTCGCAACCAACTTGGCTGCCTCGGAGAGAACAAAGCAGAGAAAGGCACTGCTGCTGTACCGTCGACCAATAACAGCTTAATTGATGGATGCCCCCACCAAGGGTAGTACACTAAATTAATGATTTCGTGTGTGTTACTTCTACGTGAAGTTAAACGATTTACAATGATATGGAAATGCTAATATCATCTTCAAACTTGGACGTACATGTTCATGATAGAATTAGAGGCGAAAGTATAGAATTGATAGTTCCGTTAGGATACGGCAGGCATGAAGAATGTTTTTATAGAAGTCGATTTGAAAGCGAGCGGAGGGCAATATTTGTGATGGCACATATCGCACGACCTTCCTTCTGCCAAGCTCCCGTATGAAGGGGGAGGGAAGAATATCAGTGTGGAAGCTGATATATCTCCACTGGCAAAAGAAAGGTGGTTTGACTTGCTCATATGCCATCGCGTGCGGAAGGATTTGCTATCGACGAGACGGACGCAATGAGAAAACAGAACTGTGCAATAAAAATCCTATTCGACTAAATGCTGATGTCATAGTAGAAATTTGGGGACAGTACTCGTCGATAGCAAATCCTTCCGCACGCGATGGCATATGAGCAAGTCAAACCACCTTCCTTTTGCCAGTGGAGATATATCAGCTTCCACACTGATATTCTTCCCTCCCCCTTCATACGGGAGCTTGGCAGAAGGAAGGTCGTGCGATATGTGCCATCACAAATATTGCCCTCCGCTCGCTTTCAAATCGACTTCTATAAAAACATTCTTCATGCCTGCCCGTATCCTAACGGAACTATCAATTCTATACTTTCGCCTCTAATGCTATCATGAACATGTACGTCCAAGTTTGGAAGATGATATTAGCATTTCCATATCATTGTAAATCGTTTAACTTCACGTAGAAGTAACACACACGAATTCATTAATTTAGCAGACAGTTATAGTTCGACAAAACATAAGACGAAAAACGAACAAATTTCTGTAAGTCGAATCAAACACATCAATAACTGAACAAACTGATATTTTTTTCAAATTTTGTCCAGGCAACGTTATTTTCGCACAGGAATCCAGTCAAATTAAGGCAATTCAACCTTATTTTCTTGAAGA